>NC_136491.1:93306032-93703532 GCF_053919585.1 Euprymna scolopes
TTTTTTTGCCGATATTTTTGAAAGTCATCCCCTCTTTTCAATTGACTAGCCTTAATTTAAACACTCATCACTTCTAGTTTGGCAATGAGCGCAACAGCAAAGACGTCATGTTTTCTTTCTTTCTTTTTTTTCTTTTTTTTTTTTTTTTTTTTGACTTTCTTTTCCTCCTTCGCGGTACGGGTTTCAGTTATAATAGTTAATTTTTTTTAGATGAGGGTTAATGATTTTGATTATTCAGATTACCGTTCTCATCTTGGATGTTATTCTCACAGCATTTCAACCAATGGAAACTGCATTTTTAAAACTCTGAAAATCTTTGCCAAACTCTGAAATCTGCAGAATTTAGAACTGAACCCTTTATTTAATGATAGTAAATTGTGCTCGTTCTATAAGCCATGACTGAATAGAAATGTTATGTAATTTTTTATTTTATTTTTAGTATCACTTGTAGTGAAAATTGGGTGTTCAACTCTGTCACTTAGAACTGATATTACTACACTACCATCTTACATGCATTCACCCTTCTCCTTGAGTGGCCTTCAGGTCTTGATAAGTTATGACTCCCAAGTAAAAAAAAAAAAAACTGTTTGTTATTTAATGCCTTTATCTGTTATACAACAAGTTAGGCATAAAGATTGCCAAGTTTGAAAAGATGCATCTGAAGATTACATTGATCGAAATGTGAAAATAAAATCCAAGATTAGAATAGTGGTCAAATAATACAAATAATATATATTAAGTTTTTAAATGAATCATGTTTTAGATTTCAGCTGAAATATCCGAGATTTGAAATAAATGGATTTTTATATTCTTACATTGCATTTTACTTTGATCCTTGTTGGCATCAGTGTTTGTTGCTTCGTTTTTCTTTTTTTTTTCTTTCTGATGACTGTTTCTTAAGTCCAGCTTTATTTTATTTTATGCTGTTTCTGGATGTTTGTACTTTTTTTTTTGTGATAGAAATTTAAGTTGGTCATTCATAAAATAAGACTTGAAAAGATATTTTTAGATTTAAGTGTAAAAATTTATTTTTTATTGTAAAAATAGATTCATGTGAGTTTTGTCATTAATTTGATTTATAGTCCAACTATTTTTCCAAGTTTTTATGTTGTAGACATATTTTATGGTGCGTTTTTTTTTCTTTTCAAATAAAACCTGATACTCAGTAAATTTTAATATTCTTTTGTTTTTCAATGAGATCATCTTAGATGTGTGTGTACTTGTTAATAAATCATAATAAAACTTGTTTTTACTTGTGGGATTTAATTTCTGTGAAAGTTTTCATTACTTTCTAAAATTATGTGCATTGTGTATAAAATTATATTGCTGAGATAATCACAATTTTTTATTTATTATTAGATATTTATTTTATATTGCCAATATAAAATTTCATTTATTGCTGCATGGTTTGGAATGATGGGAAATTAAGTTTTATTGAAGGATGATATCACATTTGCAAACAAATTTATATATAAAATATCTACATACCTATTTGTGTGTGTGTGTGTGTGTGTATATATATATATATATATATATATATATATATATATATATATATATATATAAACTCCTTGGATTAAGGACAATCCACTTAATTTGTGTTTCCTTTTTGAAAATTAAATATGTTTTTAACTCTTCTTTAAGTGTTTTTAATATGTGTTATTAATTATTTGTTCTTATATATATATAATATATATGAGATAAATCTTTGTGTTTTAGAAAATGAGTCTTTTTCAGAAATAATAAAATATATAATATCAAGCATACCAGATTATGACAGTAAGTGAAAAGATATATTGAAAATTCATTTAAGTTTTATTGAAGAAGAATAACACATTTATTGTCTTATACTTAATTCTTTTTATCCATTTTTTTTTTTTTTTTTTCACCGGTTCGGTCTTCACCACATTGTAAACAGCCGTTATATATAAAATGCTTGAAGCAAACTACCATACTTTTTTATTGATCTACAAATATAATTATCTTTGAGCTGTTAGGACCAAAATTGTTTTTTTTTTAATTTTTGTTTTTCTTTTTAATTTTTGTCTTCTGAATGTTTTTTACATTATGCTACAGACAAATAGATTCCTGGTTGATTCCCAATGAAAAAAAATACTAAATAAGACTAACGTATATGCATCCATTTATCTTCCTATCTGTAATATCATTATTTGATTTTTTGTTGTTGTTTTTTTTGTTTAAGATGTGAGTTTATTCAAACAGGAACTTATCGATGAGTTTTGAATTCATCAAAAGTTGGTGCTGTTATCAAAATCTAAACAAATTAGCTTTAAAAAAAATATTGCTGAATAATTTTTATATGTAACTAGATTATTCATCCCAGGATGGTTTTGTCCTACTTATATGTCCATTTACAAAGAATGAAATAAAGGTATAATTCGACTAAACATTGCCTAGAATTGTTTTTCTAATTTGAATCAAAATCCATTGCATGATTTTGATTTTAAAAAACGTTTTAAAATTTAAGGCTTAAGTTTAAGGCGTTTTAAGAAAAAAAACTGAAATTCAATTAATGTTTAATGACTATGGACCAAATTTAATGCAAATCTGAAATGTTTTAATTTTTAAATGGGAGTTTCTGCTCATATTATGTCTGCTAAAAATTCTGTAAAATACTCTAAAGAAACTGAAATTGTGAAAATATTAATTTATCTTTCACATAGAGCTTTTAATTTTCTTTGCATGAAATTATATGAAACTAAAAAATACTCTACATTTGAACCCTTACATCTAGTAGCTTTATTCCAAAAGTCATAATGATTGGTTAATTAGTTGAGTAGTGAATCATGGCCATACAACTATGTATACATAACTAACTTTATAGAAAGAGATAACCTGGTATTTACCCAGATCAAAATTGAACAAATAAATAAGTAAATGAATTTTGGCTTTATTTACTAATATAAAATCATGAATTTAATTTTTTTTTTTTTGTTGTAATATCTAGTTTGTATTATTTTTTTCTTTTCAGGTATAAAAAGGGACTCAGTACACAGATGAATTCAATGATTGATAACTTAGCAACTCAACAAAGCTGCATGGTACAACGAGTACAACAAATGATGGAAAATAATGATACAGAAGAGGATGCACCAGAAAAAAAATTGTATTTTATCATTTTATCTTTTTTGTGTGCATTTGTCTACTATTTCTATGTGTCCACTCATCTTTTTATAAGAGGTTTTGTCAATCACACCCAAGTTTTCTTCAGTTTGAAATAGAATTTTGGTCCCCTCCCCCCTCGACAAATTAGGGATTGAACCAAGTAATTCACTCCCATTCATCTGTTTGTTCACACTCTTCTCAATAACCACACCTTGGATTTTTTTAAAAATTTTGCACAAACATTAAGCATGGTGAAAGTAAATTTTTACTAGAACAAATTTTCCGGAATAACTCTGACCCCCCCCCTTAGCATTATAAAGGTAAAATTGCCCCAAAATCGTTCACTCGTGGAGGGGTACCTCGCATGACCAGCTAGTTCATCATTAAATGCACTTATTGCATAAGTTCATCTTATCAATTCTTCCTATGAATCAATGGAAACTTTATAGTAATTCGTTGATAAATAATGTATATAATAATATGCTAAGGCAATTCATGTTTGTACGTATGTTATCTTTCACACACTTAAAAAATTGAGATTGTCCGGTTAATGATTATTTGGTGTTACCAGATCATGCTGTCTGAAAATATTGGCTTCTTGCCTTAAATGAACCAAACATTGATGCCATTGCTTTTTTTTCTTTCCCTTTGCAAAATTCAATCATATTCTGCAAAAGCCAAAAACAAAATCGATGTTCCAAACTAAACACTAAAAAAAATATTTTAAGATATAAAGAACTTTAAGCATACAACTTTTTCCAAAATTACTGGATTTGGCATTAAATGACCCAAAAAAGGCTTGATATGCTGTAAAACAAAACAACCAAACAGATTGGTTAATCTGATGTTGCTAAAATAAAGATTCTGACGTTATCCGTTTTAAAATTAATCTTTTTCAAAATCAAATTATCTTGTTGCCTTTAGTACAATTTTAAATAAATGCATTTCAGAAAGTGTCATTTGTTTTAATGATTTCAAGAATAGTTAACTAATAATTTAGACAGAGTATTTATTATTTTAAAAAGAAATTGCTAAAATTTTAGATATATGAGAGACCTACCATTTTATTTAAAGAATATTTAGTGGATAATGATTTTTACTGGAGAAAAGAAATTTTTATTTTTCTTAAAAATATTGAACCTGATAGACATTAATTCAAAAGGAATGTTAATATTACCATTAAATTATACAGATTGATGTAGAAAGCATCATGGAATTTCCATGGTGTCCTACTAATAAGAATAAATACACTTAACATTTGTGAAAACTGACTTAAGCATCACTCATAATCTATTTTACTTATGCTTAAGGTATAAAAAAAGAAAATAACTAAAAAAGGAATGATCTTAAGGGAGAGGACAAAGTAAAATTAATTTTAATAAAACTAACAGTGGTATATTATTTTATTATTGGAATCCTTTGAGATGAGTAATTTGTATATTTATTTATTTGTGGACCATTATCCTCATCTTTGTTGTTTCACAGCATTTCAGCCAACTATTCCTCTGGCCTTCCTTAAGTGGTTAACCGCAACAGGATAAGAATGCCGAGTCTCTTAACTGTATCTTCAGTAATTACTACCTTCCATAGTTGTTGTCATCTCACCACGTTTTGGCCAACTAATCTTCTGGTGGGCTTTGAGTAGGATTGAAACCGCTATCTTCAGAAAATGCTCACCTGGCTCTGTGGTGCAGTGAATAAAGGCGTTGAATTTCTATGGTTCCAGGTTAGCATTGTCTGAAGATAGCTGTTTCAATCCTACCCAAAGCTGGTTAGAGGATTAGTTGACCAAAATGTGAGACGACAACTATGGAAGGTAGTAATTACTGAGAATACAGTTAAGACTCAGCATTCCTGTCCTGTAGCGGGTAACCACCTGATGAAGGCTAGAGGAGTAGTTGACCAAAACGTTGTGAAACAAAAACTATGAAGATGAGGATAACGGTCCGCAAATAAATAAATAAAAAACTAACAGTGATCATTTTTCTTTGTTCTGGAAGTGTTTTACCCTATTTATTTTCAAAGACTAAGCAACTCTTGACATAGATATAGAATCCCAGTTTGGAATTTATTAAACACACATTTCAATGTTTCTGGCTGGGTTGTATACAAAAGAGTATCTTAAATTAATATAAAAAAAAACAAAAAAACTGGCCTTTTTTTTTTTTTTTTTTTTTTTTAAGCAGCAGAAATAAATTAAATGCTCCCTCTTCTCCTCATATTTATCATGATAAAATTAACTATTCATATACATATTTTTTTTAATTAAGATTTGTAGAGCCCATTATGTTTACCAGATGTAAAATGTATATAATTGTGTAATAATAATTCTGCAAAGAGTTTGATTCATCTGTCAAATTAACCTTTTTTTACATGTTCTAATTCAGTAATAATTCTTGAAGTAGAATAGCTGTTGTAATTCTATACAACTTACTATACCTATAACTGAGGGAAATTGTGTGTTCATATCTTTCCCAAAAGTATCAGTGCAGAAATGACTACAATAAATCTAATTCAATTTAACTAGGAATAACTGATTTCATAGTCTGCAATGCTATCCATTAAGCCAATCATGCAACTCCAAAATATATTTATGTAAATGCTGAAAACAGGACTTAAGAAAACACAAATGATGTTCACTTTATGCTTTTATTTGTTGTTTCACATGTCAGAACTACCAGTATCTAGAATGCGAGAGAGAACATGTCAGTGAAAAGTTCTAATAAAGGGAGATAACTTATAACTGCCTATTATTCAAAATAAATAATTTTGATTTAACAATAGATTTACATGTAAATGATTAAGTAATCATAAATATAAAGTTAAAATAAATTTCTAGTCTTAATGTAAGATAAAAACTTAAAAATTTACATAATGTCTTTAATTATCTACATATGTCTGTTTTTTTAATTCTATTTACAAAAATGATGGAAATATTGTGTGTATTTAAATGTATTGATTAATATATTTAGGTATTGGATAATTTTTTTACATTGAAAAAAAAAAAAGAAGCACTTTTTAATGATTTGGATGAAAAACAAATGAACTTAAAAGCATACAGGATGTTCAATTAAAGATTAAAAGATACCATTCTTGTCTTGGGTGTTGTTCTAAGTAGTTTAAATAATCCCAACAATACAAATTATTAATCCTCATCTGAAAAATTCTGCAACATAATATCAAATAAGTATGAACCCAAAATAATGGATGCCCCCTCCCATAAATCTGGACACTAATCACAGTAGCTTCTTGTGTCAGTATTGCCTTGTTTGGAGTAAACAAAAAGTTAAAAGGAAGAAAAAAATCTCTTTTAAACAATATTGAAAAACATTTAAATTCTAACCCTCCTTGGAATATCCTGTCTGCTACTAAAAGCAGAAATAAAGAAAATAGAAGATATAGATGGTAATTCTCATTTTCTTAGTTTGCTTTTAGCAAGCCTATTATGTGCAGTAAGATTGTTCAGTTGAACTAGAATGGAGATTCTTAAAATGTATCCAAGCAATCTTTTCATGGCAAAAATGCTATTCAAAATTGAAGAATGACTATATCTTATAGAGATGTTTGGACTCCTCTAAAAATTGTTTACATTTAAATATTCTATTTCCCCTCCCCCCCGAAAATCAGTATATTCACTTTAATATCCATTTTACATGGTGGCATGTGTTAGACAACTTATAGAAATTGACTTCCAAACTAATCTGTCTCTGACAAGGTCTTAATTTAGTCCTCTTTCGCTTCCTCACATGTTTTTCTTCCTTAGCCTTCTCTTGCTAACTGACTTGCTGCCTCAACTCTTTTACATTTACTAATCCCAGAATTCTCATAAATTCTTTACATGTGACCAAACCAACAAAAACTTCTGCTTTGCACATATTTTCCTATATTGCCCAAATTTAATTTTCTTCTGAGGTCTTCAGATCTAAGACCATCTTAAAGACTCGCATTACACATTCATCATATTATTCTAATATCATTTTTCTCCGCAACACATCTTCAACCCTCATTATTCAGGCTTCATTTTCATACATCCTATTATGCACACATTTTTGATTTTTGATAGACTCTTTCCTTGGTCAACAGCAGTAACATTCTTCAGTGTAACAACTTTTGCATAGAACCTTAATAGCCTTGTTATCCAAATATACCACATCTGAATTTTCATCCATCTCCATTGTCTTACACATTGTGCATACAAGCTGATTATCATCTCTCAACTCACCTGTAATTCCAATGCACTTCTTGTGCATCCAAAAGTTTTTTTTTATTCTTGAGTTCATTTTTAACATTTTGATTTTTAAATCCTGTAGCAATGTGGACTGTAGTTTGGATAATGAGTAGATTTTTGTTTGGACTTATAAAATGTCTTAAGACCCATGATGACTATGAATATGAAAAATGAGTAAAAATACATAAGATGAAGATTGAATAAAAGAAATAGACATGTTTTAACAAATTTTTCATTTGAATTCAATTTAAAAGTTATGAATGTTAGAAGTGAATATATATCTTTGTTTCCTGTATGACATTAGGCCTTGTGTGTGTGTGCACACGCGCACTGCTTTTGTGTATATTTACATATGAGTTAAGAATATTTGCTCTCCCTAACATTTAAAGTCAGGGAAGCTGAGTGTAACATGTTAGCAGACTGTCCTGTGTTTTGGTCAACTGGTTGACTACTGAAAACTTTGGTTCTTTAAATGCTCAGTCATCAGTTCCAAAAAAAGTGGTTTTTACTTTGGACATAAAAAGTGATTTCTTATGCACAATGATTTCGATGTGCAGACATAAGTGAGAGCAGGGTCACATGACCGCTATTTGTGCTTCTTATAAAGTAAACTTTGAGTTTACTTTCAACAGCTTTGTAACTCTCACTTTATTTATTTTATCTTTTAGTCCTCACATTTCATGAATGTTGTGTCTGACAGATATAATTTTGGTATATAGTTTGCATGATTTTGTACATGCTGTTGGTCAATTAATAGGATTGAGATGTATGTTAGTCTAATACCTCCATTATAGAAATTTGAAAGTTCTCTTTGAATAAAATGATTTGCATCATTAGCATTATTTCTTTTCTTTTTTTTTTTGTGGAGGGGGGGGGGGTAGTAGACTAATAATTTCAACACAAAATTTATGCAATTGCGCATTTATTTATAGTAAACAACTTAACACATCTTTCATGTCTGTACATATTCCCCTTTTTATCTGAATACCAAATGTAGTTTGCATTTATTCATACTTTGGTTAAAACTCTTTATTTAATGAGTGTGAGTATGCATAATATTTTTGCTTATTGTTTTTTTTTTTTTTTTTTCTTTATAATTTCAGAATGGTGTTATCAGAAGTGATTGCAGATTTTCAAAATGATGTTATTTCAATCTGGAATGGACTGTCTCCCTTCACACAATATGTCACTATTGGTTTTGTGATCTTCCTACTCCTCTTTGCAATAGTGACTCGTTATTCATCTTCTGGCAAAATTGATTTTGCAGTATCAAATCAGTGCGAAACTGGGCCATCAATATAATAATATACATCACAACATTTGAGACTGTCAAATCTTCCTATCAGAAAAAAAAAATGAAAATAGAGCTACTTGTGATAATGAGAAAATGTTACCAATTTGTTAATACCATTCAAAAGAGAAAAAAAAAAGAATTGTCTCCTGTAACAGCCAGCCTGTAATGGGATCTACGGTGTCTTGTACTCAAATTCTGCTCATTTTACCTGTTTACAAATGACCGAGTCTTTAAAAAGACTCATTTAGTTTTATGAAAATTATAATAAAGAAAGCAAATATTTTATGAAAGAACATCTCTGCCATTTCAAATGTTCAATTAAAGATTATAAATTTTATACAAAGCATTTGAAAACTGTTTGCTAATGTGTCTATGCTGATGATGATATTTATAATGGAAATGAACTTATTCAATCTTTAATTCGATTCCTTCATCATTTTCTCACAGAAAATAAAATTTTATGGTTTTTCCTTTCTTATGTCCCTCCCCACTTTCTCTTTATAAAATATTTTTTTGATTTTACATTTTCACCACTATTATTTTTTTGGCCCCCACCCCCCACTTCATTAAAACCTAGTGCTGTTCAAATGGTGTCATTTTGATTGTTGTTGCCATGTGGAGTCTTGTTTTATTTCATCAAAAAAAAAGAAAAGTATCTTTAAAAATACATCATCGAAATTAAGAAAGAACACGCTGTCAAAAAAATGACATTAAAAAGCAAAGAAAATTTATTTAATTTTTGGTGTTCTTTCTGTTTTAGTTTCTTTTCGTTTTCCCTTTCCTCTAGTTGTGTGTATTAGGGAAGTTTGAAGTATCACCTTTAATATAACACAATAGTACCCAAACATTTTTCCACTTTTTTTTTTTTTAAATGCAACTGTATCAAGATGGTCGACATATTTCTGTCATATGGTTTTGAAGCACAGTTCCATTATTTCCGATTGTGGAGCGTACTATTCTCTTTATTTTAAGTTGAATTCTTCAAGTGCTCACCACCATTACTCAGCAACAGCAAGCTAGGCAATAACAAAATATGGAAAAGAGAAATCAAAAAGTAGCCATGAATTCTTTATTTCCTCATCACATTTGTAATAAAAGTAACTTATTTCATGTAAACAATTCCTTGCGTTCTTTTTTCATTCATGCTTATTTATTTGAAATTGCTTCTCCATTGCTTTTTAACAATGTTTATACATGTTTAATTTTGTTCATCATAACGTGTGTGTGTCTATATGCATTTCCGTTTGATCACTACCAAACATGTGATAATGAAAGGCAAATGAGAATAGAAGAATATGTGAAGCACAATCTCTTTACAATCACACGTTGTTCTGTGTTTTTTTTTTATGAGAAAATAAGTATATGATGTTAAGAGAAAGATGTATTTAAAGTATATATCATTCATTGTCCTTAATGACTTTGTTCATCACAATATGGATTATTCAATATAAGCTTTAATAATCTTTACAGTTTAACCAGGGTTGCAGAGTTTGAATATGAGGTAAGACTCCTAAAATTCCAAAGATTCTAACTTCTAAAATATCAAAATATTTGACTCTGACCTTTTTTTTTTTTTTTTTTTTTTTCAAACTGTTGATTCTTTGAAAATTAAAAATTCCAACTCTGACTCTTAGCATCTTTACAAGTCTGACCATAACTCCCTTCAAAACCACTAATTTTTCATTCCTGGTTGTTATGTTAGAATCCACATCGTCAGTCTGGAGCCCTTATTTTTCTCAGCACATTGATCGCTTGATAACCATTCAAAGACATGAAACGAAGCAAATATGTTCCACCTGCCATATACCTGCTATATTCTGAACACCTTGTTTTTCTGGACTTGGATTCATTGATACTCTGACAGGTTATAACTGACTTTGTAAACACCTACAAATTTATTAATTATCTTGCTAACAACCTTGACTGTCTTTTTTATGTTAATGTGTCAAACACAAATCTGTAAATAATACATGACTTTTAGAAACATTTTTTTTCATGCTCACAATTGCTGAAGCATGGAATGAACTACTTGCTTCAGTTATTGGTTGCTTAGACAGCTTCCTAAAATTTACCAAAGCTAAAGCTGATGTCCCCCTGTACATATACATGCACTTTTTATTAATTGTACATAATGACTTCAATTTTGCAGATGTTTGTGACTATTAACATATAGAAACACAGGATGCTCATTATATTTGGCGTTAAAGTTCATGAAATTTCCAAATGTCAAAATATGTAAACATTTTATACTACCATACTTTTAATAGGTAACGTGGTGAAGTCGTTATTAGTCATGGAAAAAGTTTTTAAATAAGTTTTTTTTATCATAATTATCAGTCGCGGTTTGTTTGTATACAATCCAGTGTCCGCATCACTTGACCAAATGTCACCAAACTTGGTCAAAATATCAGGTATGGTCTAACTTAGAACTGATTTAATTTTGCTATATCTATGCTAAGGTCATGGAAAAAGTAAACATACTTTTGGCGATAAGTTTGGCTCTTTTCATCATAGAGATTCTCTATTTGCCCATATTGTAGTAAATCAAATCCCACATCTTATATGATTGTTGATCTTGATTGTAAAAATTTTGGTTGTGGTTGAAAATTTTACAAAGTTTTTACAAAATTTCAACAGGTACATGCATGGAAGCTGTATCCTGCTCTGTAATTTTTTATTTTCGTCTTTTTTACATTACAGATTATTAACGAATGGTCACTAATTTGCCAGATTATTAAAAAAAAAACAAAAAAAAAAAAAACAAATTCAGTATTTAACATTTTTTTTTCTGATACAACGTTCTTGTAAATCAATCCTCTATTTTGGAAGCAGTGACGTTTTTTGGCCAAATTTACGAATAAAGCCTTTTTTTTTTTTTTTTTTTTTTTTTTAAATTTTGGCCTTGTCAAAAAGGCTAAACATTCGTGAAATTTGGCCAAAAAACGTTGCTTCTTTTCTAAATGGGGAATCGATTTACTAAAATGTATTAGAAATGTTAAATATTTAATTTTTTTTTTGTATTTTTTTTTTTTTTTTTTGATAATCTGGTAATTAGTGACCATTCGATAATAATCTGCAGAAAAGAAGAAAAAAAAATTACAGAGGAGGTACCGCTTCCATATGGGTGCCTTTCAACTTACTATTATTCCAAATTTAATGTATAGATCTGATGCTCTTTGATAAGAATAGGAACCATGCAACATTTCAGATGAATCAGATAAATAGTTTTAAACCAGTTATAAATATTTCTATGACATAACTCCAGGAATACTTCACACAGTATGGAGAAGAAAGACCTAAATAAAACTTTGGCCATCCTTATGGTCTCGAGTGACTAATTTCCTTGTTAGTCATGTAATAAGTAAAAAAATTTATTTTTTTTTAAATTACTTATTGAAATATATAAAAATTATACAGGTTTATCACGACTGAACTATTTACTCTAAAAATTATCTATTATATATAGGGTAATTGTATGTCCAGGTTTAAAGTCTAAAATTACAAAAGAAAAACCTATGAAGTTGGTATATTCTTGATTTATTTTATTCCTTTAATATTGTCTTTGATGTTTACAGTTAGCCATCAAGAACACAATCCACAATGTTATTATGCTTAAGTCTTTATCTCAACATGTAACGATTCCTGAGCATATTGAAGTATTTAGACTAGGACAAAAATATATGTAGCGATAATCATAATGTATTTGAGAATGTATAATTTGATGGCACATGAAATCAGTTCAGGAATGGGGGCTACAACATAATTAAGGTTATTGGTGTCAAGAAATGAGATTGTCACAATCGATTTGATGAGCACAACTTTGAGATTAATAAGCTCTTGGAAGAAAAAAAACTATTAGTGATACCACAGTGCATCTGAAAAAAAAGACTCTGAATATTTACAACAGACCTTTGGGCATGCAAAATTGTCACTCCAGCACATACATAAAATGAAGAACCAGCGGTGGCTAGATATTACTAAAAGAACACAGAAATGGTTTTGGCATTTTTTCTATCCCACTTGGGTAAAAAAATTGAATAAATTGTTCTTCCCCCCCGGATATTATGAAACCATGGAGTGCTCATTTCAGAGATATCTTCTACAATCTGTCAGTGGTTGATTAAGATATTATCAAGCCTGCTACAGAAGCCTACCAACCATCTGATGATGAACTACACTACTATCTTGAAGACAACCTGGATTTTTCTCTTATCTAAGAAGGATTAGATTATATTAAGTAGTCCTCCAGTAATACCATATGATTTAATTTTAATAAGAGCATTATGCCAGACCCTGTCAATGACCTTAGATATATCTATGCTTACTGTCATAGTCTCCCCTGCATTATAGTTAGGATATCTGCAGTAGAACAAGCTTGCCTAAATCCATATTGACGGTCGGAAAGAAGTTTAACATCTATTTGATGATAGACTAGATGTTGATTTATTAAGGACTCAAATTTTGGCAAAAAGAGAGAGGAAGGAGGTTAATGGGGCGATAATTGAGTGGGTCAGTTCTTTAACCAGAATTCTTGAAAACTGGTACCATAGAAGCAATTTTCCAGTAGTCAGGAAAGCAAGATTCAGTAAGGCATTTGTTGAGTTTGGAGAGAACTGGGGCAACCTCAGTGTAACATTTTTTTTAAATAGTATAGCAGGGATGAGATCAGGCCCACACGCCTTTGAGATGTCTAGCTTTTTTTATATCATGAACATGGAAGGGGTGATTTTTGAGATTGAGTGTGGCATCTGTCCACAAAGGGAAATTTGAGAGGAAGTGGTTTGCTGTCTAAAGTGAAATTGAAGGCAAGCAGATTAGTCTTCTCGGTTGTAATGCAAACAACCTCATGGTTTTTAGATAGCGGGGAATTGTTGATTGACTGTTATTTACTAGACTGTTATAAATTTTCCAGGAATCGCGAGTTTCTAATTTCTGCAACTCAATGTGTTTTCTGGTGTTTTTGGTGTGCCTTCTCTTGGCTGCAGCTATTTCACTCTTACAATTATTTCTTGTTTCTTTATACTTTTGTTTATTTGTACTTGACTTATGTCAGATAACTCTGTGGAATGCATGCTATCTTTGAACAATGGCAGCTGCACAAGTAGAAGTGAACCATTAGGGAGATTGTGGTTTGCTATGAAACTTCTGTAAGGGAACATGTGCTTCAGTTACTGCTTTGAATCATTCAGTAGCCTCATTTGCACACTGTTCCACAAGAAGAGAAAATATACTGCTCCATGAGGTATCTCTGATGTGATCCTCTCTGATGGCTTCCCAGTAAGCTTTCTTGAAGTACCTTGTCATTTTGAGCAATGGCTCTTCAACTTGGGGTTGAGAGTTTAGGTTGATGTCTACCAATATCACAACATGATCAGCATTCTCAAGTAGGCTTGGGCGTTTTTTACACAATTCTCAGGAACTGTGGTCAGAAATAGATTCAGAAATGAGGTTTCCTGATCCTGGCAATCTGGATGGTGGGTCAGATACAGGACGGTCAGAGTCAGTGAATGTGACATGGAAAAATTGTGTAATGCTACCAGTTGTCTGTGTAACTAGAGAAATTAAGCCAATTACTGTGGTGAACATTAAAGTCACCAAATACATGTACTTGGACACTAGTATCTAAGAGTGCTGCATCTATGCTGTGACAGACAGTTGATTAGGGTTCAGTCCTGGATCGAGGGAGAATGATAAAGAAAATATCAGTAGGTAACACCACGTTGCAAGTTTATTCTAAAGCACATGAAGACTTTGTCATCTAATTCTAGTTTCGATTCTCTAGTCAAGGGGAGAATTTTACAAATATAGATTCCATGTCCATGCATGTGTCTCAGTCCTTATGGCAAAGTGGGGGACATGTTAAAGTGGTTTTAGGGGATAAAGGAGTGTAAGTTAGTTTCACTTAGTACTAAGATATCTGGGGAGTTTGCTAGGAGAAATTATTCTGCATCATTCTAAGTCGACGGATGTTTGTGAATGTGATCCTCAAGAGAAGAGGCAAATTGGTTTTATTTGAGTGCGCATCTAGTTTGATTGTATTTTTTTGTTTGAACTTTCACCCTAATAGGTTCCTATATAAAGGATTTATCTGGATTCTTTATTTCCACTTAATGTGTGTGTATATATATATATATATATATATATATATATAACTGTGTTGAGCTTTTTCTATCTTGATAAGTTTGCTTTGTTAAAGTTATGTTCTTTGTTAGCTTCATTTAATATACAGGGTGAGCAGAAAGTCTTTGTACTTTTTCTTAAATTAATGATTAAACATATTGAATGTAACTAAAAATGTCTTTGAATATGTCAAACATTTGGCTAAACTCTTTATCTTTTCGTTGTTTTTTTGTAGGTATATTTAAAAAACATTGTCATGTCTAAAATGATCCAGTGAGAACCCATCATTTAGCTCTATCATGCAGAGAAAACCGACTTTGAGATTATTAAGGTCTTAAAAGTTGCCAAATCAAGCATGTACGATGTTGTGAATAGATTTAAGGAACTTGGTACATCTATAGATCATCCGAGGAATGGAAGGCCTTGTACTGCTCGAACAAAGAAGGTGGTTAAGGTTGTCTAAGAGAGGCCAAGGAGAAACCCAGAGAGATCCATCAGATAAATAGCTAAAGACGTGAATGTGAGCTACAGTTCAATGAGAACCATCCTAAAAAATGATCTTCAGTTGTCTCCCTACAAGATGAGAAAACGGCAGTTTCTCACACTTCTTCAAAAGCAAGAGACTTGAAAGAGCACAGATTCTTCTCAGAGAACTGAAGGCAGACCAGCAGCTGAAGAGGTAATTTTTTTTTTTTTTTTTTTTTAGACAAAACTCTTTACAACTAAAGCTCAATTCAATAATCAGAATGATAGTTTATCCAGTCTTCAGCTGATAATCAAGATTCTGTGAGAACAGTTTACTGGCATCAAAAACCATCTGGTGTGGGCTGCTATCTCCAAAATTTGGAAGTCTTCCTTTATTTTTGTGGAAAAGTGAGGTTAAAATTAATTCAGATCGCTACATCAACAAAATTTTGGTTCCAGCTTTTGCAGAAATGAAAAAAAAAACATTTCAAAGATCAGTCGTTTACCTTCCAACAGGATGGTGTACTATTTTACACGTCAAGAAAAACTCAGGACTGGTGGTCATGCCAACTTCCAAGATTCTGGAGCAAGGAAATGTGGCTTCCCTCATCGCCTGATTTGAATCCCATGGACTTTGGTGCGTGGTCATTGTTGGAGGCAAAGACCTGTTCTGTTGCTCACCCCAGTGTAGATGCTCTGAAGCAATCGCTAAAGCAGGAATGAGCCAAAATTCTCTAGGATGAGCTATGTGCATTGGTCAAAAACTTCTGGCAGAGAATTGAGAATGTTATCCAAATTAAAGGGAACCTATTGAAAATTGTTGAAATTTATTTTCAGTCTTGTAAGCTATCATTGTAACACCTTTTTGATAAAATTGTATTTATTTTTTTTATTAATAAATCGTTTATAAGTTGATCCAAGAACTTTCTGCTCACCCTGTGTGTGTGTGTATATATATATATATATATATATATATATATAATAATGGCTATTAATTCATTTAAAAAGTATGACATCATCAATAACAAGTAAAGAAGAAACTCAGATAATCAAATGTAACATACTAATATGTTCATTATATACATACATCTAAAAAAAAAAGAGAGAATAACTAATCTTATGTTTAAGTAGTTAGTCGTTACAACAGATGTTTAAATTATTTGGTTAAGTGAACAAAATCACAAGTTGATGACATTGAAATTCCAAACTAGACTAATCTAGAGACTTTTGTCATCTACTTGATAGATAGGGTAATAAGTGCTTTAACCAAGTCTAACATGAACTAGTTTGTAGAAAATATCAAAGATGAAGAATTTCTAGCAAAATTAACTAGATTTTAGAAGATTTGTTAGTTGTTATTGAATTAATCTATATACTATTAATATATGCTAGTATAAACTTGATTGACAAAAAAAACATATGCACTAATTTTTATGATGCCAACACTCGAGTTCAAACCTCACAAAAGTCTAAAGGATTCTTTAAAAACTGGATACCTGTTTTATAAATTTAGCATAAAAAAAGTATATAAATATATTGTAAAACTAATTAACCCTTTTTTATAATTAGCAATATATATATATATACACATGAATTCAGCATTCATTTAAAGTGAATGACTACATAAATACATTAATTGTAACTTTCTCATGCAGATATGAAATAGTGTATTTCACAAGTCTTTTTCTTCATATTAGCTATAACACAGTAGAAGCTTGGTAAAGATGGAAATCAACCAAGCCAGATACTGCACTGACACTGCTGAAGGAGAGGGTATAACTGAAATGAAAATATTACATAGTCTACAGTCAGTAGAACTATTTCAATCTGTTTTTGAGTCTGTTCTGTTGAACAATCGGTTATGATTTTTTTGAGAAAAGACATGAAATACAGAATTATCATTTTGATAAGATACAAACTCAAACATTCTGTTGCCAGTACAGACCAATTGTTGAGACCTCTTTCCTATTGGGAAGATTGGTTTTTGAATACATCAGATGGCAAACAGTGGAATTTCGTTTTTATTTATCACTTCTATAAAACCATCAAAATGGTTAATGATGAGCATATGTCCAAAACATTTGATATAAATGCAGGTGTGCCACAGGGATCGATTCTTGGACCTTTGTTATTTCTGATATTCATAAATGACTTGCCTGATAAAATTGTCTCTGAGATGGGTATATTTGCAGACAACACCACGCTCTATAGCAGGCACGTGGGGAAAACTAATGAGCACATATCTGAGGTAATGGCCAAAACACTAGAGGAAGATCTTCAGTCTGTAGTGGAATGGGGTAAAAAATGGATGGTAACGTTCAACGCTGCCAAGAC
Organism: Euprymna scolopes; assembly: GCF_053919585.1. NCBI lineage: Eukaryota > Metazoa > Mollusca > Cephalopoda > Sepiida > Sepiolidae > Euprymna > Euprymna scolopes. The sequence continues at coordinate 93,323,600 of NC_136491.1, forward strand.
AAAGCTCGTTTCTTTTTAATAATTACATGAAAACTTACCAGCCACCAATAGCTATGGCTAGAGATACTTTACCTGAGAGCACTTCATTCAAGCTCCTTGGCTTAACGTTCACAGGAAACATGAGTTGGAATAGATACATCAAGATTATTGCTAAGGCTGCTGCAAAGAAAGTGGGCTCTCTCTATCGTGCTAGAAAGTTACTTATGCCTGAAAGTATCGTGTACCTCTACAAAGCCACCATTCGCTCGTGTATGGAGTACTGCTGTCACATTTGGGCTGGTGCATCTGCTACTAGATTCTCGCTTCTGGACTGGGTCCAAAAGAGAGTCGCCAATCTAATAGGTCCCTAACTGTCATCTAAACTTCAGCCTCTGTCCCACTGACGAAATGTTGCATCCCTCTGCCTGTTTTACAAGTATTTTAATGGTGGATGCTCTGACAAACTACAAACCCTTGTACCCCCTCAACGAAAATACCCCCGACAAACCCGACAAGCAGCAAAGTCCCACCCCTACACAGTTGAGATACTTAGATGTAAGAAAGCCTTTTACTCTAATAGCTTCTTCCCCAGGACTGCAGGATTTTGAAATTCTCTTCTGGTTTCCTGCTTTCCTAGCTGTACTGACATGCAGAAGTTTAAGTGTAATGTGAACAAACATCTTGCTGCTAAACTCCCTACATAGTACCCCTGCAACTTAGGTCCCTGATAGTAGCCCCCTACGTCAAAGTGGCAACGTGCCTTGTGTATGGGGTGAAAATGTAAAAAAAAAAAAATTATTTAAATCGATGATACAACATAATAATTAGAAATATTGTACAGATAGTAAAAACAAAAGTCCCAAAGACATCTGTTTGCCTAATTTTCATAATTATTTTTTAAACAGTTCATAATAAATTAATGTTTGGGGTTATTCATTTGTAATTTTATTGTCATATATATATATATATATATATATATATATATATATATATATATATATATATAGTTTTCTTAATGTTAAAAGTAATTAATTAAAACAAATATAATAATAAAAAAAAAAGGATTGATTATTAAAATCCTTCTTAAAATATTTGAGAGTTAATTAAAATTAACCTAACAGCACCCATTAGAAGAAAAAGTTTATAGATAAGGCACGAAGTGAAAAGAGTTTATATGGAAAAAGAAGGAAGAGAGTAATTGATAGCACTTTCTTTTCATTTCTTTATATTCTTAGTTAAAAGATAAATAAATTGTACCAAAATTACCATAATATTAATGGTTCTACTTTTATAGATAAATGCAAAAGTTTTAGTTTTATGTTTACAAAAAAAAACTCATGAATGAAATGTTTATTAAGATTTTGGTTTCAAATAGTGACCTTTACAAAGTGAGGGTGAGCTGGCAAAACCAGCTAGAATATACATCTGACCTCGGAATTCGAAACTTGAGCGTCTTGTATGCAAGAGGCTCAGGTTTCGAATATATGATCCCCCTCTAGTTGCATATTTTGCTATTAAAAAAAAAAGCTTACTTTATGCCTAGTTGAATATATTTATATCCAGGCACACTAGGAAGTCTTAAAACACTATTAACAAAGACTAGGAGAAATTGGAATAAAAGGGAAGATTAACATTATACAAATGAACAACAATAATGAAAACAGACGAAATTTTAAGGAAAATCCTTGAATATAGAAATCAACTAACATAAGCAATGGTTGCAAACTTGCCACAAATAATTTCAAATAGAAAAAAATAAAGTAATGAGGGAAAAGCATTAACCATACCTCCACTAGACAACTACAGTTTGCTGGAACCTTGAAGAAGCTTATTGCTATTCAAATTCTATAGAAGACCAACGATAGTTTCTAATGAGAAATCAATGGCAAACAGCTCTTGCAATAACGCAAAATGATTTGCAATGATTATCGAATGAGCTGGACAGTTCTAAAAATCTTCAAAGACTTTTTGTCTCATAGACTCAAGGTAACCATTTGTTTATGGCAGAGGACAATTACTGATCATAACTTATGTGAAAATTTTAGTGAGTAAATAAGAAAATAGAAGTAAAGAGACTTATTCGAATGGAATAAAAGTAGAATAAATAGTGATAGCAGTTTTGACTTGGTAGGTCATAAGTATGTTTAATTTTAGTATAAATAAAGATTAGTGCTCTTCTAATATGTAATCTACTGAAGCGGCAGGATTAGGGTTAATGGCTAGAACACACATTGGAATGTAAAAAAAAAAAAAAAACTCAGTAGATCATCTTGGAAGAATGTCTGAAAAAATGAAATATATATGTAATAAAAAAAAAAAAAGGCACTTCTACATTATTGGGACGAAATTTTGGAAATCGTAATACTGAATTTCACATGAAAACAATGATATCTATGTATTCCTCGTCTTTTTAAGATAATTATATCCAAAAATTATGGAAACTGATGAGGCAGAAAATTATTTATTAATGAAAATGAAAAATAGAATTTGATGAAAACAGTCGTAAGACACAGGAGAGTTCAAAAGGGGAGTAATTTTCTGTTTTGATGTAAACAAAATGGTGGCAATTTTTTTTACCTGCTAACATGATTAAAGTTGTTTTGTTTAATAATTCAGTAGTATTCAGGTAATTTCGACTACAAAATTTGAAAGTTACCATAGTAATTTATTAGAATTGACAAAAAAAAAACAGTTGAAACCATTGTTTTTTATTTGAAAACTCCATTTATCAACTATAAAATCTCGCCCCAATTCTGTAGAAGCACCAAAAATAATAATAATAATGCAAACATTTTCATAAGTATGATTTAAAATTATATAGCTCTATATGTTATTGAGTACTATTATATAAACACAGTATTGATTCATATATATAATCCTAGTAAACCTTTTGTTCACAAGAGTTCATCCACTGAATATGTTCATATAATATTGATCTAGGCACGGCACAAAACGGAAAGAGGGAGTAAGTATTTTTTGCCCAAATCTCTCTTTAAAAATCTACCAAAAATCAAGTAATTATCCAATCAATGCGAAATTTCCACCGATTATTAAGGGAAGAATGAATTTTATAATGGTATACTCTTTTTCATAATCGCTATTTATTTATATATATAAAAATGTAATTTTTGGTTCGTTAAAAGTGAATAAAACCATATTTCTACATTACCAATTTAATTGAAATTTTCAGAAAATCTATTTTTAAAGTCAAAGAATGTTTGCATGTTATTAAAATAATTTAACATTGTGAATTATAAAAATATTAAATTATAAATGGGAATATTTTTCGTAATTGCGAGATTGTCCCCATTTCATTTCCGGTAGAAATGAGCCTTTCACTTATTGAGATAAGTATTATTTGTATTAATGTTTATGATACTCATGCAGAGAGTGATCCGTGCTGAAATAATAACATTATTTAAAAAGCCATTCTTAACATGAAGAGGGAGGGTGTTTTGTACCTATTCTGTACTTTAACCTTACAATTGAATAAAAAAAAACATATGGTAAAACTTAAATTAACCGTGAAATAAGATTTAAAAAATAGCGCGGATCACTCTCTGCATTTTTTCCTTTTATTATTCTTAAAGAGTAAAACTTTTCTTATTCATGAAAAGAGTTAAGCCTACATAAATAAATAAATAAATGTTTGTACACGTGACAGATTATCAATAAATGGTTTAGTTACTTTTTTTTTTTAATTATTTATGAAAAGAGTTAACGAAAATAATCTTTGTAAAAGTAAGTGCGAAAGTGCCATAGTTGTACTCCCATGCGTAATTTCTATACTTATAGGTTTTTGGAAATTTTTTTCACTGAATTATTATTGATTGGACACTAATTAAACAGATTATTAAAAAAAAAAAAAAATTTAAAAAACAAATCATTATTTCGACATTTGAAAGTGGTGCTCACTTTTTAGTTACAACGTTCTGATAAATCAGTCACCCATTTTGTAACCAATAAAAACGCGGTATATCAAAACCATAGAAAGTAAAAATAATATGAGTCTCTACCGCATTTGTAAGTCAGAAATATATTTGTTTCTCAAAGAAAAAAAAAATAGATTGAACATGACTTTTTTATTGTTTTTATGAAAATAAAGTTTCGAGTTAAAAAAATTTTTTTTTTTACTTATTTAGTTAAAAGTCAGTTTGTGGGTGTTTTTTTGTTTTGTTTTTTTAAATAATTTGTTTTTATGAAAGGTGAGGGTTTTTTGTTTTTTTTCCAAACTTTTTTTTTTTTTTTTGAAATTTTTTTAAGTATTATAAATTTCACTAACATGCTGGAGAAATGTTGGTGCTAATACAGAGAGTGGTCCGCGCTATTTTTTAAATCGTATTTCCACGTTTAATTAAAGTTTTATGATATGATTTTTTATTCAATTGTAAGGTTAAAGTACAGAATAGGTACAAAACACCCTCCCCTCCCCATGTTAAGAATGGCTTTTAAAATAATGACATTATTATTTCAGCACGGATCACTCTCTGCATGAGTACCAAAATGTTTAATAATTTGGTATTTTTTTAGATTAGGTACACCTCCACAATTTTCCTTTAAATGACGACATTTATAGGTTTCCGAGTATGCTGAACACGCAAATCGCATTGAAATTTTGCGGAAATCAGTAGTTATCAAGTTATAAAAAGTTATATTATGCATTGTATTCTTTGGCGGCCATCTTTTTACGCGCGCACGCGCCATAAACAAATGCACGCGCGTAAAAAAGATGGCCGCCAAATATTACAATGCATAATACAACTTTTTATATCTTGATAACTACTTATTTCTGCAAAATTTCAATGCGATTTTCGTATTCAGCATAGTTGAAAACCATTACAAGTCGTCATTAAAAGAAAATTGAGGAGGTGGACCTAATCTAAAAATTTACCAATAATTTTCCATCCCGTACGCCTCCCGATACATTCGTCAACATGCGACCATTTTATATCTCCCGAAGACACTTCCGTATTTAGCCCCCCCCCCCAAAAAAAATGGGTGGCCGATTTACCAGAATGTGGTAACTAAAAAGTGAGTACCCCTTTCAAATGTTGAAATAATTTTTTTTTTTTTCATAATCTGGTTAGTGTTCAATCAATAATAATCCAGTGAAAAAATTTCAAAAAACCTATCAGTATAGAAATTCGCATGGGGGTGATGGTTGTATAACTCCGCCACGTAAGTAAATAAATAAAAAATGTTACGTGCACATGCATTAGCCTTGACTAGGGGGGGGACTAAGGGAACGACCATTAAATAATTCTGCGGGTCGCCATGGAAATCAACGCCCAATGAGTACCAAAATAGTTTTCATGATATGAAGAAATTTTTTTTCGGAAAGTGGGTGATCACTTTTCGATGTAAATTTAACTTAAAATGAGCACCCACTTTCTGGCCACCCGGGGAAGGGGCATTTATTTTCGTGCTTATTGGCTAAAAGATTTTTTGACAAGGCAGTTTGGTACGCGAGTGCATATTTAACAGTTTTCGTTTATGCTCACTCGTAGCATAAACAAAGGCTACGTCTGTGAAATGGAAAATAGTCCCATAGTTCAGGGGTTATTACCATGCAAAAGAAATCAAACAAAAAACTTTTTAGCCAAGAAACACACAGAAAAATAAAAAAAAAAACATAGCATCCATTTTTTTTCCTATCGAATTCATTTGCTGTTTTTATTGAAAACTATTTTCCCCCGGATTTTTGATATAATTTTCCATTAAAGGCCGTGCGTCTCATGTTCGTATATTACAAAATTTCTTTTGTAGACTTCGGTGTGCTAAAAACGAATCTGCAAACCGTTTCCGTTGCAAAAAAATAGTTTTTATGATATGAAGAAATTACTTTTTCGAAAAGTGGGCGATCAATTTTCCATGTAAATTTAACTTAAAATAAGCACCCACTTTCTAGCCACCTGAGAGAGGGGGGATTTTTTCCCATGTTTATTGGCTAAACAGCTTTCGTTTATGCTCACGCATAGCGTAAACGAAGGCTACAGCTATGAAATGGAAAATAGTCCCAGAGTTTAGGGGTTATTACTAAACAAAAGAAATCAAACAAAAAACTTTTTAGCCAAGAAACACAGAAAAATGCCCCTCTCTCAGGTGGCCAGAAAGTGGGTGCTCATTCTAAGTTAAATTTTAAAGTAAAATAATACCGGATTTTTTGGAGCAGATTTGCCGTTTAGTTGTACAAATATCCTCAAACCAGGTAATTACTAAAAGGGACTTTTAAAAGTCGTCACCTGTATTGAGCAAAAGTTTAAAACCACCGATTATATGCCAGCCTACGTCATGATAACATATATTGAGTGAGTTCCTGACAGTATTTTGTATAGTTTTTTAGTTTAAACTCATTTCCCCAAACTTAACGTGTTCGATACAGTCTGCCGCCATTTGTATTTTTCAGATATACCGATAAACATTGAATGTTTTTGAACCGATTATACATTACATAAAAACACTAAAATCTTATCCACTTAGGTAGAACATTTACTTTTCTTGCCTTTGATAACATCTATTTGTTATATATTTATTTTTTGACAACTTTTTTGTATCTGTGTTTAGTAATATGAACCCTTTTCATTTAATGTAACGTTTAGTCGGCTTGAAAAACAGTGTTTATCGGTGTATTTGAAAGCTACAAATGGTGGCGGACACTGTTGATTACTTTAAGTTAGAGAAAGTGAGTTAAAACTAAAAAACTATACAAAATACTGTCAGAAACCCACCGATTATGCCAGCCTATGTCATGGTAACATATATTTGTGGGGTTTCAGACACTGTTTTGTATAGTTTTTAGTTTTCAACTTACTTTCCCAAACTTAACGTATTCAACACTTTGCGACCATTTCTGTTTTTCGAGCCGATTAAACATTTTACATTACATAAAAACACTAAACAATTATCCAGTTAGGTAGAAACGTAACTTACCTTACCTTTGCTTTCATTCATTTGTTTTTGACAACTTTTTCGAATCTGTGTATAGTACCCCCCTCCCATCAACCAAATATTAATTACTAACTCACATTTTTGTATACAGAAAACAAAAAAAAAAAAACATTTAGCGTTTCAACATTTTTGCTACGTTCGGCTTCATCCACTGATCGTTGGTCGAGTCCAGACCATGAATGATTGACAGAAACTCCCAAGGATCCAGATCAAATTTTGCGAGAGTACCATTTTTTTTCATTTTCGCCTTCTTTTTCACTTTTTGGAGTGGATTGCTGTACTAGGAATATAAGAAACATGCATTTTTCTCTTTTTATTAAATTTTTACATTACACCAAATTGAGCCACTGCAACGCATGGCAGGGTACAGCTAGTATATATATATATTTTTTCTTTTTGCCTTCTTTGTTTGTGGGTAAAATATGCTTAAAATAATTAGCTGAAACTGAGCAAAATATTGTATTGTGGGGAGGGTGAGGATTGTAGATAGAACTAACAAAAAAAAAAAAATGCACACACGTATCAGATTTTAAGGTTGAAAATCCGAATTTTGAATGTGTTTTATTTTTCTTCTTTTGTGTTTTGAAGTGTGAAATTCGTTGAATATGTTTATGATAATTATTATCTTTCAGATTAGCAAAAAACAAAAACAAAAAAATTATATATTTTCATTATTTTTGCAAAACTTTTAAATCTTTGAAAAATAAATTAATAATTTTCTTTTAGTGAGCCCAATATTGCTAATATATCATAAAATAGGAAATGCTATGAAGAATCAATACCAAATAAGAAAGAAAATCGATAAATAACTGCGCATTTTTCTAAAAATATGCTAATTTCTTTCAGCAATTTCTTGTTGATTCACCTACGATGGACTAAGCATGGTACTAGATGCAGGAGTTGTTTTCAACACATACGACGCCTAGCATTCCCAAAATGGTCACCCATTCGGTACTGGCCAGCCTCATCATTGCTTAAATTCAGGGGCTATATAGGCAACAAATAATTAAACCCTTCACTTAATCGTCAAATCAAGCATTAAAAATACATAGCTAAGTATAGTTTTAGTCCTATCCAGTCCTCCGTAGTTAATTTTAAACTATCATTAAATTTTTATTTTTTTTATTTCACTATTGAAATTTATAGAGTGATATAAAAAGTTGGTATTATTTGAAATCCAGGTATTTAGATTGTAATATTTTTGCAAATCATCAATATGCAAAAATATTACAAATCATCCTAAATCTTATTTAAATGCAAAAAAAATGAATTGGTTTAAAAACCTTTGAAAAAAAAAAAAAATTAAATGCTTTATCGATTGAGACAAAAATGGTGGTGAGTGGTGTGGTTTTGGAAAATTTTAAAATTCTATCAAAAATAGTAGAAAAAGTTTTATTCTGCTTTTCATATGATAAAATTCAGGCTTTTATTTATTTATTTTTTTTTTTAGAAAAAAAAAGTTGCTCAAAAATAATGGATTTTAATAGATTTTAATTCATTTTAAAAACAATACTTGTTTATTTTTCCATTTTTTTTTTTTTTGGCTGTGCCTATATTGATCAATAACACAAAGCTATATATATATATATATATATATATATATATATATTGATGAATAACCATAAAACAACATTCCAAGTCTCAAAGTTAAATTCAATCTTACCATTCAGTTCTTTCAGCTTATCAAAATTTCCATACATTTTACAAATCTATTTCGTAACACAGAAACAATCATTATTTAAATGTCAATATTGATTTTTTTTATGTATACTCATCAGAAAATAAAAAAAAATTACTCATAGTAAAATAGACGTGACCATACAGTGTTTGAAAAAAATATTCTGTAGAAGAATTAACATCATATTTATTTATGTATTCAGCTTAGTTATATATATAATCATTCACTGACAGACTGTTCCATTGCATAACAGCTTTTTCAGTGTGGCTAGACCAACAACTGCCTCAGGCTGGGATTGAAACTCGACCACTGAGACAACAATCAGTGCTTCTAATCGTTACAGTATTTTGACTGCTGCTAAGCAGGTAGGTGAAATTACAATAATCAACATTATATTATACACTCGTGCTAGTTTATTTCACTCACCAATAGGCTCAACCCAGGAAAAGGAGTGTTTTTAGTCATCCACAAAGAAACTGTTTTACTGTATCACAGCTCTTCAGTGTGACTAGACCAACGACTACCTAAAGCTAGGATTGACTACCAATAGCACTTCTAACTTCTAATGATAAATGTTTATTTATACTCATGAAAAATGTTTGTGTGAATTATTCTTTCTTACATAATGTTTAAATTTACATATATATAAATTGTCTTAAAAAACAGTTGAATTTGATATATTCCACCTTATGCTACAGTACAATTAGTATTAGAAAGTCTTCATACAAAATGTTAACTGATCTGTAATACTTTTAAAGGTACAGCAATTTTTTTTACATTCACCGAAATAAATAAAGTCCCACTCCTTCATTTACTCTTACTCTCATTTCATGTATTATTATTATTATTATTTTTAATAATTTTCAATTTTGATTCAAGGGAAATAACCCAAAATACAGAGTTATTTCCCTTGATTTCTTGAAGGCAACATTTTTTTCTCATACCAAAGTAGATAGTTTGATTCCTAGTCACCTTAAAGGAATGATTATTACAATAATTTTTTTTTTTTAAATACCTAGGTCGAGTTTATTCTTTATCAGAACATATAAAGTTTATAATCGTATTCGAAGTTTTATCTGAGAAAGAAACAAGACAAGTTTACCTTATCTACTAGTTGACAAAATTTCCAAGTTTCTTCACATAAAGGAATGGAAATATGTAACTATTTATGAATTTTTGTTTACTAATGAGTCACCACTTATAATTGAATAGCTTTTATCTTTCATAAGGGTTATTGATACGAATAGATTGTCAGTTAAATGGTAAAAAATATTAAAAGAAGTTTGAAAACGATGTACGGAATAAACAAAGTTTGATTACTCATGGAAAACAGTATTTGTTTACATTGGATTTAAACATGATCATGTTGAAGCCTTCAAGAGCAGCAATTTCGTGGTAATATGTTCCACAGATGAGAAGTTCTGGGAAAGAAACTCTGTTCATGGAAATTCAGTTTGATATTAGGTACACAGAGAAACAAAATTTGGGTTTGTTTTACAAGCCACAGAGATTCAAAAAAGTGGTCAAAAATCCAAATACATAACAAATAAATGTTATCAAAGGCAAAATAAATTACTCTTCTACCTATCTGGAATAGTTTTTAGAGGTTTTATTTACTCTAAAATGTTTAATCTGTTTGAAAAACAGCGTCTAGTGTTATGTGAGAACAAGAGAAATGACCGCAACTTGGCTCCTAAAATTCAAAGTTTTTTTAAATGACTTAAAAATAAAAAATATACAAAATACTGTTAGAAACACACCCAATATATGTCATGGTAACATATTGATTCGGTTACTAACAGTATTTTGTATATTTTTTTAGTTTTTGCAGGGAGAGAATGCTAAAGTCAAGCAACCTGAAGGAAGAAATTATTAGAATATAAAGCTTTTAAGCATCCAGTATGCATGCAAAATAGTCAATTACCCAGACAGTTTTTCTTCTGTGAACTATCATCAGAAAAGCGATCAAGAAAATAATCCTTGTTTCATACTGTAGCAGACACAAATAGACCCCTTTTCTTCCCGCGCATTCGCTTCCTCTGAGTGAGTGATGCGGCATTAAACTGTCCAATCTGAGGACTTGCACACGAATACAAATTAACCCCTAGGGACCAGACAGCTTCCGGTCCCAAAAAGAAAACTCTCTCTTACGCTACCAGCCTTCGTCGGTGCTAGACGCCTGTTCTCTTCGCTGCTCCTACTAAAGGTATTGACGACAGCCGCCGGCTGTAACTACCTCATAAGGCAGTGGAGACCCGACTCTACTTTCTTCCTTCAGTACGCTCTGCGAATAAACCTTTCCCTTGTTAAGTTGAAGAAGTTGTTTGTCATTGTTCATAGAATTGTGTTATTTTATTTTATTAGGGAAATTCCCTAAAATGGTGACTCCGTCGTGATAACACATTTCCGAACAGACACTTCTTTTGCGTTTTAACAGGGCAAGGAAGGCGCGCATTTTAAAAACCAGCACATGGTTTCCGACCACCCACATAAACAGACAACGGATTCGGGAGAGCACGTTTAAAACTTTAAACAAAAAAAAAAAAAAAAAAAGGGTATTTATATATCCTAGTCCCCTACAAATTTGGTGACCCCGTTATTTAAATGAAATGGATGAGGTTGAACGAAGCACTCATACACACACAGACTCTTTCTCTACAAAGATAAACCTTCCCTCTTCACCACTTAACGAGAGACGCACGCCAAGGTATAAACTTTTCCTCTTCACCACTTAACGAGAGACGCACGCCAAGGTATAAACTTTTCCTCTTCACCACTTAACGAGAGACGCACGCCAAGCTATAAACTTTCTTTCTCACCAGCTATCAGCGAAAGACTCACGCAAAACTAACCACGTGTGGTACCCTTTTCTTTCACTTATTTCTTTCACCAAAGAAATTCCTGTTCGTTTAATTCAATTTAACACGTCATTCGTTTCTTCCTCGAGACAATTCATTTTCCCTCGGAACGCGAGAGGAGCACGCATTTCCTCCTATGCCACAAGTCCACAACAAACTGGCGCCCGACTGACTGGGAACGAACAAGCATGGCGACCCTACCGTTTTGAGATTAATTGTTTTGAGCGAGACGCGCGTTTTATTTGATAAAGAAAAAAACGAACTTCTCAACAAAGAAAACCAAGCGAACCAAACCACTACCCATAGGAATAGCTACTACCAACTACAATGACGAACCCTCGTCAGACTCTGCAAAAAAATAAAAAAAATAAATAAAAAAAATAAAATAAAATAAAATAACACAATTCTATGAACAATGACAAACAACTTCTTCAACTTAACAAGGGAAAGGTTTATTCGCAGAGCGTACTGAAGGAAGAAAGTAAAGTCGGGTCTCCACTGCCTTACGAGGTAGTTACAGCCGGCGGCTGTCGTCAATACCTTTAGTAGGAGCAGCGAAGAGAACAGGCGTCTAGCACCGACGAAGGCTGGTAGCGTAAGAGAGAGTTTTCTTTTTGGGACCGGAAGCTGTCTGGTCCCTAGGGGTTAATTTGTATTCGTGTGCAAGTCCTCAGATTGGACAGTTTAATGCCGCATCACTCACTCAGAGGAAGCGAATGCGCGGGAAGAAAAGGGGTCTATTTGTGTCTGCTACAATACCTTTAAAAAATAGACATTGGAATATTGGTGCACTGGGAACCACCTGATCGATACTTAAATCAAACCTAAGAAATATTCTTTACAGTCAGTTGGAGATCTGCCACTGTACAAATGCCTTTTGCCTAACTGCTGATGACAAATTCTTCAGACGGTCCAGTTACAGTTAATCTTGCCCCCTGCTTAATGAGCTACTCTCCATATAAAAATGTTTCTTCTTTTCAGGGTCTACATAAAGCTGTTCATTGCCAGTGACTGTATATTCGCCTATTTCTCCAAATCTGTTGTTGATAAAATTTTATTTATTTATGGATCCATATTGTGCCTTTCAGATAGTGCCTTTCTCTCTACAACTCAATCTCTGTGTTTGACATTTTTCTTTATCCATTCTCATATCCTTTTTTGTGTCTTAAAGGCTGTAGAACAACCTCCACAAGCTACCCTACAGCTACATCAGTGACTGTAATTTCATTTCAGTCAATTAAAATAATTAAACGGCCCAAGGTTTTTCACATGTGCAAATCCCTTTTGCTTAACCTTGTGTGCATTGTTTTTGTGTGTCTTAAAAGTTGTAGAGCAATATCCACAGACTGCCTTGCCACATATTAGAATGAATAGAAATTCAATAAACTTTTTGTAAGTTTTTTGGGAGCAATGTTGATATGGAAAAAGGGATTGGTTTCAGAAAGTGATGTGTTCACTTTAAATGGCAAACACTTGTTGCATTGTAACTGTGTAATGGAAGGAAACCCATTTCTTCCATTAATTGAATAAGCCCAATTTTTCTAGTGCTGTGGAGGAATGATAAAGTCAATCCATACAGAAATAAATAAAATTTATCAGCAAATTTTTTTAATATTTTAAGACTACGGAGATCGTTTTGGAGGTAACCACTTATAAAAAATCCATTTTTATTGGGGCCTTTAGCCTGTGATAAAACATATTGTAACAACAAAATACGAATTCTAAGATATGAATTCACTCTAATTATTTTTTTTATATCAGTGACAAAAATATGTTAATTTTGTGGTGAAAGTTTAATTCTGTGCAGTTCTAAGAGGTCCACCCTCTCAAGCTTTTACTTCTCTCTTTGGGAAGGGGTTAGTTTACTGCTAATCACCCGAGGCATCCTCACTGGGGAATGTCGATGGGGCTGTACAGGCACTTTTTTTAAGTAAGAGTGCCCCTCCTTGGGAGCGCTGACTTTTCAATTCCACTTTCCGACCCTGGTGTCTAAGTTCTTGCAGTGATGGAGAACTAAAACCCACTTTATTTGATCCAGCTAGGGAGTAGGAAAACCCCCGAATTGCAACTATGATGCACCCAGTCAAGTTGTTCAAGCCCAGCAGCCAAAGGATCTCAGTAACAGTAGTAGTTCGAACAGCCCTTTTCAGGACTACTTTCCACAAATTGTTACCACAAACTACTTGTATGTAAACTACTACTGTTTGCCTGACTTCTGAGACTACCCTCCATAACTAGCAAACACCGGCTCACTCCTACAGCTTTCACCACCTCCTGCAGTGTCCAGGTTTCAGTGCCTGTTGACGTTCAGCTACCCATTCTAGAGCCTGTTGATGTCCGGTTACTCATTTCAATGCCCACTGAATTCCAGCTGTCCTATTCCAGTGCCCACTGACGATCGGTTTCCTGTTTCATTGCCCACTGATGTCTAGCTGTCTGTTCTAGATCCCACTGACATCTGATTAACTTTTCCAGTACCTGCTGCCATCCGGCCATCTGTTCCAGTGCCCACCGATGACCAGCTTCCAGTTCCAGAGACCACTGACATTCGGCTACCAGTTTCCAATGACTGATCCTGTCTCACCTGGACTGATCCTGATTATACGATCTAGATTACTTGCAAATTTGCAATTTTTCAGTTTCTTGGTAAATAAAACACGATATCCATCGTCTTTAAACGAAAATCAATGCCTATCATTCTTCTTTTGCTATAGCCGTTATCTTTTTGCCTTTGTGTTTACCTTGCAGTTGTATGGTCGATTGGCACTTTTTACCCACTGCAACACCATTTTCATTTAAAACAGAAAAATAAATAAATAAATAATATAAAATCGATAAGTATCCTGCCCACTCCCAATTTTTTGTCCTAAAATTAGCAACTCCAAACCGATTTCGTGTTTCGAATTATTGCTAAGTGTGCAGCAGTTGATAATCATTTTACGTTAAATTTATATAGGAAAATGATCCCCACTCTAAAATCTGAAATAATCAAAAATGAATAAATATTGTATATTTCGGTGTATAGACTGACTGTCAGATAAGACGCTGTAAAAAATTGAAGCAAATTTTCATAAACTTATCTTATATCGGTGTATAAGACGACTGTTAAATCATGAAACCATGTTTGTTTAGCCTACGCTACAAATTGCAACACTCGGTATCTTATGAAATATTGCTTTTTAAAGATGATTTTTTTTTAAACTTATATGCCAAAATATACAATAATTTCATTTTTTTTCTTAAATATGTTTTAATGCTGTTTAAACGTAAGTGACCTCAAAAAAAGTAGAATTTTAGGCAAGATTGGAGTTTAGGTGGAAATATAATCTCGAATCCTTTATTACATAAAAGGAACCAAGCTCCCTAATCACAGTTATGTTAATATGCCAACAATGATATTTGTATTTCAGAAGTTAACAGTTTGAAATAAGAAGAACTGTAAAAAAAAAAAAATATAAACAATATGAAAACAACTTTTTTTAAAAAGGAATAAACTCTTTTTATATATTTTTAAACAATATATACAGAACTTTTAAAATTTTGCAACTATTTTAAAAGAATAAAGTTTTTTATTCATTTTAAACAGAATTATTTTTGGCGCTCCTACACTATTGGGATGAAGTATCGGAAATCATAATACTGAATTTCATATGAAAACAATGGTATCTAAGTTTTCCTCGTATTGTTAAGATGATCATACCCAAAGAATTACGAAAATCGATAAAGTAGAAAATTATTTATTAAAGAAAATAAAAATAAAATTTGATGAAAATGATTGTATTTGTTCATGTAAGACACGGTAGAGTTCAAAAGGGAGGTAATTTTCCATTTCAATATGAAAAATGGCTGCAATTTTTCACCTGCTTACACAATTACAGTTGTTTAGTTTAATAATTCAGTAATATTCAGATAGTTTTCACTGCATAATTTGGAAGATAACATTGTCATTTATTAGGATTAACAAAAAAAAAAAATCCAGTAGAAACCTTTTTTATTTTCTCTGAAAACTCCATTTATTGACTACAAAATTTCGTTCTGATAGTGTAGAAGCGCTCCCCCTTAAAAAAAAGTTTTAAACAATATAAATAAAACTTTTTATAGTTTTAAACAATATAAACCTTTTTTTATTTAATTTTCACCAATATAAACATTTTTTTTTTTTGTTGTATTTTTTGTTTAATTTTTAACAATATAAATAGAACTTTGGTGCTTATGTATTTTTAGTACTGCGCTATTTTATTTTTCAGGTTAAATTCAAGTTTCACAATATTTTTATTATTACATCTTTAACTGGTAGCACAGAAAAGTAACAAAACACCCTCCCTCCCTATGTCAAGAATGGCTTTCGAAATAATAACGTTACCAAACTTTTTATAATTTTACATGGTAAATTTTTACTTCGTTTCCATCTTACAACTTTTAAATGGTTTTCGGATATGCTGAAGACGAATATTGCATTTAAATGTTCTGCAAATAAGTAGTTTTATGAATATTGAGCAATATAATGTTTTCTTTATTTGTGGTGGCCATAGTATTTAACTTTTAATTTTACACAACAAAATAGAATTTTTTTTTTTTTTTTTATATAATTTTGAAAGAAATATTGTTTACGGACCTTTTCCAATTTTAATTTTTAACAAACAATATAAACCTTTTTACATTTTAATTTTGAAATGAAAAAGTAATAAATTTCGAATTTTTTCCAAAAAATTGAAAGAGAATACACATGAAAATTAATAAATTGCAATAGAATACTCACGTGATTTAATAATTTTATTTACTACATTTTCACCCCAAACACTATGCCACTATGGTGTAGGGGGCTACTATCAGGGGCAGCAGCTACTGGGGCACTATGTTGGGATTTGGGCAGTAAGATGTCGGTTCACGTTACACTTGAACTTCTGCATGTCAATACAGTTAGGGAAGCAGGGACCTGGAATGAAATTCCAGAGTCTAGCGGTTCTGGGGAAGAAACTACTGGAGTAGAAAGATCTTCTACATCTAGGGATCTCTACTGTGTGGGGGTGGGATTTAGCTGCCTGTCAGGTTTGTCGAAGGTGTCTACGTCGTGGGGGCACAAGTGTCTGCAGTTCGTCAGAGTATTCACCATTAAAATACTTGTAGAACAGGCAGAGGGATGCAACGTTTCGTCGATGGGACAGAGGCTGAAGCTTAGATGCCAGTTCAGGGCCTATCAGATTGGCGACTCTCTTTTGAACCTCGTCTAGGAGCGAGAGACTAGCAGCAGATGCACCAGCCCAAATGAGACACCAATACTCCATACATGGGCGAATGGTGGCCTTATAGAGGTACAGGATACTTTCAGGTGTCAGTAGTTTTCTAGCACGGTAGAGAAAGCCTACCTTATTCGCAACGGCCCTGGCAATGTTTTCAATATAATTGTTCCAACTCATGTTTCCTGTGAACGTTAGGCCAAGCAGTTTGAAAGAGATACTTTCAGACAGGGAGTCACTGGCCATTGCTATTCATGGCAGAGAAGGTTTCTTGTAATTATTGAAGGAAACCAGTTTAGTCTTGGCAGCATTGAATGTGACCATCCATTTTAGTCCCCATTTCACTACAGATTGGAGGTCATCCTCTAGTGTTTTTGCCATTTCTTTAGTTATGTGTTCATTTGTTTTCCTGTCATGCCTGTTATAGAGTGTGGTGTCATCAGCATATATACCCATCTCAGAGGCAGTTTTGTCAGGGAGGTCATTAATAAATATTAGGAACAATAGAGGTCCAAGAATAGACCCCTGAGGCACTCCCGCATTTATATCACACTGTTTAGATGTACGACCGTCGAGGACAACCTGGATTTTTCTCTTATCTAAGAAGGATTTAATTGTTAAGTATTCTACCAGTGATACCGTATGATTTAATTTTCCTGAGAAGACCCTCATGCCATACCCTGATATATCTAGAGCTACCGCTCTGCCCTCCCCCGCTTTGTCCAGTGAATGGTATATACGTTCAGAGATTACAGTTAGGATGTCTGCTGTGGAACGGGCTTGTCTAAATCCATATTGTTTGTCAGTCAGAAGTTTAGCATCTGTAAGGTGACGGACTAGAGCATGGTTAATTATGGTCTCAAATATTTTGGCGAAAAGTGGGAGGAGGCTAATGGGGTGATAATTTGATGGGTCAGTTCTTTTGCCAGAATTCTTGAATATTGGTACCACAGAAGCAGTTTTCCAACAGCCCGAGAAGCATGATTCATTAAGGCATTTGTTGTAGAGTTTGGAGAGAACTGGAGCTACTTCGGCTGGCCACTTTTTTAATAGCACAGCTAAGATGAGATCAGGTCCACATGCTTTTGAAGTGTCAAGGTTTTTTATGATAGCATGTACCTGAGCAGGGGTGATTTGTAGATCGTCTAGCGTGGCGTCTGTCTGCAAAGGAAAGTCAGGCAGGGGGTGGTTGGAAGGGTCCAGTGTGGAGTTTGAGGTAAACTGGCTGGCAAGCATATTAGCCTTGTCGGTTGCTGAGCAAACAACTTTGTGATTGTTGGTTAGTGGAGGAGTTGTTGATTGCCCATTATTTACTACACTGTTGTAGATTTTCCAGAAGTCATGAGTTTCTAATTTTTGTGCTTCGATGCGTTTTTTAGTGGTTTCAGTAAATTCTCTCTTAGCTATCGCTATTTCTTTCTTAACGTTACTTCTAGCTTCTATATACTTATGTCTGTTTGAACTGGACTTATGTCAATTAAATCTGCGGTATGCATGTTGCCTTTGAGCAATGGTAGTTGCGCAAGTAGAAGTAAACCATTGGGGAGAGTGGGGCTTGCTATGAAATTTCCGCATGGGAACATGTGCTTCAATTGCTGTTTTGAACCATTCAGTGGTGTCATTTGCGCACTGCTCAGCAGGAAGAGAAAAAATATTTCCCCATGGGGCATCTCTGATAAGATCTCTAATGGTTTCCCAGTCAGCCTTTTTATAATATCTTGTTCTTTTGAGCACTGGCTCTTCAGTTTTGGGTCTAGAGTTTAGAGCGATTTCGTCGCATTTTAGCATTTGTTATACACTCCTCAGGAACTGTGGTCAGAAACAGATCTAGAAGTGATGCGTGGTGTTCTTGCTGGTCAGGGAAACGGGTTGGAAACGTAAACATTTGTGATAGGGAGTGAGGTATAGCAAAGCTATGTGTTGTGTTGCCGGCTGCATCTGTGTGAGTAGAGAATCCAAGCCAGTTTTTAATAATTACGTGATTCAATTTTGAATTAGAAAAAAATCCCATTACTTAAAATTATAAAAAGTTTTATTTATATTGTTCAAACTTACTTAAAAAAGGTCTTCATAGTTTAAAATTATAAAAAAAGTTCTATTTATATTTCTTTTAATTAAAATAAAAAGGTTTTCATAGTTTACAATCATAAAAAGCTTTTAGTGGGGTAGTTGTACCCCAGCTAATTATTTATCTTTTAGAACCCTCGACAAAAAAAACGACTAACTCCTTTTAACATTGAACCTTTGCAAGTCTTTATTCTACGGGATAATAGTGGTGGAGCTCGAAGTTCTTGAGTCAGGTCCACGTCGGACTGTCGGTGCTGGGCGAGGAGGAGAGGAAGGTGTGTCTTCGCTCGCGGCTCTGTGCTGACTGTTGGATGTCCCCTGCACTCTTTTTGGGGACAGCAGGATCAATGCGCCCTGCCTGTCGATTGGCCAGTCTATGGCCGAAGAACTTACAGGGAAGCATTGATCCGTCAGAGAGTATAGTTCATTAGGGGGGGTTGCTACATCACCCCCTGCTTAGGCGGAAAGCCAATAAAGAAGAAATGTAGCAGTTGTTAAGAGAGAAAAAAAAAATGTTCACAAAAGTTTTTGTTTTTTTTGAGAAAATGTTCTTGCTTTTCAGTGAAAAGCTGGGTTTTCATGCTGAGGATGAAGAAAAAGGATTTTATTTTATTTTTTTATAAAAGAAGAAAATGTCTTTGTGCAAAAAAAATTTTGTGTGAGAAAAAAAATTTTTTTTTTTTTTATATATATATATATATATACGGTCTTATACAACTTCTTTGGCCAATGCACTCTACGACCACTACGCATGGTAGTAACGTAGTTGTCTGCATTGGGAGTACTTGCTTCAGGTGTATGTTGATGATGCATGTATGTAGGGGAATGTGTGGCTCTTGCGTTTTTGTGTCCAGAAAGGCTTTTTTTATTCTGTCAATAGAGAGTTTCTTTTTTACCACTGATGTCTATGGTGAAAAGTTTGTTAGTACGTGAAAGCACGCGATAAGGACCGGTATAAGGTGGAGTAAGAGGGGCTTTCACAGAGTCCTTCCTAAGGAAAAGGTGAGTCCAAGACGAAATGTCCTTTGGGACCGAAGATTTTATGGTCTGTTCACTAGTATGCATAGGTGGGAGCTTATTGAAATAAGCTCGCAGTCTGTCAACGTACAGAGCTGAATCCATTTGTGCAGACGCTGTCGGGCTCAGCATTTGACCTGGCAACGATAGAGGTGCACCATAAACTAGTTCGGCTGGAGAGTATCCCAGGTCCTCTTTAATGGCAGCACGACAGCCTAAGAGAACAACAGGTACGTATTCGTTCCATCTCTGTTGGTCGGGATAAGCACGTAGTGCAGCTTTTAATTGGCGATGGAAGCGCTCTATCATCCCCGTTCGAAGCTGGGTGATAGCTTGTCGTGCGAATACGTTGGACCCCTAGAATTCTGGAAAGTTTCTGGAATAGGTGGGATTCAAACTGTGCACCACGATCCGTGGTTACAGTGGTGGAGCTCGAAGTTCTTGAGTCAGGTCCACATCGGACTGTCGGTGCTGGGCGAGGAGGAGAGGAAGGTGTGTCTTCGCTCGCGGCTCTGTGCTGACTGTTGGATGTCCCCTGCACTCTTTTTGGGGACAGCAGGATCAATGCGCCCTGCCTGTCGATTGGCCAGTCTATGGCCGAAGAACTTACAGTGAAGCATTGATCCGTCAGAGAGTATAGTTCATTGGGGGGGTTGCTACAAGTTCTATTCATATTTAAATTTGTTTTATGTTCTGATAATTTAATATTTCTGTTAATATTGTTTATCATTAAAAAAGGTATTCATTATTTAAAATTATTTACAAAATGTTTACATTATTTTCATAGGAATTTGTTGCTTTTAAGCGATAAAGCGTTCGAGATTATTTTTCCAACTAAACTCCAGTCTTGCCGAATTTTATTGGTGGGGTGGGGTAAACTATGTCAGTTGTAATAGTAAAGACGTACAAAAACAAGCCAGTAGGTTTTATTTACGATGTTTATTTATTGGGGGGGGGGGGTCGACTAAAACTCATCTTTTGAGTTATCGCCCTTGTTCGTTTCTCGCTAAATTCATTTCGAAGACCAAAAAAAAAAAAAAAAACCATCGGAAATCCGTTTATTTTGCACCGTAAGATTTTAAAAATTTTTTGTTTTTATGTGATATGCAACAAAAAACAGAACTTAAAATAAACTACTTGAGTTGATAATAAACTAAACTAAAAACAAAAGATAACGTGTTTTTTTTTTGTTTATTTTAAATCTCAAAATATAAACACGTAGTTATTTCATTTATCTTGTTATACTTATGCAGAATACGGGCCGGGCTATTTTTAGATAAGATTTTCAAGTTAAAAAAAATTAAATAAAAAAAAAAAAAAAAAAAAAAAGCAAAGAAAAAAAAAACGATAATTTTTTTTTATAAAATTGTAAGGTGAAAGTATAAAATAGTTTCAAAACTCCCCATGTTAAGAATGGGGTTCTAAATAAGTTTATTAATTCAGCAACAGCACGATCCGCCCGGTAACGATAAAGTCACACGGTGACACACCTTTTCTTTTCTTTTTTTTTTTAACCGTTTCTTTTTCTTTTCTCTGTCAACTTCGTATTTTAATTTGAATGGTGAATTGTGGTGTGATTTATTTGCGCAAACGTTGATCTTTTCTTCCAGTTGTCGACGGGCGGATTGTTAATATCTACTTAGTTGGTGTTTTATTCTTTCCTTTTTATATGTCAACACGCGCTTTTCTACTTCAATGATTTGTTTATAATTCACCTGATGATAACTAAGAACGCTTGACACTTTTGCTTGGATTTTACGGCGCATTTTTTAAATAAAGAAAAGGTTAGTAGATGCCATTCACACCTTCTCGAAAGACTTTATTGGCGCGTACTTTTAAAGTTTGTTTGGTTCTTCTTCGATATACTAGCAAAATTCGAAAATCGAAATATTTAATTTCAAGTACAACTAATGGTATTATTTTACTTTAAGGCCCGTTTCACGTTCGTATATAAAATACTTTTTTTTTGGTAGATTTTGGTGTGCTAAAAACGAATCTGAAAACCGTTTCCGTCGCCAAAAAATAGTTTCCATGATATAAAGAAATTCCTTTTTCGAAAAGTGGGTGATCGCTTTTCCATGTAAATTTAACTTAAAATGAGCACCCACTTTCTGGCCACCTGAGAGAGAGAGAGAGGGCATTTTTTGTGTTATTTTCAAATTAGGCCCACCTCCACAATTTTCTTTTAAATGATTTCTTCAGGTTTTCTACTATGCTGAATATTGGGACATTCAAGATGGCGTCTTATTCTCTCTTTAACACGGTAATTGTGGGAAAAGATGTTATAAATAAAAAAACCGGATAAAATACTGTTAAAAACTCGCTCAATATATGTTACCGTGACATATTCGGCGAGTGTTTAATAGTATTTTGTATGTTTTTTTTATTTATAACACCTTTTTCCAAACTTACGGTGTTAAAGAGGGTGTGAGACGCCATCTTGAATGTTCCAATACATCGGTAAACACTGTATGTTTTTCGAGCTGAATAAACATGTTACACTGAATAAAAACACGAAAAATATATCCAGTTTGGTAGAAAAGTAACTTATCTTGCCTTTGATAACATTTATTTGTTATATATTTGTTGTTTTGACAACTTTTTCGAATCTATGTGTACAGTAATAATACAAACCCGAAAATTGCATTAAAATTTTGCAGAAATAAGTAGTTATCGAGATATAAAAAGTTGTATTATGCATTGCTTTCTTTGGCGGCCATCGTTTTACGCGCATGCGCGCGCCATAAACAAATCTACTCATCTATGACTGACACTGCACGCGCATAAAAAAGATGGCCGCCAAAGAATACAATGCATAATACAACTTTTTATATCTCGATAATTACTTATTTCTGCAAAATTTCAATGCGATTTTCGTATTCAGCATAGTCGAAAATTTTTAAAAGTTGTCATTTAAAAGAAAATTGTGGAGGTGGACCTAATCTAAAAAAAAAATACTAAATTATTAATTTGTTTTTGACCCTTCAGAGTTGCTTTAATTCGAAAAGTGTTTTATTTAAATTACTTGTTCTGTTCGAGAAAAAAAAAATTATTTTGTAAAAATCCAATGTTGCTTTCATTACAAAATTGTTTGATTAAAATTATATTTCTTACGCAAACTTTTAAATAAATGTTTTTACAATTATATATTGATACATTTTTATACAATAAATGCTTTAGGTTTTCAAATATTTTTCTGTTCGGGAAAAAATCAAGTCTGGTATTTTCTCGTATATTAATTGTGAGATATTTTATCTCACCTCTTTTTACTCCAAGACAGTGGCTAAAAATTAACATAACAATTACAACAAAGCATTAGACACAAATTTTATTCGCTCTTCGTTGCAAAAAAGGAAATGCCTAATTTGCCTCTGAAATAGAGCTGGTAACAACCTCGAAAGGTAATAGTCCATTATCTTCATCAGGAACTGATATTTGGATACAGCTCTGTTCGAAGATCGGATTAATTACAGCCATTGAAGAGGTTGGTATAATGCCTTCTGATGAAAAGATTCAATTCTCGACTGTCGACATTACAGAAGTTTATAATTAATGTTCATTTGAAGGAAAGGTTATTAATGACAGGTCGATAATTAAGTCTCTGGGAGACATATATAATAATAACTTGGCCTAATCATTTAGGCTTTAAAATAAAGTTTCAAGGAGATGAAAGGTTAGAGGCGTCCAAATGCCTCATATCCAGAGAGTTGAGCTCCATCCTTCTAGTTCAGCTGTTTTATTGGAACTGACTGAAAAGGAAAAAAAGCAATCAAAAACCTACCAAGCTCAACGCTGAGTGGTTAAAATATCAACTAATCTGATTGGTCTAAACAAAGACAGTAGGTAGCCAATCAGCGAATGAGGGGGTTTGCATATAATTTTTTTGTACCGTCAAAGAAGCGTTTTATTAAAAGGAAGAGGTGCTTGCAACCTAAACTTAGGGTTAGTGGTAGGATTAAAGAAAGGTTTTGAGGGCTGCTTCTACCCAGATTTAGGGTTAGTAACAAACCCTACAACTGTTCTCTGTCAGTGGAGGAGAAATCCTTCACGACTGAGACAATTTTTATTTTTGTTTCTTTTCTCCACGTTAAAAAAACGACCCTGGTGTCTAACTCTGTCCCGTGGGGAGGCATTGTAAATAGGAACAAACCCTACTACTAGCCCTAAGACTAAGGACTGCCTTTTTATATTTTAACTCCTCTTAACAAAACACAAAAAATTATCCCCCCCCCCTCAAGCAAGCAAAGATCTTGTTATATATATCTTTATCTAGATATAGGTGATCAGCTTACATTAAATTAGTAAATTAGCATTGTGGATTCAGGATGGAGAAGAGATTTCAAGTTAGAACCAAGATCAGATCCAGCAGTTTCAGAAGTCCATAATTTTCAAGGATGAAACACATTATCACCTTAAGTTACCATGGCATTTTAACAAATGAGCTCAGGTCGTTTTAAATCATTAAATTATATCACACTTTAATCTTGTGGTCAAGAGTCTGAAGGAGAAAGGGTTACAGCAAGAGT
Organism: Euprymna scolopes; assembly: GCF_053919585.1. Classification (NCBI taxonomy): domain Eukaryota; kingdom Metazoa; phylum Mollusca; class Cephalopoda; order Sepiida; family Sepiolidae; genus Euprymna; species Euprymna scolopes. The sequence continues at coordinate 93,347,910 of NC_136491.1, forward strand.
ATCTGAAGGTGTTCATCCAGCAGAAACAGGAGGTTTCATTGAAGAAATATATATGTACCCCCTTTTGAATATTGAGCACTATACTTGAGATCTTTCTGGGTGTGGTGAAAACGGGTCATCCAAAACAGGAAGATGGTGACGTGAAGGTTCACTCCCTAAAGCATCTATACTCGATGGAGAATTCTCTATCACCTGATGGTCCTGAAACTAGTCATTCTGATTCTTCCTTGTTTGTTGCTTTCGGCTGTAACCAAAACCCGAAAACCCTCAGGCTCGTCTAAAGAAAGAGATGGCAAAATCTGGTTGTTCCCTACTTGTAGCAGATCTCCAGGGTGCTTGTAACATGATATGCTGTGATTTGTGCGATGAGTGGTACCATTTTTGAGTGTGTTGACATTAAAATAGTTCCGCCTACAAAACAGAAATGGTATTGCTGCTGCGATTGTGTACTTCAAAGAAGATGGAGGTGAGGAACCTACTTTACTTCCTGCCCAATAATACCATAGTCCTGGCTATGACGAATTCAACCGACAGTGCAACTCCAGTTAAGGGACAGAATGAGGGTGCCCTGAACCTTCTTTCTCCCTACTTATTAGTGAACACTATTATACCAAATGGGATGGTAAATATCAATGTTTATTCACATATATTAACGCAATGACTTTCTATTAAATATGTACCTACTTTTACAAAATCTTAGGTATATATGTATAAGTACAGATTTCTATCAAACTCCTTTGTTAATTTTTGTTCTACAGACTAAAAACTTGATATATAGAGGATTTGGAGCTGTGGAACAAATTCAATTTGGCCTTTAGTCAGTAAAAATAGCTGTTAAAGGGTCAAAATTGACAAAAATTGTAACTTGACAAGCATAAGTTGATTTACAGTACTCTTCTACGCTACGTTAATGGTACGGCCGTGCGTGTTTTTGTATGTCCATAAAATGCTTTTTTCGTCAGGGTTCTTGGGGGGGGGCGTACTAGTCTTTAAAACTTTTTTATATACTCTCTAGATCATAATATCTACGATTTGTGAAGGGTTGTCGTATCTAGATTTATTTTGATCGACTTTAATAAAATTCACGCTATTCCTTCCTCTTGCGTGTTTGTTCAGCTTTTTCGTATAAAAGCGAAACTAAATCGGCAGCGAAGGTAGCTTTCCGGCCTTTCGTACCGGGATGTCCAGAAAGCAATTAGCTGTGATCAGTGTCTGGAAAACCCCTCATATCAGACAATTGCTATTCATTTGGACACTCCTTTTTTGTGGGGGGTTGGTTTTCCCCAAAATGAAACAGCAGAAAGCTGAACTGGCCCCCAGGCAACGTTTGTTTCTGCAAGTCAACTTTTTGATTGACGTCACTAAATTTAAATGCTTTTCGTTTCCTATGGCTTCGTAGCGTTGCGGTAAAAGTTCGTTTTCTTTCACTTTCTTTTCCACGTTTATAAACACTTTTTTTCTTTTACACCTACAAACACCCGGGCAACGCCGGGTACCCCCGCTAGTATAATAATAAATATGAAATCTGCCTAAAGTAAAATATCATATTTAAGTGTATTTTATGACTGGGCAATGCCAGGTGGCCTGCTAGAATGCACGTCCCATGAAATGTAAGACTAATTCTCTTCAAGAATTAGTATGAAATTTTAGCACCACTTTTATGTCCTGTTATGAGATTAAATTGCTAGTTTATTATTGTTTATTTTATAAAAATATATGGTGCTAGTGGACTTATTGATCCGCACTATTTATTAAATAGTATTTTCAAGTTTAATTAAAGTTTTATGATATCTGTTTTTAATAAATTGTAAGGTTAAAGTACAGAATAGGTACAAAACATCCTCCACTCCCAATGTTAAGAATGACTTTCTAAATAATGTTATTATTTTAGCACGGATCAATAAGTGCACTAGTACTAATTATATTCTTAGCAAACCTTAAGTTTAGAATTTATATTCCAATTTTGATTCTTGAAAATGTGTAAAATATTACACTTAAGTGATCTTCAGAAGAAATTGAAATTAAGGGAATCTTGCTTAATTGGTGTCTAATGACTATGGATTGTATTCAATGCAAATCTGAAATATTTGAATTTTTAAATGTGAGCTTGTGTCGATATTATACCCACTAAAAACATTTTTAAATACTCCAAAGAAACTGAAATTTGAGGAATATTTATTTATGTCTAATGCTTATTGTTAAAATTCAACAAAAATTGGAGTGATTTGAATTTTTATGGAAGGCTTCCAACCCGTTTTCTTACCACCATTGCATCAAACTAAATTAAACTTGCTTCGTGACTCCTTAACAGCTGTATTCCAAAATTCATAATGATCAGTTAATTAATTTAGGAGAGAATCCTGTACATATAAATAGATCAAGGACGCGCATTTACAAATGCCAAGCCATGTGCAAAGTATGTCACAGTAGGGAAAAAGTAAAAGACTATAAAAAGAATATAAAAAGGCTATAAAAAGACTATGTACACAGACGGAAAAAGATATTAGGGAGATTAGAAAGGAGCAGCATGATTACATTTTATTAGGGGAAAGTATCCAGAAATAAATGTTTTTTTTAAAAAAAAGAAAAAAGAAAAAAAAAGTCCAGTTATTACTTGTCCTATCATACTCTGCTACAACATTTGGTCAAGATCAAAGTGTAGTATCTGTTCTTCAGATACTGCACTTCTATTTCTTGTTCTCTTTCGGTGGAGGAGAAATCCTTCACAACTGAGACAATTTTTATTTTTGTACCTTTTCTCCACATTAAAAAACGACCCTGGTGTCTAACTCTGTCCCGTGGGGAGGCATAGTAAATAGGTACAACATGTTGAGGCCCAGGTGTCTACATGTTAATGCAGGTGTAAACGTGTATAACGTTACATGATGATGATTGCTACGTCTTGTCAGACGAGTGCCACTCCCTCAGACATTTAAAATCCATGATTCCAAATGTCCAAGGGAGTATCTATACAAATGGTAACGTTACATACCAATATATAAACATACACATACTTAATCTTATACATAATTTGTTTTATTTCAGGAAGAACTATGATGATGGAAAAATTTTGTCAAAATGTGAAATTACCTCAGAAGGGATTTTTTGGTTGGCTGACAACTGTGAGTAAATTTTCTGTTTCAACTGGTGATTTTCATGGTTATTGACACGACCTTCTCGTGTCGCATATCATATCAACAGTCTTGTATGTTAACATTTTGTTAGAAATATATTTCGTTCTTTACCCGATTACCAATTGGCCATTACTTTTATTGCTGATATGATAATCTAGGTCATAGTCACAAAGCCTTTGTAACAAGACTTTGTGGTGTGGACAGTCCAGGAGCTTTGAGTATAACATTCATTCTGACCAGTTTCTTTGACAATAGCTCTGCATCCATGTTGTGAATTTAGATGTGCAACACTGATCTTGACACCACTGCTTTGAACAGAGTAAGCATTTGTTGGTATTACTTTTCTACTTTCTCAGAAAGTGTTGTCTGGATTTCAGATGTGAAAAATGTATGCGTCTGTAAGCTGAAAGTATTGACTGAATAAGAAAATGAGACATATCTAATTAGAAATATAATTTATTTTTAAAATTCCATTTTATCATTCAACTACTGGTACATGAGTCAGACTTTTGTCATCTGTGTCTGTCACATTCAGTGGAAGCCAAAAAACTCTTTTGCAAAAAGGAAAAGCTGTCATTCAAAAGACTTTTCCCCACTCCTAGGCACAAGCTGAGTATTTCAACCTTTCAAAGTTTGTATGAGTCATGTTGACAACTGCCAAGTACAACTCACCTGTGTTGGCTTTAATGTCCTCTATAAACTTTTTGCTTATTTCTTAGTTACATGTTTGTGTCTCAATGTATCATACTAATGCAAGGAGATATGATGAATAATATAAATAAAAATACAAAACAAATGGGAGTTATCTCGATATTATTTTGGCTTTTGAATAACCATGAACCTGGTTAGTGAGTAGTTACGATAACACTGCCTTAAAGTAGTCTATTTTTAAATGAAGGTTTGAATCCTGCTCGTGTTTCATTTTTATCATTGCAGATTTTCTCTGTTCTCAGCCGCACAGATAATTATAAACCATGTATTTAATAAATGGTATATCATGCATGTGTACATTGTACCTGGAAATACTATCAAAAATGTATTCTATTACTTTCTTCATTTGTATCAATATGAACATGCTAAACTGCACAGACTATAATATTTCACAAGCGTACTATCCTTATTATAATAGAGATTGTGTATCTTGTGATTGAAATAGGTGTACTCTGCTCGCGTTGAGCTGGCTTCTTTGCTGCTCTGCACTGTGTGTTGAATCATGACAGTTCACGCACAGAAGTCCTGAGCAAGGTTGAATGACATGGCTAATCGATTGTGATTCCACTATCAAAGGCTGATCACCTGCGGGCCTGGGAATTTAGCCTAGTTCTCATTGGTGGTTGTTATACAGTTTTTCAACTGTTCATCGACATGTTTGCACCACCCTGTTAGAAAGATATTCACAATTATATCATGAATTAACTTTCTTATCGGGAGACAATCTGCATGTCTGAATCATCAAAGACGTAGCTGCAACAGGATAGATGGCAGAGACTTAAGATTGAGGTGTTGGTGGAGAACAACAGTTTGGACAGGATCAGCAATGCAAGATGTGTCAAAGAGTTTCAACTTTTGTCGATCAACTGCTCTCATTGCCCATGTATCTTTTTTAAATAACTTTCAGACGGATCAATTTCCCTTCTACATTGTTTGCATAAAATCAACTTTAGACATTTTTAACATAGATATTAAATTTTCAATGTAAATCTATATATATAAAAGGCAAATGCGGCGCGCACATTTTTGTATTTTCGAAAAGGCTTTTTTTGCCGCCATTCTTGGGGGGGTGGGTTACTATCGCTTAGAAGTGTTTATATACCCCCTAGATAATAATATCTACGATTTGGGAACACGTGTCGCCTCTAGATTTATTTACATCGACTTTTATGAGATTCGCGCTATTTCGCCGTGTCGCCTGTTTGTCCTGCGTTTTAGTATAAAAAAAAGTGAAAGTAAATTCAATCATTGCGTGTTCTCAGCATCGCGCCGGAACGTCCAGAAAGCAATCAGCTTTTGATCAATGTGGAGTTTCTCCTTATATCAGACAATTGCTATTCGATTTGGACAATCCCCTTTAAATGGGGAGCTGCTTCTCTCCCTCCCCCCCACCATCATCTGGGGGAAGCAAAAACTAAAAAATACTGCCACGTCATCGTAACGATCCCGCGATGACCTCATTTAGCATCTTCCTGTCAATCAAACCTCTTTCACTCGCTTTATAAGCCTTAACTTAACACACTAATCAATTACTTTCACTCATGGTCGAGACGGTTAAGTGGTTGGCTTTTGTTTCCACCTCCGCGTCAAGGCTTCCGGATTCAATCCCGCCTCCCGACCAAAACTATTTTTTTTTCTTTTACACCTTTAAACACTTGGGCAACGGTTTTTTTTTTTAACTACTTTGCTTATTCTTTAGTTTAAGTAATTTTATCCATTTTTTTTTTTTTTTTTTAATTTTGTGAATTTTTGGATTTTTTTTTTTTTAAGAGTTTCCTTGATCTTAAATAAAAAAAAGTATGGATACCCGGCATTGCCCGGGTCCACATGAAGTTCCGTTTGGACACAGCTGCTATACTAAGGATATTGAGCAGCTTTTCATTATTATATGTCAACTCCATCCTTACCTCTACAACAATTAAAAAAAAAATAAGATATGTAAAAACTAGTGGTGGGACGATTAATCGGAATCGGAATCGTTAATCGTAAGAATCGTGTATTTTGGGAGGCATCGGAATCGGAATCGCATCGTTAAAAAATACCTTAATTTTCCGATTCCTTCATTACGATTCTTTTAGTCTGATGTTGAAAAAAAGAAAAAAAATTCCTGATATTTCTAACTGCAAGAGAGAAATGTAGCATGTTATAAAAAGAAACCAATGAAATTCATTATTAACAGGGAATGCTTAGTGCCCCCTCCCTTACAAGGTTCATTCATTCAGATCTATTGTGATCAAAACTACAAAAGAGTTAACTTGAAAAGAAGTATGCAGGGCTCTACATTGCGAGTAAAAATTTTAAAAAATACGCTTATCTTTTTGGCGACTGTTTTTTTTACTGACAAATCTTCTAATAGTGAATGAAAATGCTTTTTCAACTTATATTTTCTTAAAACGAGCAAAGTCAAATTATTTAAACAGTAAAAGGTTTAATAGAACAATATACTTTTTTCTTTTTTTAAAAGAAGGCTTTTGAAAGAAATATCTCTAAAATGAAATTGATCACGTATTATTTCGCAAAATTTGGACAGTAGTCGACTTCTTTTGAAGTTTCAAAAAAACCGACCCCATACCTATCTCTTCCAAACCTAAAGTTATTAAATAACCCCTTCGTTAATTTAAGGGTAATTAATTCAATTCAGTCAAGTTGTTTTTTTTTTAAATTTCATTGAAATAAAATCCATTTTAAAAATTTTTTTTCTCCAGAGAGATAAAACCCTGAATTTGATTATATTAAAAGCAGAATAATATAATCTTTTTTCTAGAATTTTAAATTGAAAATTAAAAAGTGTTTGACGCAGTTTTTTGCCGAACGAAAAAGAAATTAATATATATATTTTTAAAAGGTGTTGTAATCAATGAATTTTTATGTCTAAATAATATTTACGATTAATTTAATAATTTCATTTTAAAAAGTATTTATAAATAGAATTTTACTTAAGACTTATAGTTTAGCAATATTGAACCGCATCAACCATGTGTGAATTGAACACAGTCAACCAAAAAAAAAAAATTCAAAAGAAATGCATATTTGCATTTCATTATGTAAACTTTTATACATTGGTTTCAAAAATTAAATTCTATAAGTTTTTTTTTGTTAACTACTGGTTGGTACAATTTACCGCTCCATCCCTTTATATTTTTTTCTTTTTGTCTTTTTTAGCGGATTATTTTCAATTAATTATCCAAATAAGTGACTAGCTTTAAAACAAAATTTAATAGTAATTTATTTGTTTACAGATAAACTGAATTTTCTAATATGGCCTCAAAGTCCAAAAAAAGTCTTGCATGGAAACTTTTGGAAGTTGATGAAGATCATGAGTTGAAAGCCATTTGCAAAGTCTGTCAAATTAAAATATCGCGAGGAACAAAACCATCTAACATGACCACAACCAACATGTTAAAACATTTAACTATGAAGCATCCAAATGAATTGGAGGAGCAAAATAAAAAAGAAAGGAACAAAAAATTACCAACTAGTCACTCAGAGCAGTTTTATTAGTGAGGGTCGAAATCGCAGTGTCTTTTTTTTTTTGCCTAAGTCACCAATTTTTTTTAACCTTCCTTAACTTCAAAGAGTAAATACAATATATACAACTAAAAAAATAATTTTTAAAAATGCTGATTCTATTCATGAAAAATTCTTTTAACTAGAAATTAAAACTTAGGTAAAGATAGCTGACTGACAGCAACAGGAGCACTGGTTAACTACTGAACCACATGGAAAGGTGTGGGGGAGGAAAAAAGGAAATTAAAGGATGATAATAAATTATGATAACCGTCTTTGAAAGGCACTAAACTCCTAAAATTTACTTCTTTAAAATTTTAGGCGGCATTCCCCGGCGATTTTAAAGCACTCTCTCTCAAAAAAAAAAAAAAAATTTAATTTTTAAGTTTGGGAAAGATATATTTATTATAACCGAATTCCTGTATGAAGACTGGATCTACTTTATTGGACGTTAATTTGTGAGATAAGTAATTTTTCAATGTTTAATGTTTTTAAAGTTTCAATTATCAATTAAATTTTTTTAATTGCGTTTTTTTTTTCAATTTATTTATAAAAAAAACAGGGTTTAAAATGTATTTTTCAAGGTAACAAGCTTCGAAAGAAGTCTAATTAAAAAAAAAATCACTTAATTTTTAATTTCGACAACCCTGAGAATTTAATTATTAAAAAAATATTGAAATGTGACATATTTTTATTTAACATTTCTATTAGTTTAATTAATTTTCTTTCAATAATTCATTTCCCTCCACAAACTTCACCATTTTTTGTTTTGTTTTATCTTTTTCTGTAATTTTGGTTACTATTTTTGCTCAATTTTATCTAGTATTTCATTTGTTTTTTATAGTGGTATCATTTTTATATGTGTTCCTTTGATATACCCTATTTCAAAATTAGTTTGGCTAAACTTATTCTTCACGTTAAAAACAACGTGTAAAAGTAATGAAAAAGTAAGAAAAAACAATAGGTGTTAACTACTCTTTGTGAATTATGGAGGTCTGAAGAACTGCCGTCACAAATACAACTATCAATAGCCAAACAAAAAATCGTTTTTGAAATTCCTTTACTTGTAACTTTTCGCTATATCTACCTTTTGGTATAAAACACAAAAACTTTCGATTAATGGTATTTCTCAAATATGGTCGTTAACTTTGGAAGGGTTATTTTGTATCTACAGCGCCATGTCACGTGACATATTGTTTTTTTCATTACGCACGTTCATTTATAAATTATTAAATTAAATATTTATCTTTTTTTATATTTAATTAGTATATATTTTCTTTCTCTTCCGCTATATTTTTTTTATTTAATTCATTAAATCTGTAAATTATGGGGACCAAAATAATGAATCGTGTTAATTTATTCTCTAATTTTCTTGTTTTTGTTCTGTTATATAAATTCTATTTTATTTGTTTTTGCTCTGAAAGATAAATTCTATTTTCTTTGTTTTTTTTTCTGTATTCCAATTAAGTAAAATATATTTTCTCTAAAATAAATTTTGCTAATTTTTCCGTTTAGTTTACTATATAATACTTTTATTTAAACCAAAACACGACGGTGTAGACATAAAATATCTCTTCCAAAGTTAGGGAACATATTTGGGAACTACCGACCATAAGTATAAAACTACCTGGTATATTTCAAAACAATAATTCCCTAGGAATCGGAATCGGAATCGTACTTGGTATCGGAATCGTTAATCAATATTTTCCTGGAATCGGAATCGTATAAAAATTAGGAATCGTCCCAACACTAGTAAAAACGGATAAAAACACGAAAACGTAATCGCCCAAAAAGAGAAGTATGTGACAATTTCCCCACCAGATATTTCAGCAGAAGGGATATGAAAAGCAGCAGCTATTCTCCAGATATTAAGCATATTTTGTTGCCCGTACGCTGGAAAATGAAACTCCCCCTCCCCCCAAAATATAAATAAAAAGTAAATGAATAAAAACAAATTTTCTTTCAATAAAAATAGCAGGAAGTGTCTGTGTGACCACAAAAAGAATATAAAAAAAAAATGACCCGTGGTGTGTCGGCTCGAATGTGAAAGAGAGGAAGAAGGCAAAAACTTACAGACTATTTTGCCCACACGGCCGTCAGTGCTTGTGACGTTGCAAAATAAGCTTTTAAAACCGTTTTCGTTTGATACGTGTGCATGATTTATGAAAAGAGCTACACGAAAAAAGACCCTCTTCCAAAAAGTGATCTGGTTGACCACCACAGAATTGATCTTTTTTCTAATTTTCACATATTATGCATCTGGAGCATTACTCTTTCAGATGGTAACAGTTTCGACTTGATCGGATGCAGACGACAAAAGATGTTAGCAGGCATACAAACCCACAGATGACTCACCTTAATATAATAATAGAAGATGAATAAATGATACAATTTATCCAACGGGCAGATTTTTATTTGTCATCTTCTAAAACAAGGATTTCAATAAAATAACTTCCATTTTTACCCCAAATATTTTGTTGCAGTTAAAGAAAAATTGAAAATTACTATTTGCTCAGCTTAAATTTATGTACTTTTTAACACAACTAACGAAAACTTATGTGCCCTTTTGTAATAACTGTTAGTAAATAATACTATTATAATATATTTAGTGTGTCTAGTGTAGCTGAAGCTGCCATATTTTTACAACGATATTTGCTTTCATAGCCCCCCCCCTTTCTGCATGAAAAACAAAAATACACTAAAGTCTTTATGCTGTGTATATACCCTTAATGGAAAGAAAATATTGTACACCAAACATCACGTAAATTGATCAAGTAGTTTTATTTTTAAAAATAAAATTATTTTTAAATCATTAATGGGAATTTGTAGGCATTACGATAATATACAAGGCTGATTTTAAATTTGAGAACTATTTTAAGGGGAAGCTAACCAGTGTGGAATTTGCATATTTTCAAGACTTTCCTCTCCCCATTATAAGAATGGCTTTCTAAAATCTTGTAAAAGTTTAAATTGTTTGGAATTGTCCTTCAAACTATTTTCAATATGGCATTGAGAGATCGTCATTTAGCCATAAAATTGATTTTTTTATTTATTCATTTAAAAAAAAAATAAAACTACCTGATCAGTTTATGTGATTTTTGGTGTATATTTTCTTTTCTTTCCTGAACATCATAAAGATTTTTCATTATTATTAATGTTTTTTAACAGGTGTGTGTGTGTGTGTGTGGGGTGGTTAGTAGTTATGGACTTGCATCACATATTTTCTCTTTTTTTACTAGATTTCCGAAGCTGTACCCAAATAGCAATCTGTCCAACATATCAATATTTCATTTAAACTAGCTTTCTTCCACTGTGTTAGTGACAAAAATGTTTTATTTCGCAGTAGTTTCTCCCTGAAAATACTTATACTAACTAAAATAAGTTGATTTTTTTTTTTTTTTTTTTTTTGTAGTGACGATTTTTTCCCTATGATTGGAAGTAATCCTGCTATTTCATTTGCATTCTGTAAAATTATTGAAAAATGGGAGATATTTTAAAATTCTAGTGACTCTCTAACAATTTTCATTAAGTAAATTTGCTTACAAAATTTAATTTAAGAAAGTACATTTAATTTCTTCATAAACAAGTCATTCTTTTTGAAAAAAATTTTATTTTATAGATTCTCAAAATTTTTTTTGTGCTTGTTTAGAATTGCCTCGTATCTATACTCCTATAATTTTTTTTTTGTATTGATATTCATATTAAAAACTCCTTTTTTTTCTATTTATTTAAAAAGAAAATACAACTTTGTTATATATGGGTCGTGGAATTGCATCCATCTAGATCTAGCTAATTTGCATATTCTTTTAAACATTTATTTTAATTAATTCCCTCCTAGTTTTTTCGGTTTTCTTATGGGATGATCACCTCTAGTTAACTATTATGTTTAATTATATTCATGCAGATATTCTACATGATTTATACTTGTCTAATATTTGCGTAACAAGGTTATAGTAAAAACAAACCTCTTTCTATATATATATTAATGTATGCATATATATATTTGCTTAAAAAAATTTGCCTACCAAACTCCTGTCAGTTTTTGGTCTACAGACATGAAACGTAATATATAGGGTATTCGAACCCATGCAGAACTTTATATTTGGGTTTTAGCTGGGGGAAAGCGATGCAAAAGTGTGAAAATTAAAAAAAATGAAATTTGCCAAGTGAAAGTCGAACGGCAACATTACAAATATGCACATGTAACGTAATAGCTATTGGTTCACGGTTCAATTTTTAGTCTTGCAGCAAACATGTCTTCATAGCTCAGGAAAAAATGTCAAAAGAAAAAGTAAATCGTAAGCTATACATTTTGGTTTCGATTCTCAGTGGTGGCGCATAAATCATTTTTTTTGGTTTTTTTTTTCAACTTTTTAAATCATTACTATATATTGGGTCCAATATAATATAATAAAATAATGAATAGAAAATCTGCATTAATCAAAATATCATATTTAAGCGTATTTTACAACCAGGCAATGCCAGGCAGCCTGCTAGTTACAAAACAAAACTCAAGAAAAATCTGATATATGTCCTCTTGACAGAAGGAAAATATTGTACCCAAAAATTGTGTAAATTGATCTAGTAGTTTTATTTTTAAATAAAAAAAAAATTGTTACTGCCTACATCCACGTTTATATAAATAATGATGGAAAATGGACTAAATTCCTCAGTCTTTTGGCAAGAAGCAAATTGTAGTATCTGTTCTGATACTACACTTCATCTTTTCTGTTCTTGGTCAGTGGAGAAATCTTTCCTGATTGAGGCGATATTAATTTTTTTTCAATTCCATACCCACTTTTGGGAGCTTAATTTTCCCCACATTAAAAACTGACCTTTTTGTCCAGTTTTCCTTATGGCTATGATAACTAATATATTAACAGTCATAATTAAAAAAAAAATTTTTTTTCCAAACTTTTTAAATTAAAAAAAAAAAAAACACAAAAAAACAAAACTTATTAGACTGCTTATAAATTCCCTTACTAACATCATCTAAAATAAACCCTGATAACACATTTTGAAAGTGTTTCAGCAATTCAAGTATCCTCATTTCTCCACTGTAATACATCTGATAAGTCATTTCATGAAAATGTTTTTAATCCATTACAAATAATGCAAGGTTGACTTTATATTAACAGAAAATGTTTGAAAGCAAAAACCGGTTTCTTGAAGTGAATGCTGTTAAATTGTGTGAATTGAAACCAGATCATCAAGTTTTAGAGCTTGGATTTGGTCCAGGCTTGGGACTGGAGGCAGCTGTTAAGGAAATGAAAGGTGAGATTATTACGATTCATTTTTTCCAAGCTAAAAACGTCTTTTTGTTTTAACTGTGTTTAGAAATTCTTTTCACGTTATTTTGAACTCAGCATAAGATGTACTTTTGTCTACATTGCAGGTATATGGATTTTGGTTTAAGTTCAAATATCTACATACACTCAGTCAGTAAAAAAATATTTAGATTGGAAGAATGCTCAGTTCAACAACTGATACAACTATATCAATATAATGATGATATATACTCTATGATGAGAATAATGGAAATAGTATTCCAACAAAATAAAGAAATAAAAAGGAACAAACCGAGTTATGTGTTCAACGTTTCGTTTTTATTTTGAGACTTTTAATCTTTATTTCGAGACTTCCTCACATAACTCGGTTTGTTCCTTTTTATTTCTCTCTCTCTATATATATATAATATATACTAGCTGGATACCTGGCGTTGCCCGGTTTACTTAAACATGATATTTTAATTTATGCAGATTGCATATGGATTATTATAAAGTCAATCCTCTATTGATTATTATATACTAGCCTGGTGTTGCCGGGTGTTTGGAGGTGAGTGTTGAGCAAAAAAAAAAAAAAGAGAAGTGGTAGTAGGCAGAGGCAGGCTCGAACACATACCGCGAAGGAGGAAAAGAACGTCCATTGCCAAGCTAGAAGTAGCAAAGGTTTAAATTAAGGCTACTCAATCGAAAAGAGGGATGACTTTCGAAAATATCAATGAAAAAAGCAACCCCTCCTTGTAGAAAAGTGTCCAGTTGAGGGTGAAAGAATTAATGTTTTTAGCCAATTTTTTAATATTTGTCGTCCAAAGGTTCGTGCTTCAATACGATACCGATCTTGTGAAAATCCTCTGTTGAAAGTTTTAGGCAGACATACATACGTACATTTAAAGACAGGTGAGATTTATAATAGATTATGAAGAATAATTTGGCCAGTGGACTGATTAAAAAAAAAAAAAAAAAAAAAAAAAAAAAATTTTTTTTATTATAATGATAATGCTGTTCATCAAATTCCATCTGTGTTTGTTTACAATATCACGTCAGTTGATATTTGGGCTTGACGATAACTGCCCTGGAAAAGCCACTTCTGATTCATGTTTAGTTTTAAAATATGTAAGCGAAGAAATAATTAGCAGCGATTTTAAAGGGTGCTTATTCTTTTATCGTAACTTGAACTCATTAATAACAAAAAATTAAAATGGTGATGTACACTTGAACTTGAACAGGGGATCATTCAATCTGCAGTTAAATGATCTACCACTCAGCTATATCTCCAGATGACAATAAATCTGTTTCTTTTTGTTTTTTTTTTTAAATGATTTGCTGAGATTTTATTATTTCCCTTGTCCTTGTAACAAAATATTCCTCCGTAAAAATTATTGTTTTTTTATCTATAAGAGAGAAAGACTATTTTTAAGATTATTTTTTTTTTTTGATTTTCAATACTTATAGGATGAATTTCTGTACAGAACATATCTGAGAACACTGTCAGACATATAAATTACCTTTGTGTAAAATTTGCAAAAGATAGGCTCAGCTGTTTCCGAACCTATGAGGAAGAAACACATGCACACAAAGTGACTTTTATTTATATAAAAGATATATAAGTTATGAAAATATATATGCTTTTCTAACACATTCAGCACTATTGAAGTACTGAAAATTGATGCTTAAAATATATCTCCCTATAAAATTGTATATAGATACATGAAATAATATATATATATATATATATATATATATATATATATATACACACATATATACTAGCAGGTCACCCGGCATTGCCTAGCTGTAAGATATGTTTAAATATGATATTTTAATTCATGCAGATTACATATTTATAGAGCTAATTCTCTAGCAATTGTACTTATTATATAGTAGTGATATCAAAAGTAAAAAAAAAAAAAAAAAGACTTGGGTGCCATCAGCTAGAATTGAAACCAAAACCTACAACTCACCAGCTTCATTCCTTAGTCTTATACACATATAAATTGTTAAAAAATAATGTTTAACCTATGAATGTAAGTTTGTGCATGTAAACATGTTTAGTCGACTACTCTTGCCAAGGTCAACAGTTTTTTTTTTTTTTTTTTTTTAATTTTGACTCCTTAACAGCAATTTTTGCCAGCTAAAAACCAAATCGAAAGTGTGCTACAGGTCCAATTACACTATATATCAAATTTCTACTCTGTAGACCAAATATTCAAGGACAAGTTTGGTAGACTTTTCGCACGCATATTGACAAGGTCACTTTTAATATATGTTTAGATATATATAAAAAGATTTTCATGTGCTAGAACGTTTTCATCTTAAATTCAACACAATTATGCAGAATGTAGAAACTATGCATAAATAGAATTCAGCGTAATAGTGAAATGTAACCAATCCTCTGATAAGAAACCATAAAAATTAATAAGTAATTTAGGCTAATTTTTCGAAGGAATATGCAAATTAGTTAATCTTCATGTAGTCACTTGCATATCCGTGACTGAGTATATTAAAGAGTTTGTTATAATAATTTTTAAATAGAAAAAGTAAGGCTTTACAATATCAATATCAGAAAAAGAAAAAAAAAACTCAACTTATATATATCTATATTTGGTTTATAGAGAATTCTGACAGGTGGAAACTTTTAATCCATTTTCATCCGAAAAGAAAGAGTTGCTAAGGGGGCCAAAATTGAAACATTGGTATGTGCGGGTTGTCAGATTTTTATGGTTGTCCACTGTTTCATGAATGTGCATGCAGAGCGGAAAACATGACAGCTTCTTTAAGAATAATAGGTTTAGAAAACACTTTTTTAGAGATAATGTCAAGCTGGCCTCATGGTTATCGTGCTTGACTTATTCGCTTTGTGTTTTGGTTTCGATCTCGGCTCAAGTATTTTTTTTTTTACTTGCAAGAAGTGAACTATTTAGGAAAAAAAAACATACTCGCATGCACGTCTCAGTTTCTTTCTGTTTTGTTACTTAATTTTTTAAAGGAATTTAACATCAAGTTTAATACCAGGCAATGCCAGGTACATTTAGTATATACTAGACCACCCGTGACCCGTTGGGTCAGTACGTTATATTAGCTATGGAATTCATGTATGAGCGTGACACTTGTGGCATAAAGAAAATAGTTTTTTTTTACATAACAGAAGCATTTCTATGAAAGTATATTAAAATGAAAAAAGAATATAGATAGATTTCTATGAGTCGTTCTGTTTATTATAATTGTTATTTTTTTTTAATTACAGTTACTGAATTATAAGTGGTTGGTCATACTTATAGGTAAATATGCACTGAACAGGTATCATAATCCTTATTATAGTTAAATTCAAATTTTGATATATCATCTTTTAAATGAAATTGTTAGTTGAAAGTACAGAATAATAAAAAAAACACTCTCCACATGTTAATAATGGCTTTTTAAATAGAAAATGAAAATAAAATGTAACTTTTTTCATTTAATTTAAGCAAACATTCAGTACCCATTGTGTAAAATATTTAATTTGTATGTTAATAATAAGGTCAATAAAATTAAGACAATTCTTTTCTATTTACATTTTTTGTACAATTAATTTTTTTTAAAGAAAACTTTTGTTATCCTTTTGCTTAATTGAGACTTCTTATCAGGTTCTAACTCTCTTATATCCAGATTAATTATATTAATCAATTTATTTTATTGAATATGTATCGCTGAAAAGCACGGGTGCTTAAGCACTTATTGTACAGAAAATAAATATTGTATTCATATGCTAATAATAAGGTCACTAAAACTAAGACAATACTTTTCTATTTACAACATTTTTTGTACAATTTGAGTGTTTTAAAAAAACTTTTATGTTTTCCTTTCGCTTAACTCTACTGAGTGCAACATATAGTTGACCATGTTGAAAGACAGGTTTGTCTAGATAAACTAAAACTTTATGTAAGGTCTGTCCTTGAGACTTATGAATAGTCATAGCAAATGCTAATTGTATAGGAAACTGGACTCTGGCAAACGGAATATTGTCACCTTCAGATAAGACCATTTTCAATCTTGGAATTAAAACGGTTTCTCCTTCAAACTGTGATGCAATAATTTTAGCAACAATCAAATTATTATACAGCTCCTCTATTATTAGTCTTGTACCATTACATAAGCGTGGTGGATCAATATTCCTCATACATATGATTGGAGCTCCTTTCTTGAGTTCAAGTTTATGTGGAGGTAATCCTGATAACTCTATCGAATCAAGAAATTCTGTTGGGTAATGTGTAGCTTCTGTTCCTTCAAGAACAGAATTAAATGACAAATATTCTTTGACTTGTCCAGGAAATTTTTCAATACAATTATGATTTATTGCTCTAACTGTATCATTAAATGGTACTAATATGCAATTTTCCGCAAACATTTCTAGATTGTCAAACGAAGGATAAATGTATTCAATGCATTGGTCAACATTATCTGCACGGATTATGAAATCTTCAGGCAGTTCAATCTCACCATTTTCATTTTTTTCAAGGTTGTCTTCACCAATCTTTATAATAAATTTAGAGTATTCATCATCATCATCTTGAACTCTCATGTTTTGTTTTAAATAAAATTTCTTAGATTTACGCCACAAAAACGACTCTTTGATGCAAGCATTGTAAATGTCAGCATCATTTCCTCTTTTTATGACTGGTAGTAGTTGCCTGAAGTCACCACTGCACACCGTCAATATCCCTCCGAATGTTTCATTGTTTCCACATATATTCTTGAAAGTCCTATCGAACGTCTCTAAACTCTCCCTTCTTATCATTGGACATTCGTCCCAAATAATAAGTTTTGCTGCCCTTATCAAGTTGGCTGTTTCTGATTGTTTATCAAAATTACAAACATCATTTTCTCTTACATTGAGAGGAAGCTTGAATCTGGAATGAGCAGTGCGACCACCAGGCATCAATGTTGCAGCAATACCTGATGATGCTACAGCCAGTGCAATTTGTCCTAAGCTCCTTACTTTTGAAAGAAGAAGTTTTATTAAGAAGGTCTTTCCTGTGCCTCCTGGAGCATCGATGAAAATCAATGAAGAAGAGTCTGTGTTTAAGCAACTGCATATAAAGTTGTAGATGATCGATTGTTCGTCATTTAATAAATGTTGATGTGTCTTTACATATGTCATTTGCTCTGCTATATTGTAACTTTGCTCATCCATTATGGCTCTATTTATGTGAATCACATTAGGTAAATTCTGAGGCAAAGGCAATCCAAAATCTTGCAGTGATTTGTCAGCAGCACAAAGTTTATCATTTATGTACCTCAACGTGTTGTTGATGGCATTTTTATTGACCATGTTCTGATTGTTGACTTGGATTTGCATTGCATTGTAGTAATCCATTGCCATGGAGTTGGAAAATCTTTCCCACAACTCAAGAGGATTTGAACATTCTGTGTTTACAAGTATCACAATGAACAGATCCCTTATCGCTCTTGGCATTCTCGTTTTATCTGCATCCTCCATTGTTTGTATCCAGTGGTTGTCATGAAGCAGTAATCCTCTTTCTTTGCAAGCAGTTTTAAATAATGGACATATATGACCTGCTACAGTTCGCAGAGATTCAAAAGAATTAGGTCCTTTTACATGGTGAAGTAGTAGCCGCAAAAAGTACAATTCACCACTATTTGGTGAGACTGTGTACATACGACCAAGAATATTTGCTTCAAAAACTCCTGGGTGGTCAACTATTCTTCTACCCATTTTTCTTCTTTGCCATTTCTTATTTTGCCACACATAGTATTTTGGGACATCCGAGTAATAGAGTGTTCTGGCAAATTCATCATTCTGGCAAATATTGAAAAACTCTGTTAGAGTTGTGCAAGAAGCATTTCTATTAAGGTCTCTGTTGCTTGTCCTTTGAATATAGATCATATGTTGATCAGGGAGATGTATCTGAAGACGAACAACTGCAGGTTCTCTAACATGAATTGGAAATCCCAGTATCATCGAAACTGCTTCTGATGGTCCAATATATCTTCCTGTCAAGTATTGCTTAATTTCGTCTTTGCTTACACTGAAAACTGCCTGATCGCTTCCCTTTAATGTATATTTAATTACATATTTAATGGATTTTACAGAAGTGCATATTTCTACATTTAAGTGACAATTAAATAACTTCAAGAGAGTCATGTTGTAAGGTACAACCCATTTGGAAGTTATAGGTTCATTTCTACCTTCTTTATAGCCTTGATGACCTCCCATTTCTGGTGACCTTCGCCTATAAATAGGGTAGGAATCATATCCACATCTTGTTTCATCACTATATGGTTTTGGGTACCTCTTTGAACAGCTCCCATTTTTCCAGCACAGAGATGTACTGTTGCAGTTTGGTCCATGTATCATATGCGTCAATACCAATTCATGTTCTTCTGGATGTTCGACTTTATTTGGTATTTCAGCTTGAACAAAATCATCATAATTCTGGGGTCTGGGTTTAGATTCTTCTTCCATCCATAGCAGGCAATGTAGGTGTGGTAAACCTCTTTTCTGGTATTCAACACTTATAACGTAGGCAATACAATTACCCAACAGACCTTGTGTTCCTGTTAAATATTTAATGAAAAGTTTTCTTTTTAAATCAAAAATTCTTGCAATTATGTCTGGTCGATCGTGAGGAAATTGGTTCTCAATGAGATTATCCTTAATCTCAGGCCAATTTGGATTGCATGTCATTGTGATGAAGTAAGTTGCAGTCCCATATTTTCTAACATACATCATAGCATCTTGACATCTTTCCATCATATATCGTGGACCACCAACAAATGTTGATGACAAAATAACTTTTCTGCCTATGTTACTAAGATTCAACTTCGTATATAACGGATACATGGGAAGAAGAAAAAGAAATTTTTTTGTAATAACGCCCTCTAGTAAAAAGGTCTGCATTAGTTAAGGGGGATAACTCTATCCAGTTTTACATCGCTCCCTTTTTCTCTCTCTCACACATACACGTAACTATTTCTCGCGTACGTAACGAAAACAGAGGGAGTAGGAGTGTTGAAATCTATGAGAGTGAAAGTGAGAGGTGTTTTCTTTCACCGCCGCTGCTTCTATTAATAATGAGTGTTGTTTTTCTTGTTTGTTTACTTTTGTTTTTTAAAAGGGAGAAGTTTTTTTGAAACTGCGACAGACTTTACGAAGTTGAATGTTTTTAGCCGTTAAAAAAACCCCAAAAAACTACGGTTGATTTTATAAAATTATTTATTTATAATGACATGAATTAAAGATTTCTCGCGTACGTAACGAAAACAGAGGGAGTAGGAGTGTTGAAATCTATTAGAGGGAAAGTGAGAGGTGTTTTCTTTCACCGCCGCTGCTTCTATTAATAATGAGTGTTGTTTTTCTTGTTTGTTTACTTTTGTTTTTTAAAAGGGAGAAGTTTTTTTGAAACTGCGACAGACTTTACGAAGTTGAATGTTTTTAGCCGTTAAAAAAAAACAAAAAGCTATTTGATCAAATTAAATGAAATTGTTTGTATTAAAAGCGATATAAAAATTCCGGAATTAGAATAACGGATTGAAGACGTTGCTATTTACGCATGCGCAACCGGATGTTGAAAACCGGAAATCTGATTGTAAACATACAAGATCCATAGAGTTTTAGTATTATATATATATATATATATATATATATATATATATATATATATATATAGTAATTTATAAAATATATATGGCGATTAATAAATAAATTTATAAATTACTAACTAGCTCCACCTACGTATTGAGAACTTTTGAAGTTAATACTTAAAGTTTACACATAAATCTATACTTTCGTATATTAATTTTATGTGAGTAAATTAAGTAGTTATATACATGTATGTATATATATTTATATAAAAATATGTATATATAATGGCTTCTGTTAGTTGTCTCTAGACATTCCCAAAGTTTTATTTATAAAATCTCTAATATCCTAAACTCTATTCACTGATATATTAAGTTTATTTCTTAATGAAATCCACGGATGGTTTACTTTATTTTCAAATGAGAAGATTTATTTGCTTTTTATTTAGATTTATATGATTGCAGGTGTATGGATTTAGACATAAGTTTGAATACATTCAACCATTAAACAATATTTAGATGGGAATACTTTGTAGAGTAACTGATACAACTATATTAATATAAAAGGTGTGTATAACCTCTGTTACACAAGAGTTTGATCCAGAAAACATCAACATTTCTGAATGTTTTTTTTTATTTATAAAATATCTAACCTTCTCAACTTCACCTTTTATTTATTTATTCTTATTTATTTTTATTTTTCAACTTCTCAGATGGACCAGGAAAACTGTGGGGTCTGGACTTATCACCTTACATGATTGAAGTAGCAGGAAAACGTTTAAAAGATGACATTAACTCTGGAAGAGTTGAGCTTTGTCTTGGAAGCGTCATGGATCTCCCGTTTGAAGCTAATACCTTTGACCGTGTCTTCCATTGTAACTGCTTTTACTTTTGGCCGAATATTGACAGAGGCGTCCAAGAAATCATGCGCGTTATGAAACCAGATTCTCTGATGGTCACAACAATCAATCAGGCCAGCATAAATAAAGCGATCGAGCGAGGTGTCCTAAAATATGCCAATCCAAACGTGCCTTTATACATAGAAGTTTTAAAAAGAAATGGTTTCTCCAATGTTAACATACAGGAATTGGATGATTCTGGAACAGCCTATCAAGCAATCTTTGCCTCTGTGGGCAAAAAAGACAATTAATTTTGATTAAAACTGATACAGTAAAAATAATTTTCTTTGTCAGATAGGATAGACATTGCGTCTATTGGATTTGTTGATTATTCTTTCTAAAATTCTAATAAACTTTTTCAAGTATGATTGTGAGATAAACAGAAACATAAGTCAGTTGTGAGGTTGCATATCTCTTCCTGACAATGTAAGGATGGGCCAAAGTCTTATATGAGCCT
Source organism: Euprymna scolopes (assembly GCF_053919585.1). Classification (NCBI taxonomy): domain Eukaryota; kingdom Metazoa; phylum Mollusca; class Cephalopoda; order Sepiida; family Sepiolidae; genus Euprymna; species Euprymna scolopes. Next base: position 93,369,478 of record NC_136491.1, read on the forward strand.
TCTCTGTATTGTATAAAGCATTTCTATAGTTACACTATGAATTAAAAATGGGAAAAAGAAGACAATAACAACGTTTCATCCACTGTTTTGTGGGCTTTTTTTTCAAGAGTGAAGAAAAAAAAAGCTAAAAGTGGTACATGACAAGATAATGTGTAGTTTTTGGAGAACGTATATATAGCAAATATATAGCAAGGGTGTTGGATATTCAGAACTATGTAAAACCTTTCAAATGTTAATTCATGCTCTCGCATTTAATTTGCCTTTTTATTTTCAGTTACACCATAGAAACATTACTAACCCCAAATACTATTTATCTGGCTAGGTTGAAATTCTGCATGGTGATTATCAGAGAGCATCAGATCCATACAGCAAAGTAGATAAAATGGCAAGTTGAAATTCTGTCATGGTCATAAGATGTGGGAACGCGGGTCAAGTAGTGACTCTCTTATGATGAACAAAACCGAAGTTATTAGCAAAAGTGTGACCTTCACTGCTGACCTAGATATTCCCAAATTAACCCTACCAGATCTGAGCTACTGAACCTAATTTGCCCCTGTGCCTGGCCTCCTGGGCACAATTGTGAAAAAAATTTAAACAATGTAAATAACATAGCAAAAACATGTGGTCGGAAAAATACCGGTTTAGCGGTAACTTGGTATACAGCATTTTCGGAATTATTGGTATATCGGTAACTCCGTTTGGTAGGGTTAAATCAGTTCTAAGTTAAACTATAACCAATATTTTGGCCAAGTTTGTTAACGATTGATCAAGTGATATGGATGCTAGGCTTTACACAATGACAAACCAACAAATTTAACCAAAACCGTAACCCTGGTAGAGTTTAAAAAAAAAAAAAAAATTTTCTATTTCTGAAAGTTACATTATTGTGTCAAACTTTTTTACTGTTATCAGAAATGTTAAAAAAAAAAAAAAAAAAAAAAAAAAAAAAAATTGTCATTGTGGAAAGTTTTTTTATTTTTCTTGCAAAAAAAAAAAAAAAAATTCGGGGGATGGATGATCAGCAAATCCTTACACAGAATATCTGCTGTATTCAAAATAAGTCAAAATATGCTTTAAAGAACTGCATACTTATACAATCTTTTGAGTGTATTCCAGTGAACATACTGTATTCAATAGAATATATTTTTTCAAAAACAATCTATACTTTATATTTTTCATTCTGAATTTCAAATTTATCAGCTGACTTTTCTCGCAATGTCAAAACTTTGGCTAACGAAAAAATCTAACTCTGCATGGCTCATTTACCATCTGTTGTTACCAATTTCTGCCTCTTGTCTTTTGTGAAACTTGAAATTAACAAATCAGTTTGAGTTTTTGTTTATGATTCTGTTTAAAATGTAACATTCAGATTCCTTTTGTTTCTGCTTCTGTTAAAACTTAACATTTATTTATTTATATTAATTTATTTTATTGCGGACTATTATTCTCATCTTTATTGGTTGTTGTTTCATGACGTTTCGGCCAACGAATAGAATCAGATAGTAACCGCAACTGATAGGAACCTCGAATCTCCGAACTGCATTCTCAGCAATCACTGCCATCTGTAGTTGTTGTCTCACCACGTTTTGACTTTGGGTAGGATTGAAATCGCTATCTTCAGACAATGCTCATCTGGAACCGTAGAGATTCAATGTCTCTATCAACCCTCCGGGGCCCGTGGTGCAGTTGATAGAGACGTTGAATCTCTACGGTTCCAGATGAGCATTGTCTGAAGATAGCGGTTTCAATCCTACCCAAAGCCGGCCAGAGGCTTACTTGACCAAAACGTAGTGAGACGACAACAACTACAGATGGCAGTGATGGCTGAGAATGCAGTTAGGAGATTCAAGGTTCCTATCCGTCGTGGTTACCACCTGACAAAGGCCAGAGGAATAGTTGGCTGAAACGTTGTGAAACAACAACCAATAAAAATGAGAATAATAGTCCGCAATAAAATAAATTAATATAAATAATACTCATCTCAATAATGAATTCCAATTAAAATATATTTATTTTATTTTTTTTACTCTAACAAACAATTTTTATTAGTTTTTAACCAAGGCTATATCTATAACAAGCCAAGAGACCTGACAGGTAAGGTGTTTTACTGGCGGGGAACATGTGTGAAATACAGCTAATTTTATTTTCATGGAAATGTGTTTGAAGCAATACTGTAACAGGCCAGGATCCCTAATGTTTGGAGTGTTTTATCATTTGCAGTCAATAGATACTTTTTAGTTGTGAACACTTCAGTCTCATTACTCAAAAAATTTCATTCTGAAAAGAAATTCTGACAAAATTTATTTCAGACAAAATTCTTTATTATATCATTAAGTAGATTTGGATTATAATTTGCTGAGTTAAAAATTGAATTTGGTTCTTATTTAGAATTCAACTTAAATAAAAATACTGAAAACGAAGATGTCATCTTCCAAAAATCACATAAATTGATCAATTAGTTTGTTTTTGTCTTAACTAAGAAAATCAAATTTTATTACAGAGCGATATGCTATTTTTTGATCAGCCATGTTTTATGAGAAGGGAGATAACTCAATATGAACCATAGAGATCAAAACCAGCCTTGTAATAGATACATACATTTAGTCTTAAAAAATTGGTAAAAATCGTAAAAATAATTCTCTATAAAAACAAACTTCCTGATCAATTTAGGTGATTATTGGAATATGACATTTTCATTCTGTGAGCAGTACATGCATCTTTTTTTATCAAGTTGAATTTGAAATAAGAACCTGGAATTTTATTGAGAATTATTTTTTGCTAATATTTTTAAAAATTAAAATAGTAATTCACACCATTTTTATTTCCTGAGCTAAATTTGCTAGTTGGTTTTATATATTTTGTAAAGTTTCACTTCATAATCTTTTAAGATTTTCTTTTCATATCTGCAGCATTGTTCAAGAAATACCATTTTTATGTCTTTGTTTATTCAAAATTACTTGTCTCTTCATTTATAAAATTTGGTCAATTTTATGAATTTTTATTGCGGTTCTCATTAATTGATATGTAAACATCAAACTAATTTCCCTCCGTTTTTAATTGTTATATCAATTATCTAAGAAAATTCGCATTTCCTCCAGTAAAAAAAAACTATAACTGCATGATCACCTGGCCTGTTTGAGGGATGGCTTTGGTTTTTCCCATTAACAACACTATAAAAATACTTATAAATACAATTTTTGCATAAAAAGCGAAAACTATAAAAATCCATTTATTATTTTTAAAAAAATTATTTAGTAATATTTTATTTATATAATTTTATTTATATTAATTTTTGAATACAGAGTTCAACAAGATACACCATTTAGAAGATCAGTCGAAATATTATGTGAATAACAGCCAAAATCAGAAAAGTAGTCTGAATAATACTTCAACGTTGTTTTAATGAATGAGACAATATGTGTATGATTATAATAGATTTTGACAATGTGAACTTTACTTTTTTATGAAAAAATGAGAGAAAAATAATTGTTTCATGTAAACTTTACACAACATCCTGTGATAACATTTTTCATCAAAGGTAAATAATTTTCATAATTTTATACTGAAAAAGAAAAATGCACATTTTTTTTTTTTTTTACTATCATTTTATATTTTTACCTGGTTAATAATTAGGATCCAATTTGAATTAAATTTTTTTTTTTTTTTTTTACAAAGGCATCACCACATTATCAAGGCCCAGAGGCCACTCAAGGATAAGGGTTAAAGAGTGTACAGTAGAAATTGGTCAATATAGTAATCATTAGTAATGAAAATTTGGTAAATTTAATAACTTATATGGAACGGCTCATCAAGAACTTATTTACTTTAGACTTGAACACAACCATATTGTAGTCAGCCGGAAAGCAGGAAAACGGAAGACAATTCCATAGGCGTGCAGTTCTAAGAAAGAAGCTTTGTTCATGGAATCTACGTTTAGGTTTAGGCACAGATAAAGAGTGGGGGAAATTATTGATAGTGTTTACAGCTAGACGAGTGTTTCTTGTGAAAGTTTGGCGAGGGGGGACCATAGATTGAAGCTCAGTCGAACACTTTCCATGAAAATAACGATACATCAGAGACAAACTCGCAACATCTCTTCTGTGAGATAGAGGTTGCAAGGAGGAGAAAAGGACATCTCCTACGAGGCTACGAAGTCTATTTTGAACTCTATCAAGGCAGGACAAGTCCTTTCTAGCAGCTCCTGCCCAGATGTGGCAACAGTATTCCATCCTTGGACGTACCTGGCTCTTATATAGGTAGAGAATAGCATCAGCAGTGAGATATCTACTGGATCGATAGAAAGATCCCACCATTTTTCCAGCGGCCTTGGCAACAGATTTGATATACGTGTTCCATTTAAGATCAGGAGTAATGGTCAAGCCCAGAAGCTTGTCAAAACTTGAGGCCTCCTGAAGACGAGATCCATTCATTTCAATTGATGACAAATGTGAATTAGAATGTTGATGGTGTAAAGAGAGAAGCTTGGTTTTAGATGCATTAAAAGTAACCAGCCACTCCTTTCCCCATTGTACTACGTGCTCAAGATCAGAGGAGAGAGAATTGGAGAGAACTTGGTCGTTTACTGTCTTAGATGTGGTACCATAAATGGTAGTGTCGTCAGCATAAATGTCTACAAATGATGTAAGGATATGATTTGGAAGATCATTAATGTAGATCAGGAAAAGAGTTGGGCCCAGGATGGATCCCTGAGGGACACCGGCATTAATACTGTGAGCTTCTGATTTTTGCCCCTCAACTACTACTCTTATGAACCTATCAGAAAGAAATGATTTAATAATTGAGAAGACTTTTCCAGCTATACCATAGCTAGCGATCTTATGAAGTAAACCTTTATGCCATACCCTATCAAAGGCTTTAGATATGTCAAGAGCAATTGCCCTAGAAAAATTGCCACCGTCGAGAGATTTGCTAATCCTATGCGATATAACTGTAAGGACATCTGCTGTAGATCTAGCAGAACGGAAACCATATTGAGTGTCACTAAGAAGGTTATTTTTGTTGAGATGTTTGATTACTTCTGTATTTAACACAGATTCTAGCAACTTACTCATGACGCACAGGAGACTTATTGGCCTGTACTGAGAGGGGGATGAGCGATCACCTGAATTCTTAAATACAGGGCATACTGATGAGATTTTCCAGGGAGATGGGAAACTATTCTCCTTAAGACAACGTTTAAACAGTTTTGTAAGTATGGGCGCTAATTCAGGTTGAAGTTTTTTGAGTACTATAATTGGAATACCATCAGGGCCAGTTGCTTTACTCGAATCAAGGTTTTTGATTAGCTTCGCAACATCACGTACAGATATACGTATATCACATAGCGTGTTTTCTGATACAGGAGGAAATATTGGGGGTTGGCGGTCTTGGTCGCAAAGGGTAGAATTAGCTGCAAAGTTCTTGACAAAGAGTTATGAACTAGGAAATCTTATGAACTAGGAAGTCACAGAAAGGTAAAAAGGCAATATCTGAGTTTTTTTTTTATTGTTACCTTGAAAAAGAGTCATGTGACACATAAATAGTGTCTTAATTATAAAAGTATATCTCAAATAATGTAAAGGAGATAATTCATATTATAAATTGCAGAATATAATAGAAGTTGTCTACCTTACAGCTAAAATTTTGTTTCTTTTCTGCACGAGTTTAAAAATGTGCAAATCAATAAAAAAAATCATGACTTTATTGCATACCAGCAATGCTTTAATCCATGCAGCTAGTATAAATCTAAAGTTAAGCATGCATAAATATACTTTTATGAGATGCCTTCAATAAGTTTCCAGACTTTTTTGTAGCGTATTTAAAATTGTCATAGACTCTTGAAAATTCGGTATGTTATTGCTATACATTTTTATGATTTCAGGTTCAAATGAACAGCTACAGCAGGAATTGGAATACACCCTACTAAAGCCTGATTATCACAGTTGGTGAATTTCAAAAATGCAATCTGGACGTGAAGACACTTTATGAGAACGATATGCAATAAAATTCTGTTTTAAACTTGGAAAAATGTCACAGAAACGTATGGAATACTTCAGACTGCTTTTAGACCATCTTGCATGAATCTAGCATCAGTTTTTGAGTGTCATAAGAGATTCAAGGAAGACAGAGAATCTGTGAGGGATGATAAGTGTGGAAGAAGTAAGTAAATAAAGAATTTCATGAATAAGGACTGTCATGTGTCTGTAGAGATAATAAGTGCACTGTTTGATGTCAGTGTGAGAACTGCACATATTATTCGTGAGGAAATAAAGATGCAGATGATTTTCGCAAAGTTTGGTCCAAGGGGGCTCTGCCATTGTCACAGACTATTTGATCAAGATGAGCATCAAGCCAGTCCCTCGTCCTCCACATAGTCCAAACTTTGCTCCCTGTGACTTTTGGTTATTCCCTAAGCTCAAGGAAAACTTTAAAGGCTGTCGTTATGAGACAAATGAGGAGATTAAAGAGGATGTGACAAGGATCATCAACATGCTCACACGAGGACTTTCAAGAAGTTGTTGGGACGGTACAAGTGCATTGCAGCCAGAGGAGATTACTTCATAGGTGACGAGAGTTTCAGGTTTATTATCTTTCATGTTTACTATCAACAAACTTATTTAAGGCACCTCGTATATGACAGAATTAAATCAATCAGACGGTATGTACTAAAATGGAAAAAGAGACATCCTGAAACTCAGGAATCCATCTTAATGTTTTGTCTAACTGTTAATCGGGCTTTATCAAGAAGGAAGTTGAAAAGTAGCAAAATATGGGATGATTGTAATTTGAGAGAATATGTATTACAAATTTAAATATGTTCAGAGCATATTTGTTTATTTTTTTTTTCTACTTGGACATATATTTAAATTTATAAATTACTATTTATCAGGTGTGTTTAAAAAAAAAGTTTTTTTTAGCTAATGTGTTTGTTGACACATGTAGATAATAGCTTTTAAAGAGATGACCTGGCACATCTGGAATCAGGTTTGGATTGGTGTCTGAGCCAATATGATATGAAACCCAAAATTAGCAATAAGGGTTATGCGCAACTACTTGAGGCATCTGAAGTTTCTATGTCAAGATGTATGTGTTTATGTGAGAGTGAAAATCTGACGAAATGTATAGAAAAAATTAAAAAGGAAAATGAATTAAGCAACGATATATGGAAGAAACAGCCATGAGTGAAGAAATTGATATTTTATTTTATAATTTATCAAAGTTTCCTGAAGAGAAAAATGAATTTTCAACTGCTATTTTCATGCATTTTTAAAAAATTTTTAAAACTTTCATTGTAAGTCTGAATTTGATGAAAACAGTGACTATATTTTCATTCTTTTTTTCTATTTGCGTGCTTGAGTTGGAGAAATGTGTTCCACTAATCTCCATGTTTTTATATCCTGTGTTGTCAGGTATCACTTGTGATTGCAGTTTAGATATGACTCAAATAGCAAGCTATCTTTGCATCGCTCCTTTTTACTGATCGCTGGAAGAGCTATCGAAATAGTTTCTAGTTAATATCAAAGTCAGTCATATCCCAATGCATTCTCTATAATTTGTTTGCCTTGGCAATCCATGTTTATTTTGATTGTGTTTAGGGATTTTTAATGTGGACTCTTTCATTAGTAATAATATCTGATCTCTATCTCTTTACATTTTTCCTAGTAAGAAATAAATACATGTATATAAAATCAGCCATTTTTATTGCCATTTCTTCATCATTGCCTCCCCCTCCTCACCATTTTATTTCAACATCATATAACACCAGCTCTTACAAAGATAAAATAGAATCTCAATTCTAATTTTATAACTGTGTATTCTTCCTCTTCTATATAAAGTAAAGTCAGAATTCCCCTATTTCTTGGACCGGTATAGCTCCAATAACAAACTGTGTATAGAATTCCACTCCGTATGCACTTTTAGTTACTTATTGGTACATGTGTAGAAAAATTAACATTTTAGAATTAAGGTATGGGAACTTTATTTTTTTATTATTTATTTGTCAAACATGGTACAGTCTGTATAACTTATTTTATTGATTTTTACTCAAGCCAGCCAGGAGCATTTGTCACTGTCTCAATCTAGGCTCCAAAAGGCTCTGGTGATCTTGATTTTTAGTATATCCTTAATGTTGCAGTTGAATCTGTTGCTGTCTCACTTCACTATGCTCTACGTAAAAGTTGAGGGAATTGTCAGGTGTGCTGGGAGGCTAGATATCAGGGCAGTTTTGCTGACAGATGTGTGGCTTATCTGCAGCTACCTGCTCAGTCCAGTGTTTGTCCAGCCTGAGACTTTTAGAGAAGAAGGACTTTTGTCAGCGTGAAATCAAGGATCCTTTTTTTCTCTCTCGGATGTTAAATCTTTTTATTCCTTTTTGACCTTTTCTAGCCTTCTGACAAAATCTATTGTCTTTTCATTACATACATTGGAAGTCTAATATATAATCTCCTTATTTGTCAATACAGCATGGATTCTAAGGAAAGCTGTATCTCTTCTAAATATGGCATTTTAAAATTGCCCATATACAATAACTGTTACTTGTACAGCAGCATTGCTTCCAACAAAGCCTTCATTGGATGATGACTCTGGGTTCAGGCATGATTTCAGGGCCCAAAGCATCATTACCACTAGCTCAGAGTGCTCCCAGCAAATACCATCAGACTTTGTTAGATTGTTGTCATTTTGTGGGATTGCTATATCCATGATGATATAAATGAAGCCTTCCATTTTCTTTATGTATTTTTTCTTGTCTGATGGAGAAAGACCCATGATTATTCCAGAATGTGGAGGTTGCGTTTACAATAAAACCTTGATATCCGACTTTGATAGGAATACAATGGCTTTCCAGCCATTTCTGACACATTCTTCTTGTAGATCTTTATATCTTTCCAACTTATGCTGGTGTACCCAGTCAAAACTTTCCTCAAATGGAACCGTTAAATTTAATGACAAAAACTTTTTTTCAAATTAATGGACCAAATGACGTTATCTGGATAACGATCCATTAACGTTATTTCAGTTGGAAATACGAGCCAGCATTCTAATATTATATATAATCACTGTTTTCATGAAAATAAGACTGATAATGAAAAAAAAGAAAAAAAAAATGCATAAAATTAGCGCAATTGAAAATAATGTACAAAAAATATAGAACAAGAAGAGTATCTGCCCCATGACAAATAAAATTCCTCAGACAGAACAGTTTTGCACCTTTTATGAAGATTAAAATCAAGATATTATGATACTAAGTCTTATGTCTAGAATCCTTATTTCCATTTTTATCAAAATAAAATTAGATTCTTAAATTTACGGAATCTTGCTTAATTGAAGTCTAATACAAATCTGAAATATTTAAATTTTCAAATGAGTGGTTGTATCCATATTATGACCCCCTAAAAAAAAATTTAAATACTCCAGAGAAACTGAAATTTAGGCAATTTCTGTTATTTGATGTTAGAATTCCACATAGTTTTTCACAAAGGACTTCTGTTAAATGTTTATCCCTTTTGCATAGAACTAAATAACTGCGTTCCAAAGCTTGTAATGATTGGTTAATTAGTTTTAGAGTGAATTCTATATAAACAGGTCATAAATAGAAATTAAAACATTTTTCTGATCTCTCTTCACTACTATATATCCGTTATTGGTGTAGGCTTTTATTAGTTTTAGGAATTATGACATTGGTAGTTAAAAAAAAAATCAAACAAGACAATCAACAATTCTTCCAGTTTTATTTTATTTGATAAATTTTCTTATAATGCAAAATAATTTAAAAGAAAAAAAAAATCATTGGGTGCAATTAAATACTTTTTGGCATCAAAAATGTAAAACAATGATAAATAAAACAAACAAGATGGGAAGAAGTAGCACTTTACTCTTAGTTTTTTTTTTTATTATTATTATTCATTAATTTTCATTTTTTATTTTTATTTTGATTAGTAAAATAAATTTTTGAAAAATTGTATTTGCTACAAGTATAACAAATATCTAAAAACCTGTATATTTCTGAACTATAATAATTCTGGTAGTTATGGTCTTCCATGCTAATTTCAAGGGGGGGACAGAATAGTAAAAAAACTGAATTTTTAACTGACTTTTAAGGAAGTTTAAACGTTTTGATTTCATTTTTGTGAGTCATGAAGGAGGAGGCGATATTTGATGATGACAAAACTGATAATTCAAAAGAGAATTTTCTTAAATTTTACTAAAAACGTATGCATTTAAAATGCACTTTTTTTTTTCACAATTAACATGTATCATCAAAAATTCGGATATATATTCAAAATGAATTTTAAACTAAACTAAACAAACAAAGGCTATTTTAAAGAATCGGTTGTTGTCCAGAATTCAACTTACTTTAAACACAGAAAAATCTTTGATGTACATACCCGTCACAAAATAAAATATCATTCCAAGAAAGCATGTAAATCGATAAAATATTTTTTTATATACAGAAAATCATTTTACAAATTTTAGTGATTTTAATAATTGTATTCATTACAAGACTAATTTATAAAGCAAGACAATTCAATTCAAATTGAGTTGTCTCGCTTTATTTAAAACACGGCGGATCAAAACGGTTTACTCATGAAATTTTATTTTTTTTTTTAGTTACAAACAAAAATAACAAAAAAAAAACGATCAATTTATGTGAATTTGGGAATATGACATTTTCATTTGATGACGAGTACTTACAAAGATTTTTCTATATATTTTTTAATTAGGCTGAATTTTGGACAAATAGCAAAAATCTTATGGCAACAAGCGTTTATGTCCTTTTTTCACTGAAACGTATCTAAAATGCAAGTTAACAGAGGGAACCTTTTATGTATATGAAACTTAATTTGTAAGGGAGGTAATTCACTATTGTCTCCCTTGAAAACTGAATTTTTTAAAGAGAAAACTAGTTTCATGGCGCCCCCATTAGTAATTATTCAAGTAACTTGATATCAATGTTATGAAATAAATGACTAGATTAGATTTGTTTTATTTATAAAGGCATTTGTTTATTCCTGTTAAAAACCCAATATTATGGTCCTGAATTTTTAAGATGAGGATAGATTATTCATACTATTTTTCTTAGCTTGAATATTATTGGCACAATGTTCCAGTTGATCTAACCTCCGACGTCCGTAAAGGGTTCCATTCAAAATTCTGTGCAGATTCCCAAGTTCGACAAGATACACCTGAAGAAGGTCAGAGAATACATTGACTGAAACATTGTGCAAATAACACGATGAGAACAGTAGTCTGAAGAATCCAAATAATATGAACCCAATAATATTCTTCAGCAGATTTATTGAATAAATATTTGAACATTTATATGAACAAATATTTGAAGATTTATTGAATAAATATTTGAACATTTATTGAATAAATATTTGAACATTGATAAAATTCAATTCACACAAAAAAGATTAATTTCTGTATAAAAATATACAAAATATTTTAAATGTGAAATAGGATTTGATTATTTGTATTTTGAAAAAAATTGTGTAACTCTAATATATATATATGTCCGCAAACTACTTTTTAGAATATTAAGATTTGTAAAATTGAATTTAATAGAAATGATCAGGAAAACACAATAGGAAAGTGCCACAAGCCATGTATAAAAAAAAAGAAAAAAAGATATTGCATCTATATATCGTCTGAATGTTTGGCCAAGGTGACTAAACATCAATGATATCAGTCATCATTGCAAACTCCTCTGGCAGGTTGGTGCAAGGAGCAAAAACACGAACAGAGAATGCTGCCTTTCTTCTATTGAGACGAAAGCAACAATAGTATGTCTTCTGTAGGTATCCAGAGATTTAAACCATAATTAAGACACAAAATTATTGATTCCAATAAGTTTTAACAAATTTTGAGCATTACAAATTTCTTGAAGTCCAGGACTTCAGTTATGTAATCTATTTTCACAAACATTTTATCATGGTAATATTTTTATTTATTTTGACTTGAAATATTTTAAGGTTTAATCTCTTAACACTAAACATTAAATTGTATATACTCTGACTTGGCATTTATACAGCATAGGGTACAGAAAAGATTCTTAGGTAAAAATAAGTATCCTCACCAAAAATTATAGAGTAAAAATTTAATTTAAAAATAAAATTCGGTTTTCATATTTTGTCAGTAATGTGGTTAAATGGCTGGCTGACTTATCTTCCCCTGTTTTACAGGTATTTCCGCTCTTATCAAAATACAAGAAAACTTATTTTTATTTTAATTAAACTTTTCTCTAATTTTTGGTGAAGATACTTATTTTTGCTTAATATGCAAATATACTGAATTTTTACTTGGAATGCAATTTTGCTATATGCCTCATACTGCATAAATGCCTCTAACTTTTGAGGCAAAGTTTCTGCTGGTTTATCAAAAGTCCTGTTATCAACATATTGTGTTAAAAAGCATAGCAACTTGCAATCCTTTTAAATTCTGTATACAATCTAGTAAAGTTGAATGACTAAAAATTTGTTAAATGATTTTCAGGGTTTCTTAGTATCAGATGTAAACTTAAAAAAAAAAAAATTTTTTTTTTTTAGCATTTTTATATTTACTTTTAATTTAAGGCAATATGTGAGGGAAGGAATTTATGTATATAGAAGAGATGTGAAGCAATTTTCATTTTCAGGAGAAAAGACACTTTATTTTTTTTTTAATTCTGAAATATTATTTAAAGCACTTAATTAAAAAAACGCAGAAGTGACCGCTAATGGAGTGATGTTCGATGCTTTTAATATAGCAAGAAAACGCGCCAGAACTGGAAGCCTATTTCAAAGGTTTTTCTGTTGCATTTTGCTGGCTGTTATCAGTTTTAAAAATCGACTTACATTTAGAACAAAAACATAAGTCAATTGTTGAACTGCATATCTCTACCTGACAATGGTATGGATGGGGCAAAGTCTTATCTGGACTATACTTCTACTTTTTTTTTTTTTTTTAGCCTCTTATATCAAGTGGCTTCATGTCTTGCCTGGGGCAATTTTCATAAATATCAGATTTAGAAAAATTAGAAGTTGAAATTCCATCAAAATTTCAAGTCACCAAACTCTTCAAGCTGAAGTTTATATAAGATGTGGGACTTAATTTGCTACAATATGTGCCAAATAGTGTGTCTCTTTGATGAGCAGAACACAAGTTATTGCCAAAAACCTTGCGTTTAGAACTGATTTAATTTTAGGATGGATAGATTGAAGTTATACCTTGTTTGATATTTGGACCAAGTTTGATAATTGGTCAAGTGATGGAGATGCTAGCCTGTACTCAAACATAGTGACAAACAAACTATCAAAAACATAACCAAAAACATTGGTGGTGGTTATAACTAGGACTATGACAAGAGAATATTCTTATTGTTTTGACTCTCGAGTATGTATCCGACAAAGTTAGACACAGTGAATCAATTGAGAACCACATCATTCTAATAAAAACCAAAATATTTACTGATATATACTCAAGAGTCAAAATAATGAAAAGAATATTCTCTTGACAAGAACAAGGTTGCTAAATTACATTAGTACATTTTTTTTTTCAAAATAAATATAATAATATAGCAAGTCTTATAAAATTTATTTTATTTACTTAAATAGGTTCCAAGTATAAAATCAACCATTTCTTTGAATTTCTGCAAGTCATTATAACAACCAACTAGGGAACATAAAAAAACTGTGTTGCTCCATAGCTTTTGAAATAGACCTCCACTTCTGCACAATGAGAATGCTTTTTATAAAGCAAACATGATGAGGATGTTTAGGAGCACCAGAGAGGGAGGGTGGCGTTTTTCTTTTAAAGTTTTATGGAAAATTGCAACATTTTATAAAAGTACCGTCTAAAATGTCGATAGTATAGAGCAGATTTGTAAAAGCTATACTACGGATTAGAATACAAGTTCAAACTGAACATATGGAAATATAAAGACTGAAACGTTCCTTCTGATATTAAACAATGGATAACTAAATTAAATTAAGTAAACTCAAGTAAAGCTTTTATATGGATTTAAAAAAAATGCAATAATATTAAATGGGTGTATGTGTTGCATTGGTAACAAATTAGAAACACTATATTTAAATTGACAACTAAATAAAATGGTTGCATGTGTGTGTGTGTATATATATATATATATAGAGAGAGAGAGAAAATAAAAAAGGAACAAACCGTATTATGTGTTCACCAACGTTTCGTCTTTATTTCGAGACTTCGAAATAAAGACGAAACGTTGGTGAACACATAATACGGTTTGTTCCTTTTTTATTTTCTCTATTTTGTCGGAATACTATTTCCATTATTTTCATCATATATATATATATATATACATATATATTATTTTTTTTCTTAAAGATTGTGTGCAGCAAACGTGAAAGATTTATATTTTTTAATTGAGAGATTAACAGGTTATTATGGAATGGGTAACATCTTTGGTGTTATTGCAATGTGAAAAAACAAAAAATTAAACCGAGATCGAGTTCATATTTAGATGAAGATCACAGAAAAAGAAATATATATATATATATATATATATATATATTCTTTTTTTTTCCTTCTTCCCTTTCTTTAGTTTGGAATTTTTTTTCCCTCAAATACTGAGGAAAGATTGATTTTTAGATTTCAATGGTAGCAGGAACCATAACATTTTCATTTAATCGGTGTGTCTGGAACTCATCATAGTTCTTCGTCTTTCAATGCTTGGAGTTGAAGATCTCTGAAAAACAAACAGGTTGATCATAAAAATTTCTTTTAATGAAAGCAAACGATTACATTATAAATAATAGAATGAACAATATTGGGAGCTTTCAGGTGAGATACTTGTTAGGTTTCTTTAGGCACCCCTTCCCTTTTTTAAAACTATTTTCCCCAGTTCAAATTTTAAAAGACCAACAAAAATATGTTTCTGAATTTTTGAGATGAGGATTGGTTATTCAGATTTGGATTCATCGGACTACTGTTCTCATCTTGAGTATCATTTTCACGTTTTGGTCGATGTAACCTCCGATCTTCTTTAGGTCTATCTTGTTGAACTCAGGAATTTGAACGGAATTTCGAACGGTACCCTTTATTTTACAGGGGTAGCATGCTCTTGATCCATCAGCCATGACTGGATTGAGGTCCTAAGTAATTCGCAATTGTATTTTTTGGTCGCCTGTTGTTGAACCTTTAACCTTCAGGAGAAGGTCACTTTTCTAATTGTTTTTTCCAAGTACTCTAACCACTGTGCCACAGGTCTTTGTGGACAATTCTACATGGAAAACTATGCAAAAGTGAGACATGTCATCCACTAAAAGTACGGTTAGAAGAAAATTGAAAAGCCGTAATATGTGGAGAGATTGAACAGTTGGGTATAGTTGATCATATCTGGAAAAGGGAAACCATATACAAAGTAAAAATTATAGACAGAAGAATGCTGGAGAGTAAGAGGATTCAAAGAAGCAGCATATATGCTGGGAGACAATTACTTACTAAGTAGACCTAGTATAGAATTTAACGACATGGGAATAATAGATATTATATACAGTAATAAGTAAAAACAATAATTATATATATAGTAATAATAATTAGTAATAAATAGTGATGTTTACAACTAGAAATAAAAATAGGTTTAAGGCTCTCAAAATTCGTATTAGAACTGTCTGCAAGGACCCATGGCGTAGTGCTTGGAAAAATCATAAAAGTGATATTCTCCAGAAGGTTCAGTTCTCAGTGTGGGCGACTGAAAATACAATTACTTAGAACCTCTATCCAGTCATGGCTGACAGAAGAAAAGCATGCTACCCCAAGGAAATAAAGAGTTCTATTTGAAATTCCAACCAAATTCCTGAGTTCAGCAAGATACACCTGAAGATGGTCAGAGGTAACACCAACTGAAATGTTGAGAAAATAACACTCAAGGTGAGAACAGTAGTTCAAAGAATCCAAATAATATGAATACCAAAAACAAATTGCCAACTTATTAATATAATCTCAAAATAAAACAAAATTTTGTGAAATATTTAATCTGATAGTTCCCAAAAATGTTTTAACTACTTTTTTTTTTGTCTTCCATTATGCTATTAGTATGATTATAATTTAGTTTACTTAAGTTTATTTTTGGTAAGAGCGCTGGTCTACTAGAGTATGGATGGATTAGGAAGTGCAATTTTTATATGTGCCCCATATGGTATAAATAACCTTTTTTTTTATTTTACTGTAACACAGTATATTAATTTCTCAATCTATTCTAATGCATTTCATTGGTGATTGTAGGTAAGCATAAACAGGTGAAATATACCAGTTAAAAATAAATTAACAGGAAAACTGAAACGTATCAGACAAAACTAGGTATTTATACCAAAAATTATGCAAAATTATCGACTAGAATTTTCGAAACTATGATGTAGGTATCTAATAAAAAAAATTCAACTTTATGAGAAATAGATGTTCTGTTATCAATGTAATTTAACTTTGAAAATACTTCATTAGTTAGGCAGGTGTACAAGGTACCTTTAATAAGTTTCCAGACTTTTTGTAAATGCATTTAAAATTGTCAGACTCTTCAAAATTCAGTATGTCATTGCTATACATCTTATAAGATGACTGACCAATTTTTATGATTTCAGATTCAAATGAACAGCTACAGCAGGAATTGGAATGCAACCTACTAAAGCATGTCATAGCTGGTGGATTTCAAAAATGCAATCTGGATGTGAGGACACTTTCAAAGAACAATATGCAATAAAATTCTGTTTTAAACTTGGAAAAAATGCCACAGAAACGTATGGAATTATATGAATCAAGCATCATTTTTTGAGCGGCATAAGAGATTCAAGGAAAGCAGGGTGTCTATGAAGGATGATGAAGTGTGGGGAGGAGTAAGGAAGTCAGAACACCAGAGTTGATTGGCCAAATAAAGAATTTCATGGATAAAACCATTATGTGTCTATAGATTAGTGCACAGTTTGATGTCAGTGTGGGAACTGTACACATAATTATCCACTAGGAACTGAACATGCGCAAAATTTGCCCAAAGGGTACTCAGAGAAGATCAGAAAGAAAGATGTTGTCATGAGAGCAGGGAGATGGTCGAGCTGATCAATTCAGATCCCGCAGTTTTGATGCTCTGGTGACCTACAATGAGAGCTGGATCAACTGCTATAACCCAGAAACCAAGTTCCCAGTAGAAGCATGCTGGCTCTCCCAGACCCAAGAAGGCCAGACAGAGCAAATCCACCCAGAAACATGATCAGTTTTTTTGACAGCATGAGCATGATCTGTACGCACTAGGTTTCCACTGGACAGACAGTCAACAAGGAATACTCTGTTAAGGTTTTAAGGGGTTCAGGAAGAGATTCTGTCAGAAAAGGCCAGCACTCTTAAAAATCAGGTCAGTGACATTTCCACTAGGACAATGCACCAATCCACAACTCCATCTTTGTCGCAGACTATTTAACCAAGATGAGCATCAAGACAGTTCCTAACCCTCCCTATAGCCCAGACCTTGTTTCCTGTGACTTTTGGTTATTCTCTAAGTTCAAAGAAAACCTCAGAGGCTGTCATTATGAGACAATTGAGAAGATGAGAGGTTGTGATGAGGGTCATTGACATGCTCATACAAGAGGACTTCCATGGGGTCTTCCAGAAGTTGTTGGAACAGTACAAGTGCGTTTCAGCAAGAGGAGATTACTTTGAAGGGGATTAGAGTTTCATATGTGAACTATCAATAAAAGTGCCCATTAAAAAAAAAAAAGTCTGGAAACTTATTGAAGGCCACTCGTATGTAAAATTTCACGATTGACTTGGGTTTTTGTTTTAGATACATCCAAGCATTTCAAGAAGAGGTTCTATCTGTCAAAGTTTTAAAAAGTTTGTTTTTGATCGAGTTAGTTTGTAACTTTATGTACAACCTAGTGTTTACATCGCTTGACCAATCATCAAACTTAGTCAAAATATTGGTCATGAAAACTGATTTAATTTTGAGATATCAGGTCAATGGTCAAAGATCATGGAAAAATATGTCACATTATTGATGACAGTTTCAATTCTATTCATTGCAGAGACTCACTGTATGATCCATATTGTAACCAATGAAATCTTGCATCTTACATGTCAAAAGTCCGGTCATGGTTCAAAATTTGATGGCATTCTAATTTCTGATTTTTTTCCAAATTAGGATGTATGGACTTGATACAAACCTTCAACAGTTATTGATGTTCCCATGGGATAACTTTGAGAATACTTCATTTGTCAGGTGGAGATATACAACCTCAAGACTGACTTAGGTTTTTGTTTGAGGTGTCAAAGCATCTCTAAAAGAGGCTTTGAACATCAGTATGTCACACACAAGTTTTAAATAGCATTTTCATCACTACATATGTCGATCGTTTGATTCAATATTCATTTACTTTTGTTTCGGTCTTGATTTCAGATTGTTAATAAAAAAAAATTAAAAAAAAGGTGTCTGTCCTTTAGTACCTGAATTTCACATGTGCACTGGAAAAGGACGAACCTTGGACATTTCTGGAAGTTCACTCTCAGTATCAAATATGGAAGTAAGACAGATCTGTAATGAGATCCATGGAAATAATACATGTCATCAACCGACCCCAACCATTCCAGTTGAACGTGGGTTAGTAATCCCGGCACCGAAAGCAGGCATATGTTTAGGATTGGTGTCAGTAGAAAATGGTAAATTTGGCGCTACTTTTATTTTGATATTTTAAACAATTATGAAAGGTTCCTTCCAGACCCAAACACAAGTGCATCTCCATGCTATATATGCACATACAACACACATGCTTAAACAAAAGCAAGAAATAATTAGTAAGAAAAGTTTATAATACTATTTTTCTTTCCAGATGTGCTTTTAGAAAAAAAAGGGGGGGGGAGTATTAATTAGTCTTTCTGCAACAAACATTGGCCTAATTTTTCAAAACCGTTTATACAATAATTGTGTAAAGAAACAATTTACAATCTATGTGGTAGCTGACCGTCTAATTTTAAACCAGTGCATCATTTTCGTTTGTGGCCTCACACTTTCTCATCCGCATTTCAGACGTGTCCATTTAAAGCTTTTTTTTGGCAATCGCTCTAGGCAAGCCACTTGATGTTAAAGAGCCCCCCCCCCCCAATAGCAATTTAAGATTAAAAACTAACTAATGATAAGTGTTGGAATGATTCTGACCTGGAAAACAGCAGTTCTTCCTCTGTTGTCAAAAACATTGTTCATGGAATGTGAGGATTAAAGGACAAAATAAGGGAAGTGAAATTACGAGACTGACGAAAATAAACTCAAGGTCCATTTTCTACTTTTCTTTAACAATTCTAAGAAAATTTCCTAACTACAGATCGTCATGTTAGCACCAGTTATGAAAAAAGTCTGGAATCTTATTGAAGGCAGCTCATATGTAAAATTTCACAATTGACTTGGGTTTTTGTTTAAGATACATCCAAGCATTTCAAAAAGAGGTTTTTGATGGAGTTAGTTTGTAACTTTATGTACAACTACACCGCTTGACCAATCATCAAACTTGGTCAAAATATCGGTCATTCAAACTTATCAGGCAATATTCCAAACTCATCAGGTAACATTCCAAATATTGCCAAGTCTGCTGCAAAGAAGATAATTTCTCTATATACAGCTAGAAAACTTCTTACATTTGCCAGTATCCTATATTTCTATAAAGCCACCATTCACCTGTGCATGATGTATTGTTGCCATATCTGGGCTGGTGGACCAACCATTAGCCTCTTCCTCTTTGACAAGGTGCAAAAAGATAATTTCTAACCTAATGTTCCACACTATCTACTAAACTACAGCCCCTGTCAGATCGCCTCAATGTTGCATCCCTGCGTTTGTTTTACAAGTATTTCCACAGAATGTGCTGTGATGAACTTATTGCACTTTTATTCCCCTCTCAACGTAAATAGCCTCAACTCATTTGACAACGAGCAAGATCCCACTCCTTCACTGAAGTTTCTGAGAAGATTTTCTACTGATAGCTTTTCTCTTAGGATCACTTGCCTTTGGAATTATCTTCCTGCTCACTATTTCCCCAAATATACCAACATGCAGAAATTAGATTATTATGTGAACAAACACTTTGTTGCCCAACTCCCCATAAATCTTGTCCCTATCACAATAGCCCTTTACACTTCAATAGTAGCCTTGTTTAGGGTGATCAAAAGAAATAAAATATTTTAAATACAATAATTATGTGATAGATGACTGCTGGATCTTAAAGCTGTGCATTATTTTCATTTGCAACTTGGCACTTTTTTTTTCAACCCCATTAGTTTAGTGTCCATTAAGAGGAAAATGCCTTTATCTACAACTGGTTCTACCAAGAAAGAATAGAGATAAAGGTGATTAAGATAATTGATGTTATCAGCACACAGAATCAAAATCGACAAGTTGAGGAAACGTTTGTGCCAGATGGATAGCTGCTATATATATATATATATATAAATGCAACTTTGTGTGTGTGTGTGTGTGTGTGTCTAAGTTACTGCATGGAGGCATGTGAAGCTTCCTCCCAGGCGATTTCACGGGATGACAATAAACATATGAGTGTGAAATATTCGTTGATCATTATTCAATCCTGGGCAACGTCAGGTCTCCTTGCTAATATATATATATATATATATATATATACACACCCACACACACAAGCCTCTGTTCAGTTTTAAGAGTCTCCTGTTAGGGTGCCTACACAAGAGTTGTGTAATCTTTTGAAATGATATTACTTGATTCCAGTGGTAAGAATAGATTCAGGATGACTGGAAATAATGCTGCTATTTTCATGGAAAGTGCTTGTCTGAGCTTCAATCTATGGTCCTCAGCCTGCTAAACTTTCACAAAAAGCACTCATCTAGCTACAACCACTATCAACAATTTTTCTCCACTCTCTATCTGTGCCTAAATCTAAACGCAGATTCCATTAACAAAGCTTTTTTCCTAGAATTGCCCACTTGTAGAACTTTTCCATTGGGCTGCTTTCCAGCTAACTACAATATGGTTGTTTTCAAGTCCAATGTAAACAGATTCTCGTTGAACCGTCCCCTTAAATAATCAAATTCTATCCAATGTTCACCACTAACAATCACTACGCTTTTGTCTTAGTAACCATTATACACTCTTTAACCTTGAGTGGCCTTCAGGCCTTGATAAGTGGTGACTCCCTTGTAAAAAAAGGAAATAAATAAGCAAGGTGACCTCCCACATACTGCACCCAAATAGTTAGCCATTTTAGTACTGATAAGGTTCATTGCTGTTTAGCTCGGGTGATCTCGGGAACTGGTGTCAACGTAATCATGTCAGTATATATATATAAGAAAAAGGGGCATAAATGTAATTATAAGGCAGGCAATAAAAATGCAAATAGAAAGATGATATCCAATTTATCAACTTAACGATCTGTCAGAAGTGAATGTATTAGGGAGTTAATGGGTGTCTATGTTGTTAGACATTATAAAACTGCAAGTTTTGGTCATATGTGTAAGCATTGATTACATAAGAAATGCAATGAAATCACCTGTAGTTTAAGATCTGATAAACAGTTTCCGTGCAAGAAGTGTAAGACTACAGAGATGGATGAGAACTCAAACATATAGAAAGTATATTTGGATGGCGAAACTATTGAAGTTTTTGTTACTGTGGTGATGCCATTAAAGCACCGGAAGGAGTTGGTACTAGTGTGGTTGCAAGAGTTAGGAATGGGTGGACTAAGTTCAGGGAACTTCTATCATCACTCAACAAACAGAGCGTTACCCATTGTTGACCAAGAGAGGAGTCTATCATGCATGTTCATGAAGTGTAATGATGTATGAAAATAAAACCTAGCAAGTGAAGCTTGAGGACAGGAGTTGCATGGAGAAGTGATATGAGAATAATACAATGGATGTATTTATGGGAATCTTAGACAAATCTAAGACAGACTAAGATTTGTTGACCTTGAAAAGATTAAATTTGGACAGTATTGGGAGAGGAGTGTAAAACAGGAGATTTTGTTGGTATAGTAACATTAAAAAAAATGGATAAGAGTTTTTGGATTCGTAGATGTTGAAAAGTTGAGGCAGCAGGGTCAGTTGGCAGCAGGGTTGCGGAGTCAGATGGTATAAGGTCAGACTTCTATGATGCTAGCTACAACTCGTTTGATTTGTCCAACTAACTCATTTAACTTCAGGCTAAGAAAAGAATCTCAATGAAATGCTGTTGAGAACAGTAATCTTAATATTTCGTTTGAATGCATCTGGAGTCATTGATATAGTCATTATAACAAAAAAAAAAAAAAATGTTGAAGATGCTGTAGCAAGTTTCTTTTCAATATTTAAAGTTTTAGATTTTGATGCGGTTGATGTCTCAGGTGAATCTTTGTTTTGTACCATTTTAAAAATGTCAGGATGGCGGTGCTCCAAATATCTTTTCAAGTTAAAACACAAGTAGAAGCATGGCCTTTAGAAATACTATAACCAAAAGCACTAACTTTAACACCACAAGTTGTTTCTTCATCGTCTCAGCCTATTATGCACTGATATACATAATTCTTGCAATGTTAAAGTAAAATGTTAAAAAAAGAAAATGGTAGATTTGTTTTGAAGCCATGTTAAGGGTGGAGCAAGTTTTGTAAGAATTTTCAAAACTATAAATTATTTATTTCTGTAAATCTGTAGGAAAATAAATAAATAAAAAATATAGAAGTTTAATTCAAAATGTAAAATTGTTTGCTTTGTTTCTGTAAGCATTTTTTTGTAATCTGCAGAAAGAGATAATATGTAAAAGAAAAGAAATAAAATTCTAACTTACAATAAAATTTTAGTAAAGAAATCAAAATATACATTGAACACACTATTGCCTCCAAAAATGGAAGCAAGACCATAGAAAAACTGCTAAAATGTTCAACTGATCACACCAAACGGAGGAAATTTTATTGGACTTAAGTCGGAATCAAACAATAAATTCTGACTGACTCTCAGCTAAAACATCCTACTCTGCTCAACTCTGACTCCACAGCCCTGATTGGCAGGGGAAGTCCAAGAAAAAAATGAGAGGGAATGATGGATTTGAAAGAAAGTGGTAAAGACCCGACCAGAGAAAAATTTGCATGGAAATAAATTTTGAAAAGCCGTCCAACACATGCCATCAAATGGTAAAGTTGTTTTGTTTTCTTCTTTGTTATAAAAAAAGATTGTAATCTTTCAAAATACAAACACGAGCTACTTTCCATGTACACTTTTAAATGATAATGATGATGGAAAAATACAGTAATAGCAAACGAAATCCCTATACAGGCTTGAATAAAATACTTCTCTACTTTATAATAAGGACCAATGTGTATTTATTTGTATATCTAAATGAATTCAATTTTTTTCATTTATCACTCACAGCCGCTATTTCAATCAATAATACAACATAATATTTTTAACTACTGTCTATGTAGAGTACACATGAAAACACAAAGGCAGCTATTTAAATACCAAATTTGCCTTACTATTTTAAACAGTTCATAATAAATTAATGTTTGGTGTTATTCAATTGTAATTTTATCGTCATATATATATATTTCAATATTTTTCATTAACAGAAATTAATGTGATTTTATATATAAAAAGGATAGATTATGAAAGTCTTCCTAAAAATATTTACTAATTATTTTTAAGAGGGGGGTGCAATTTAAATCAAACTAACTAAAAAGAAACATACCAACAACTAATAAGCAAGAGTTCAGAACGAGGAGAAGGTCACCGACTGCTTGCTTGCTCTCTTTTCACTTCAATTAGTGACACTACATTTTCTTTTTTATCGTTTTTAAGTTCAATGAAAAATTTTAAGTTAAAACAAAGATTCCCCCTCTACAGGCGAATTGATTTCTACTTTTTATTTCTTTATGGTCTTATTTAAAAGATATAGTTAAATTTATGAAGTTATAATGAACTGCTAATACATGATAAAGTCGGTACCCCCCTCTCCTCAATTCATACATCATAGAACGATAAACAGGTGCGACATAATTTACGCTTCCTGCCAATAACGGATGCCTGTTTCCAGAAATTCAAATTCATTTTTAATTCGCTTTCAAAATTTCCTATACTTATTCTGTCCAAAATAACCAGACTTAGAGGATTGGTTTGGTTTGGTTGTTTTTGTTTTACGGCATATCAACCCTTTTCAGGTTATTTAATGCCGAATCCAAAGATTTTGAAGAAAACTTTTTTAATTAGAATATATTTGTTGTTTTCAAGTCGGTTTCTATTCAACCCATAGTTGGGACCCTAACAGGTACTACCACTCCGGGTCAGAGTGGACCTGGGAGCAATGGCAATTAAAGGGTGGCTCCACACTCCCCAAAGTCCGCAAGCTGGGGCCTCACCACTGGATATAGTTTAAGGTCATATCCAGGACCAGACTTAGAGGAAGTGGGTATAATTGTCACAAACTCAAGAAATCTATCACTCTCCCATGAAACACTGGGAATTTCCTTCATTGGCTACACTTCAGATCAGAATGTCATAGTTTCATTAATATATATATATATATATATATATATATATATATATATATATATTAGTGTTGGGAATTAATCGGAATCGAAAAAATTTTAGCCTATTTTCCAATGCCAAAACAGATACCTTAAATTATTTTTTTTATTTGATTTTAGTTTAAGAAATATCTTCCACTGTTTGTAGTAATAATAATAAAATAAATATTTCTTGATTTAAACTTCCAGTAAGACTAAAATCTCTAGATCACCCCATCATAAGTGTCTTTTTAGATTTGAGAAAATATAGCCACATTTAAGAGATGCTTTTTTTTATCGTAATCGGTACTAAATATTTATTCGTATATATAATCGGTATTAAATATTTAGAGATTTCTAAAGTATCGGAATCGAGAATTTAGTACGGAAGCGGTAATTGTATCGGTAACTGGAAAAATATTGGAATCGTCCCATCACTAATATATATATGTGTGTGTGTGTGTGGTTTTTCTCTTAATTTTCTTATTTTGTTCAAACCAGGATGGGGCATCCTACCAGATGCCAAACATTCTCCTGCTATTTTATACATTCCAACCGAGAGATCTGTTTAAGATTCTAATCGTCCCTTTAAGTACAATTGTTTGAATCTCGCTTGCACTTGGTTCATCAAGTATATTTGCCAGGTAGTTTTTGAAATTCTTTTTCATGAGTCCAGTTGCTCCTATGATTACTGGAATGATGGAGATCTTCCTAAGATTCCAGTTTCCTTCCCTATTTAGGTTTTATATCCCCATTTACCTTAACAACACCAATACATCAATTACTTTTTGTTGTACCGCTGAGCAGAAAACAATACACAAATATAAAACAGAGAATAGATTTATTTTGTTTTGTACAACAATAAAAGTCCATGTCGGATAGCAAACAACTATTAAGCAAGTTAACAAGTAGACCACTAAATGTTTGCATTCCAACTAGCAGTTTCAACAGACTCTAATCAGTTTCACTCTCTGTAAATATACCTGGACCGTGGTTATGTGTTTGGGCCACGTCACAACACTTCTTTTGCATTGCATCTTTGGTAACAGGCCAGTCTCATTAAAATAAAGGGGTAAGGTGATGTTGTATGCATGAACAGGAAGTGGTCTAATGTATTATTATATGAATAAGAGATGCCTATAAATGCATAAATAGATGAAAAGTGGGTAATCAATAGTTATAAATAGAATTTCTAGTTTTTTCATAAATATATCGAATGTATGTCAGCATTTCAGCTGCCACATGTTTTTGCTTCATCCATATGAAAATCAAGCCTTCCTCTCTTCTCTCCAAAAGATGGTGGTGCTTCTCCGTAAACATCTGACAGTCAGAATGTCAGAGTTAATTGCAACTGTTATATACGAGTCTTCTTTCAAGAACCGTATTCAAGAACATTATTTTCATGGTAAGTCCTCGTCTGAGCTCTAATCTATGGACCCCCCCTCGCCAAACTTTCATGAGAAACGCTCGTCTAGCTGAAACTGCTATCAATAATTTCCCCCACTCTTTATCTGTGCCTAAACCTAAACGTAGATTCCATGAACAAAGCTTGTTTCTTAGAAGTGCACACCTATGGAACTGTCTTCCGTTTCCCTGCTTTCCAGCTGATTACAATATGGTCGTCTTCAAGTCCAATGTAAACAAGTTCTTGATGAGCCGTTCCCCTTAATCCAATTTACCAAATTTATACTACTAACAATTTCTACGATATTGTCCCATTGACTACTGTACACTATTTAACCCTTATCCTTGAGTGCCCTCTGGACCTTGATAAGTGGTGACTCCTAGGTAAAAAAGACTTCAATGTTCAGTGCCAAACGAGATAAGAAACTAAAGTCATTAAAGGAAGAAATATCCGAGGATTGTTCCAAAAGTAATCAACATAATTGTATGTTGTAATATTTTTGTTATTTTTTATGTTAAATTTTATTGGCAGGAGTTAGCTCCCTTAAAGCTTTTGGAAGTTTTCTACCTTCACATATACACTGTCTCCACATATTTAGAGACGTGTGTACCATTAAAACGAGTAAACTTTTGTGCTCCAGAATTTATTTTTCTATATCGTCATCACCATTCTTAATGCACTTTTTCCAGCGATGAATGTGAATGTATAAGTCGGTGCCTACCGAGGCGGTCCATTTTTCATGGCTGAGCTTCCAACGCCATCATCGGGGAAATGCTGCCCATGTAATGCGTCCTTCAGAGGTTCAAACAGGTGGAAGTCTGACAGTGCCAGGCCTGGATTATATGGTGGGTTAGACAGCACCATTCAGCCGAACTGTCATACATTCCATGATCTTCAGACTTGTGTGTGGCCTGGCGTTGTCATCTCGCAAATGAGATGTTTCTCTTTTCTCTTGCCTTACATGGTGAATCCGGGCCTTCATTTTTGTCAACGTTTCAATGTAATGATCAGAGTGGACAGTCAACCTTGGTTCCAAAAATTCCAGGAGGATGACAATTCCTGTTCCAGAAAATCATGTACATCACTTTCCCTGCAGATTTCTTTATCTTGAACTTCTTTGCTGAGGACCGTGAGTGGTACCATTCCATCGTGCTCTTTGGATTCCAGCTGATAGGGATTGCTTTCTTAGAATCTCACACTGTCAATGTTTGCAACAAAGAGATGAAACTTTCAAGTCATGAATGCAGGAGCTCAATTATCATAATAATGCAATTTGCAATCTCTTCTGATCCATTTGGATGGAATAAAAAAAAAAGGGAGGCATTACTTTTGGAAGAACCCTCGTACATTTTGTTACTCATAATCTTTTCACCCCAAACCATCTAAAGAAAAAGTACATTAAAGAGTCTTATGTTAAGTTTGGGCTAAAAATGAATTATTTACTTCCTTGCCACGAGATTAGACAAAAAGTCCGGTGTAGCTTTGAGAAACAAGCACACTAGAACAAGTGTACTTCGGCCTACAAAAAATGTCCTTTAATATTTCCATGATTAGCAATAAGCTGGTCCCTTCTCTGAGAGAAGGTAAAGCCTGAAAGGGTGGATCTCCTAGGACTGCACAAAAACACATCAACCTGACAGCAACAAAGCCACTGTTGGACTGATTTGTATCCGAATTCTATGATGCAAAAATGAATTTGGTTTGAGATTAAAATCAGTAGCATGAATGCAAAGAAAGAAATTGCATTATTTTCCACACACACAAAAAACACAATGTACCATTTTTATCACCAGTAAAAGAAAATAAACAATTTAGTAATAAAAACTAACTCCACCTTCAAGAACCCCCCCCCCACACACACACAATGTCAAAGTTAATTACTATTTTTCTCGTTTAACTAAATCGTTTGTTTTTTTCATGCTTATGAAGTCGAAAAAACGCACACACAAAAAAGTGTTGTAATAATTATTCCCATCTGCAAAGTGGACAACCATGTGATGTCCTAAGCAGAAAAGGAATTAGAAGGAGAGGCGGGGGGGGGGTAAAGATATGAATCAATTAACAGTAAATCAAAAGTATTTAGCATTAAAAATAATTGGTGAAAAATAAAACATTGTTCAACCTCATAGCATTTTAGTTATTGTAAAATTTCAACAATGGCTTTTCTAGCTAGAGAAGATTTGTCATGAACTGTAAATTAACTGCAGAACTTATTAAAACAACAATACACATGAGCCAAAATGCTGTTCAGCCCGAGCGCAATTCAGCCAACGAGTGGTTCAGCCCGAGCGCAATTCAGCCAACGAGCGGTTCAGCCCGAGCGCAATTCAGCCAACGAGCGGTTCAGCCCGAGCGCAATTCAGCCAACGAGCGGTTCAGCCCGAGCGCAATTCAGCCAACGAGCGGTTCAGCCCGAGCGCAATTCAGCCAACGAGCGGTTCAGCCCGAGCGCAATTCAGCCAACGAGCGGTTCAGCCCGAGCGCAATTCAGCCAACGAGCGGTTCAGCCCGAGCGCAATTCAGCCAACGAGTGGTTCAGCCCGAGCGCAATTCAGCCAACGAGTGGTTCAGCCCGAGCGCAATTCAGCCAACGAGTTGTTCAGCCAATGTGCTATTTTTTATAACATTTTCTTCAAATGTGAATTAGTTTTTCTAAAATGGAATTTAATAGATTATGACCATTAAAACAAACAAGCCCCCAAAATTATTCTTTCAATCAAAAATTGCCAAGAATAAAAATAAAAAAAAAAGAAAAAAAGATCCTTATTGGATTTATTAATATGAAACCGAGGCTGTGCACAATTTAGTCAATGTGTTATATTTTATGAAATTTTCTTACAATAATGGAAAGTAGTAGTCAACCACCTCAGCAGAAATAACCTTCTTAGTGACATGCAATATGGTTTCCGTTCTGCCAGATCTACAGCAGATGTGCTAACGGTTATATCTCATAGGATTAGTGAATCTCTCGACAAAAGCTTCCTTTCTAGGGCAATTGCTCTTGACATATCAAAGGTCTTCGATAAGGTATGGCATAAGAGCCTACTTCACAAGATTTCCAGCTATGGTATAACTGGAAATGTTTTCTCAATCATTGAATCATTTCTCTCTGATAGGCTCATAAGAGTAGTGGTTGATGGGCATAAATCAGAGGCCCTCAGTATTAATGCTGGAGTCCCTCAGGGGTCCATCCTGGGCCCAACTCTTCCTGATTTACATCAATGATCTCCCAAAACACATACTTAAATCATTCGTTGACATCTATGCTGATGACACGACCATCTATGGCAACACATCTAAGGCCATAAATGACAAAGTTCTCTCTGATTCTCTCTCCTCTGATCTTGAGCGCACGGTAAGTGGGGGAAGAGGTGGCTGATTACTATTAATGCATCTAAAACCAAGCTCCTATCTTTACATCATCAATGCTCTGATCCCCATCTGGCATCAGTTGAAATGGATGGCTCTTGTCTAGGGGAGGCTCCATGTTTTGATAAACTTCTGGGATTGACCTTTTCTCCTGACCTGAAATGGAACACGTACATCAAGTCTGTTGCCAAGGTCGCTGGAAAAATGGTAAGATCCTTCTACCGCTCCAGAAAATATCTCACTAGTGATGCAATTCTCTATCTATATAAAAGCCAAGTACATCCAAGGATGGAGTACTGCTGCTACATTTGGGGAGGAGATGCTAAAAACAGCCTATCCTGCCTTGACAGAATACAAAATAGACTTTGTGGCTTAGTGGGGGATGCCCTTTTCTCTTCCCTGCAACCTCTCTCCCACAGAAGAGACGTTACGAGCATGTCTTCATTACTTCCATGGAAAGTGCTTGTCCGAATTCCAATCCCTGGTCTCCCCTCGCTAATCTTTTACGATAAACACCCGTCTAGCTGAAACCACTGTCAAAAATTTTCCCCACTCTTTCACTGTGCCAAAGCCAAAACGTAGATTCTATGAACAAAACTTCTTTCTTAGAAGTGCCCGCCTGTGGAACTCTGCCTGTTTTCCACCTGACTACAACTTGGATGTCTTCAAGCCTAACATAAACAAATTCCTGATGAACCGCCCCCTTAAGTAAGACACTTTATCAGATCTCCCATACTAATGATTGCTACGATACTATACCATTGATTACTGTACACGCAATAACCCTTATCCACCAATGGCTTCCGGGTTTTGATAAGTGGTGACTTCCATGTAAAAAAAAAAAAAAAAAAAAAATTATTTTTGTAAATAGAATTTAATAGACTTCACCTATTAAAATAAACGAACCCTAAAACATGTCTACTTTTAAAAAATTGAAAAACATGGTAAGAAATTATTCTATTACAAATACTTTAATCGTCATATATATATATATATATATATATATATATATATATACACACACACACATTTGCAGTATAATCACTTTGAAACACTGATTTCTCTTCGATTACCAAAGTGGTATTAAGCCTGATCAATACTATATGGGTCACCATTTAGGAATAGTTTGTGTTGTATGTGCTTTCTGCTTATCTCAGCATTGTTTCCAGTCATGCAGGACTTTTTTCACTGGAATCAAGCAGTGCCGATTTAAGAGAGGTATGGTTAGGGATGGTGCAACTCTTGCTTCACAATTACATATACAAAAAAAGTTGTGGAAAAGGTGGATGATAAAAAATAAAATATGGGAAATTTTTTATCATCCACCTTTTCCTATATTTTAGTTTTTACTCTCCTCTATTTTATAAGTATGCATCCCTAAAAACTATTATTATATAATATCATCTATTATTACCCCATAATTCTTATATGTCTACACCCATCTACCCCATACCCCTTTGGCATTGTTACCCCACCTACTCCACCTTCTGTTTATCATTTAGCTTACACTATTAAAACTCTAGTACTATGCACCCCCTATAATTCAACCTCTCACATTAATCCTCCCACTACCACTCATAATAACCTACATTTCATTTAAGCACTGTTATTATCTAAGACGCCCCCTCTAAGAATACACAAACATAGCATAAAAACACTAATGTAAACCCCCTCCACACCTACAACACATATACACATAGGTTTAATTGAGCAACTTCTTTTAACCAACTTACCCCATATCCCCCCTGAAAATTTTAACACACACACACACACACACACTGTCCACATATATTAAACCTACTATAACAAATATGCTATATACATACATCCATTACATCATGCAAACTACAGTCCTAGATCACAGGAACCACAAAACAGCCTTAATAATCTATTTTGCTCCTAATGAAACTATCGCTAGACATCCCATCCCTATCATGTTACCTAGCACTTTCTCCACTCTAATGAGAAGCATTAGGGTTTGAAATGCCATGCCATGCCATAAAGAGTCCCCACTTACCCAACACCCCTAAGAAAAAGAAAAAGAAAAAGTGTACCCTTGTTGAATAGATGAATATATATGCTCTAAGCCAAACATTCTTTTCAATAGTTAAGCATATTAACCAAAAACTTAAAAACACTGCTAAACTTATTCACTTCAATTCAAAAAGCATCATAAAAACATTTACATAAAAGTAATAAATAGCAGAAAATTCTAATTCATATTTTATTTAGTAATAATGCGTTGTTTTGGCTTCAAACGTATCTAATACATATTTATTTTAATCAAACTCAACCAGCGCTTCTATAACATGTTTTTATTTATTCATTTTTTTAATTTTTGGTAAAAAACAAAAACAAATTATCAGCATTGTCTGATTATGTAGTAATTCAAATTGAAGATTCTTACAGAAAGAGTTACCTCCCTTTTCATAGGATGGATTTATGCTATAAAAATGTCTTAAGTAACAGCTCTATTTACTTTTCTCCCCACGAGAGCAGATAGTTAGGAAAAAGGTTGGTTTTTAAAAAGACGCACTGGATTGGAACAAAAATTAAATAGAAGGATTTTTTCCTTTACTGAACAGATACTACACTGAATTATTTATTTGCTATATGATAATTTTTTAAAAAATGTAACAAATCAGGCATAAGGCCAAGGATTATTGTCAAGTAACCAATTAATCTCTATATTAATAAAATGAAGTTGTCTTGGACAACTTCACGTGTGTGTGTGTGTGTGTGTGTTGCAATGTAACTTCAGTAATCGCACACAGAATTATTTTTGTGTTTACTATTGATGAAATATTTATTTTAAACACGGATCCAACAGCATAAAAAATGGTATTTCAAAAATCTTAATTATCCACCAGAATGAATTTTGGCACTTCATTAACAAGTTATCATTTTTTTATTTTTAAATAGGTACAAATACAAAAAAAAAAAATAAATAAAAAAAAAAAATAAATAAATAAAAAAAATGAAGGATTTCTTTTTGACTCTTCAAAATTCAGGAAGAATTTGGAAGCTTATAAACTTTTGAGTAGAAAATCATTTGCGTCTTTAAAGTTCTTAGCCAATCATCATGTATTGTTTGAATATTTTAAAAGCTTATATACTTTGAATCTTTTTTACATTAAAACCGTATTTGCTTGAAGAGAGCAACAGCAGTAAATATTGTTTTGATGTAGAGACTATTGATTGGACAAAATCTATCTCTAATTCATAGTTTCTTTCTGTCAATCAGGAAATTCTAACATGTACTACAAAATCCCAACCACAAAATTTTTTTTCTTTCTTCTTTTGCATCCTTGAAAGCTAATTCTGGCACCTGTCCAAAGGGGCCTATACAGACAAATAAGAGACTTTCAGGCTTCCGAACACAACCACCACTTGAGCACATGCACACATGTTGCTCACCAAACTCACATACACATTTCATATGCACACATAAATGCACATGGCACCAGCCGAAATGAACACACATACACTATCAAAACAAGTAGTATCTGTTCTAATACTACATTTCACATTTTCTGTCCTCGGTCAGTAGAGGAGAAATTCTTCATGACTGAAACAATTTAAATTTTTGTTCCTATTCAAAGTGCCCCCTTTTAGGGAGCTGGATTTTCCTACATTAAAAACTGATCTTGTGTCTAACTCTGCCCTCGTGGGGAGGAAAGTAAATAGGAACACACATTTTTCATGACTATCTCATCTACACACACACACACACACGCACATAAATACACAAGTCCCAACCAAAATTAACATGTCTTCTCAATTCCTTCCAGGGAGGAATTTAAAATGTATTCAATTTCTACAAATAAACACCTTCCTTTTATCAGAACATTCTTGACATGCTGAACTCATTCTTCAAACATTTATTTTGCTTAAGTTATCAATAAAAACACAGTTTGTATGCATAGACTTTGTCGTCTTTTCTTTTGATAACTTCCTATCTGTTAATACATTACCTTAAAAAATTAGTTATAGTTTTATAACACTTTGATTGTATTAATAATTTAATGACCAAATCTAGAAGTATAAGCCATGTCTGTAAATCATGGCAAGCAATTTTCGATGAGACTACGCTATTTAAGTAATATAGCCTTCCATTTTCTTTAATGTCGAATACAGTTCCATTCGGGTACACCAGTTTTGATTTATTGGGGCTAAAGTTTATATTTGCACCTTGTTTAATGGCAGCTTGTACAGAAAATATATTTTGTTTAAATTTCAGTATTAGAAGAGCGTTTTCTAGAACACAGAAACAGTTCACCTTTATTGTTCCTTAGCGAGATTTTAGCATCACCTCTTTTCAAAATGATATCGTTTACTTGACTGCCGTCAGCAAGTTCTACAAAATGATTTTGTGGCTTAAAGTTGGGATCAAAATTGATAAAATCAGATTCCTTTGTAATCACATGTGCCGTTGCACCACAAATGACAAGAAAATTATTATTGTTTGTTGAAGCGTTAAATGTACCTGAAAATAAGAATGTATGTTCGCTAACAGAGCTCTCCACATTTTTAATGGAGTCACCCTTGAAAGTCCTGTATCTACATTGGAAACTCTTGTGATTAGGTCGGCCACAATTATAGCAAATAATTTTTGTACTATTAGTAGGTGAAACATTGTGTTTTTTTTTCCCCCCCCTGGCATGGGTATAATTTAATTTTGGTGTTTTTATGTGTGCACTTTTAAATTTCATGATATTTGTAGATTCGTTTTTTTCTGTGATCATTTTTCCAGTTTTCTCGTAACTTCTGAGTACCACCTTGAATTGACTAAAAGTCATGGGTTTTTCTTTCTGGGTTATCACGGTGGTAAATGGCTTGAAATCATTCGGTAATCCCTTGAGGATCATGCAAATTAACAGACTGTCGCTAATAACTTCAGACATTTTTAAAGAATTTGCAGTAGTTTTGACTCTTATAATCTGTAATGGTTTCGGCTTCCATTCGTTTTAGAGAGGTCAGTTCAGTATATAAAGAAATAATTTTGGGCTTTCTTTTCGATAAATAATGCTTTCTCAATAAGTTCAATGCTTTGCAGCCATCATCTAGGGCTTCTCTCATTAACAGTGATAGACTTTGGTCATCTAAGCACTGTATTAATTCTGCAAAGACAGTTGCGTTCTTTTCAATGAAGTCGAGGTCGTTTCTGTTTTCAGGTTGTGTTTGAAGTACTTTGTGTAGCTTTTGGATTTGTAGATATCCTAGAAATTTAACTTGCCACAATTCGAATTTTGATTCGGATCCATCGAAATAAAGACGCATGCTGGGCCCAGAACCTCTAGAAGTGTAAGCCATGTTTAGTTTCAGAACGGTTTCCGATGGTTAGTTGTTCTACACAAGTCCTGGAGGTGACTGGTTCACAGTTGACAGAACAGTTTCCGATGGTTAGTTGTTCTATACAAGTCCTGGTTGACTGGTTCTCAGTAGACAGTTCTTGAGTTGGAATCCACAGAGCAAAAGATTCTTCCCGTGGTGACACAAAGAAAACATGCGAAATTGCTACAGAAAGGTTTAATATTTATGGAACAATTCTGGTTTCTGATTGGTTGGTAGCAGAACGTGAATTAATTCGATTCATTAGTTCCTAGCAACATCATTTATAAATAGAATCTCCTGACTGTGAGGGATCATACCCCATTATGAAATATTGCAACACCAAACGATTCTATAGTCAAATTTAAGTTTCAAAATCTTAAATCATCATATTCGGTTTAATGTCCGTTTTGTCCATGTCTTGGACAACTTTTAGAAATTGACTTCAAAACTAACATCTGACCAGGTCTTTCCTCTATCTCTAAAATCCATGCTTATCATTTTCTCCCATGCTTTCCTTGGCTTTCCCCTGCCAACTGACCTTACTAACTCAACTGCTCTACATCTAACATGAGCACTCATTTTTTTTTTCAATATGATCATATCAACAAGGTTTCCAGCTATGCACGCATCTCCCTATACTATCCAAATTTAATATTAAGCCTCACTTGCAAGGTTTCATTTCCATACATCATTACACTTCATAAACATGCATGATAGACTCTTCTCTTGGTTGACAATTAGAAATTACCGAAGTTCCCTCAACTCACTCCATCTACTCCTAACTTTTGCAATAACACTAGCACCTGCTCCTCCTTGTGCTCCAATGTTATCACCAAGTTAACAAAATTCCTGAGCAACCTTATTAGTCTTGCCATCTAAATATTCTGAATTCACATTCATTTGTTGCACACAAATCAGTTATCGCTCAACCTACCGATAATTCCACTGCACTCCTTGTGTACCCAATGCTTACAAATACCACAAAAGATTGAATTGCATTTGATTTCCACAAACTGAGCAGAGGAACTTTCCTCTTTTGGGGAGTTTTCCAACACTACAACCACTGATCATCACTTTAGTCTTGGTAACATTCACTTTTAGACTTTGACATTTCATAGCAATCTTTCAAGTTTTTAACAAGCGATTCTTCCATTATTTCACAGGTATCTACTAAATCATTAGCATCACTTTTGGACAATCCATACAAAACTAAACGATGCTTCTACAACACAAATTAAAAGCAACAGACTCGGTACAGAACCACGATATACTCCTACTTGTGATGTCTGCAAAAGTATAAATAGAACTACGTTTTATTTTTTTTTTTTGCAACTCTGGAATTTACTGATTTATAGAACTGGTTATTGGCATTATATCTACGGCAAAAGACATGCCAACAACCAAAGGATAACTTTTGACAACTACCTTTGTAGCCAGAAAGATATAGAACATGAGAGAGAAAACAAGCAGAAGAAGAAGGTAGAAACAGATATCGCTATAACCCGAAGACGAATAAAATGTCACATAAGAAAACACCGATGATATGTAAGCAACCGTTTTGGAAAAAAAAAAGGGGGGGGGAACGATCTGAATACAAAGAAGGGAGCAGATTTTATGTCCGCACGAGCGTAAACAGAACTTGCACGGTTGAGGTAGTGTTACATTCCACTCTGATGATGGAGTGATGGTGAATAGGATGGCCGAATTTTAAGTTTATTTAATTTCAAAATACTTAAACACTCATCAGTGGAAAAGAGAACACATGCAGCTGAGTATAAAAATATTCGTTGTTTATTTCTGTACGTTTAAGTTTTTAATGACAGATTGACAAATCTGATTGCCGTGTGATGGGGCGGTAGAAGACTGTGTTGCTCCCAACTTGTTTGTTGTTGTTTCGTCTCTTGCTGTATGTCGCTTTTTATGTGTCCTAGAATGACGATTTCCAATCAACCGACATTCTATCACATTGTTTTGCAAGAATGCGGTCACTCGCTTTGATGCCATCTCCTGGGCTCTCCTAGACTTGTGACCGACTTTTTTTGTTTGCCGTTCTTGACCACACCACATGTAGATTCTGCACGTGACCCATGGTCACATTTTCTGGTCAAATTTATTGTTTAAACTTCTACCAGGGGTCTCTTATGCAACTGTAGGAATGTTGCATAGTTGATGGACCATGCCGGAAAATATCTGATCCAGGCAAAACCAGTTGTAAACCAAATTGCTGGTAATGACGTTGACACTAAATTCTGATCAAAGAATCAAGATTAGGAAACAATGAGAGAAATATTTAACTCTGGATTGAAATTGCTGAAAGTTTTTTAAATTGAAGATCAAAATAAGAGAACAAATTCTGATCAAGGAATGCGAGTCGATGTAAATATAAAAACAAGTCAAAACAAAGATAATCAGACAGAGAGAAGAGAGCAAAGCCAGTGACACACTTCTGCCATCTGATCGCCTCCTCCCCATATAGACCCAAACCCTCTCGCTTGTCAGATTATCATCTGTAAAATAAATAAAACTTTGTTGATTGAACAAGTTGTTGTTTGATTACAAAAGCTACAATCATCAGAATGTATATATTTTGGCATGCATTTTATAAAAGTGCATCTATAAAATATATAGACAAAATATAACAGGAACTCTTCGGTGTACAGCAAGCCACATTAACATTAAATTTGTCACTAAATGCACCGTTAATTCTTACACGGTTTTGAGCATTGTTTGAACAGCCTTCACCAACCATTTATTTGTCCCTAGTTTACGAAAAGCCTATAAAGACAACTTCTCTTTGTACTCTATCAAAATCTTTTTTCAGGATCCGCAAAAACAAAATACAAAAATGGCATAGTTAAAAAAATAAATAAAACTACAAAACCTGACAAGTTACAAAGACTCTTGGGAAATGCCAGGTATGTACAGCTGGTTAAAATACATAAAACACTATTAATGCAAACTTTCATTGAAAATGATTAAATAATTTTTTTTTTACTAGGGTATAATCACTTATTAAGGTTCAAAGGCCATTCGAGGATAAGTGTTAAATGAGTGTCAGGTGGATGGTTAGACAATACCATGATGATTGGCAATGATAGTGATGGTTAGACATCCTGCTCACGTGACATGTAGAAATCTGAAAGTGCTCAGTAAATTCCTTGTGATTTGGTCTTAAAGAAATGTTATTTTCTGAAGGTACTTTTAATGAATGGGTATCCAAAGAATTTCAGTACTCATCTAGTCAATCCAAAGCATTGATAGAAAATTCAGAGTCACTTCAGAGTTTTGATATAAGAGCTTGACAAACAGAAATTTTTTTTTTTTAAAGAATTTATTTAACAGAAATCTTTTTTTTACTTATTAAAAAAAATTCTTTGCTTTACATTTTTCTGCATCTTTCAAATTTCTTATAGTCTTGTAACTAAAAAGAAATGATAATTTCAGGACTATGATAGAAAAAAAACCTGTTTGAATGTATTTTAGCATTACAATTTATATAAAAAAAAAAGTTGAGATTCGATTGCATTTTTCAGAGGACCCATTGAAATGATCATCAGGACACTCAGAGAACTCACTACACGACAAAATAAAAACTACTAGCATCAGTGAAATAAACAACGGCTAAAATTAGAAATTCATTCAAGTTAGTGAGATTAATAAAATATTATTTGCAAATAATTTCAGTTTGAGTGCACAAAGAAAAAAAAAAAAATTAGATTTAATTTGGCTTGTATTATGTTTTCAAGATAACCAATTAAGTGAAGACCAACCACCATTTAAAATGTTAAGTTTGACTGAATAAAAAAAAGTTAAACATTTTGAATTTGAAACTGAAGGATAACAGAATTAACATCTTCAAACACAAAAAACAAAAATTCTGATACTAGTTTCCACAAAATTTTATATTGACTTTTGAAAACATGATCTATTTTCTGTCTATATCTATAAACTTATCTTATTGGATTTTCAAAGTCAGACCCATATAGCGTTTATGATCACAAATCAAAATCTTTTTCTGATGAGCCAGTTTTCATTTATTATTGTTGTACCATGTTCATGGCAATATAATAATTAATAACAGTCCAGTCCATAATGATAGCAAAACATTTTTCTATAATCACTAAGAAAATCAAATTAATCAATGCAGATAACTTAATTTACAAGGGACATGAAATAATACCCCTGACCCTCTTCCAGTTGTCTGATATAGCTGAAATTTTGCATGTGCAATGATTTATATCTCTACGGGTTATTTGGCAAATTATAGCTCTGAACTAATTGTGGTTTCTGTTTTACAGGTGTTTGAACTGAGTCAGGTGTGAAATGGAGCCTGTTGAATGTCGAGCAGTGATCCGGTTTTTGTATTTGAAAGGACGCACACGACAGGAGACTTTTGATGAAATGAAAGAAACTTATGGTGATAATGCCCCATCATATGACCTTGTAAAACGCAGGCATTGTGAATTCAAACATGGCCGGAAGTCTGTGGAAACAGCTCCCAGACCTGGTCGCCCCCCTCCTTCTGCCATTCATGAGGTGTCTGTCCGTCAAGTTAAAGCTGCCATTTTGGAAGATTGACGCATTATTATTCGCCAAATAGCCCAAGATGTCAAGATTAATACATGGTCTGTGGAAACTATTATTCATGACCATTTGCATAAGGTGTCTGCCAGATGGATTCCCAGGTTGCTCACACCATTCCAAAAGAGAGAACGCGTTGAGTTCTCGAGGATGAATTTGGAGATGTGCCAAGAAGATGAGTCAAAGTTTTTCAAAAGACTGATTACACAGGATGAAACCTGCGTCCATCACTATGATCCAGAGACCAAAGCCCAGTCAATGCAATTGAAGCACTTGGACTCACCACCTCCAAAGGCAAGGTTGCAGCCCTCCGCTGGCAACGTCATGCTCACAGTCTTCTGGGACTAGGACGGAGTAGTGATGACAGATTTCCTGGCAAAGGATACCACAATGACAGGAGCCTATTATGCTTCACTTTTGAGGAAATTAAGGGAAGCTATCAAAATCAAGAGGCAGGGCAAGATCAGCAAAGGTACCCTCCTACTGCAGGACAACGCTCCGGTCCACAACTTGCATGTCGCCAGATCAGAAGCACGGGTGTGTGGTTATGAAATCCTCCCCCATCCTCCCTACTCTTCCGACCTTGCACCCTCTGACTTTCACCTCTTCCCAGCCATGAAGTTGTTTTTGAAAGGAAAGCGTTTCCCAGATGATGCAGCCTTGATTTCTGAAGTCACGTCGTGTTTGGAGGACCAACCTGGGGTGTTCTACAAAAATGGTCTCCAGAGCTGCATC
Organism: Euprymna scolopes; assembly: GCF_053919585.1. Taxonomy (NCBI): domain Eukaryota; kingdom Metazoa; phylum Mollusca; class Cephalopoda; order Sepiida; family Sepiolidae; genus Euprymna; species Euprymna scolopes. The sequence goes on from NC_136491.1 coordinate 93,409,387, forward strand.
AAACGATGGGAGAAATACATAACTCTGGGTGGTTCCTATGTAGAGAAAGACTTATAACTGTGCCAAGTTTCGTTGCTCTACTGCTATGGAAAGTGGATCAGGGGCATTACTTATTGCACGACTCTCTTATAACAACAATTTTATTTCTTTTTCTAAATTTTTTTAAATTGTGCAAACAATTAAAACTTAAAAACTAAAGCAATTTTAATGCATCCTGGACAACACCGAATAGGTACATCTAGTTAATAAATATAGAATGCTGAAACTTAGATGTTCAGTGATCAAGATGTATAACAAGCAAGAACAAAAAAAATTAATGGATGTAACTTGTTTAAAAAATTGTTAAATATTCATAGAAATTTCAAGTCTGACACTTGTATAATGTCCACCGTTTTATGTTAGGTTTTCTGTTATAATATATATTTTTTCATTGTTGATGGTGTTACCAACAAGTTAACTAATTGGTTAATAAAAACGTAGACAAGTGAATAAAAAAACAAATCAAAGACTAACCTGACCACTGTAATCTTTACTGTAAAATCGACGCTCTATGACCTAAAATAAAATAAATATTTCTTTTAAGTAAATAATTTTTACTATTTTACAATGTTAAAAGGAAAGTATAGACGTCATTTTTTTCATCACCTTTTGAAAATATTTTTTTCTTTTAACACAAAAATTGAATGGTATTTGTTTCTTTCTACAAAACATTTTAATCAAAATTATTACTTGTGTCTAAATTTATTTTTTAAAATTTTTATTCTAGAAAATAGAATAAAAACGTATTTTTCCATGGTTTAGTGGTTTCGTTTTACAGCATTTCAACTCTTTCAGGTTATTTAATGTCAAGTAAAGGCATTTCGATAACAGATTTTCTTTTTGAATTCTGGAGATGAGGATTGATTATTAGTATTTTTTTTTTTTACACAGTGATCACCACTTATCAAGGCCCGGAAGCCACTCAGGGATAAGGGTTATTGCAAGTACATTACGTTAGTGTGGAGATTTGATGAAGTGTTTACTTAAGGGGGCAGTTCATTAGGAATTTGTTAACATTGGACTTGAAGACATCCAAGTTGTAGTCCGGTGGGAAGTATTATTTAGATTCATCAGACTATTCTCATCTTGAGTGTCATTTTCACAACATTTCGGTCGATTTAAGCTCCGACCTTCTTCAGGTGTATCTTGTTGAACTCGGGAATGTTTCTGTCGAACTCGTGAATTTGGACATAATTTCAAACTGAACCCTTTACTTCACAGGGGTAGTATGCTCTTGTTTCGCCAGCCATGACTGAACTGAGGTTCTAAGTAATTCGTAATTGTATTTTTCGATCGCCTACACAGAATTGAACCTTCAGGTGAATATCATTTTTACTATCGATTTTTTCAAGTACTCTAACTACTGTGCCACAGGTCTTTTGGACAAAATCCTTGAGTTCAACAAGACACACCTGGAGAAGGTTGGAGCTTACATCGACCAAAACATTGTGAAAATAACACTCAACATGAGAACAATAGTCTGATGAATCCAAATAATACAAAAAGATTTTCTGTTTCAAATTCTTTATATCTTCAAAGAATTATTCATCGTTTTGGTTTGGTTGTTTTTGTAGAGGGAAATTGTTATTTTTTGTTTTTGGCTTTGCAGAACATGATTAAGTTTTGCAAAGAGAAAGAAAAAAAAAACAATAACATCAATGTTTGATGCATTTTAGGTCGCAAAGTCGTTATCTTCAGGCAGGCTGATTTGGTAGCACCAGGTATTGTGCATGAACTGAAACACTCTTCAAATTGTAAGATTACTCTTGCACATTTCACACATGCAGACAAAACTGAATGGTTTTTAAGAAAAAACTGGCAGACATACAAAGATACATACATTTAAACAGACAGGTGAGATTTATATAATAGATGGAAAGAAAAAAAAACTAATAATCAGCAGCATGTCTGATTTGAATTCTTGGATCAACTGTACATGCAATAACCCTTATCCCTGGGTGGCCTCCGGGCTTTGATAAGTGGTGATTTCCATGTAAAAAAAAAAAAAAAAAAAAAAAAATATCCTTTAATCGATCCAATCATTATGCAGCATAGTGTGGAGGATTCTTTGGTCCTGATGGATTATCCGTCTTTTTTGTTGACAGAAACAGCTGTTCATCACCAACACATTAGTTGCTTCACTGGATGGTAATGCTCACCTGGAAAGATGGACACAATAGTGATGCAGCAAATAAACTTTCTGCATATTTTTTTCTCTTTTATGGTAACTGCAATTATGTAGCATACAAAAGTTGCTCCAAAAGTAAAGTTTCCTATTTTTTTTTTTTTTTTTTAACTCCAAAAGTTGAAGAGTTACGAAGACAGAACTGGTACCGTTAAAACAAGCAACCGTCTGTACTTCAGAATGTATTTTTCTACAGTCACCACCATTCTCAATGCCCTTTTGCTACAAATTCAATGATGCTTCTGACACAAGTCCATGGCGAGAGTTGCTTTCTTAGAGTCTTACACCGCTAATATCTGCAACACAGAGACAAAACTTTTAGTTCATGAATACATAAGTTGAGTCATCATAACAATGCAATTTGCAATCTCTTCTGATCCATTCAAGCAAAATAAATACCTGGGATCATAAAACACTAAATAGAATTTAAATAGTGTGTGTAACATCTTTATATTAAAACTTGTATCTCTCTCTTTCTCTCTCGTCTCTATAAAAAATCGGACAGTTTATTCTCAAATAATAATAAATATGTTTTCTAAATTTTAGATATTATACATCCAGAGCAATATCAATCAAGAAAATATAAACTATCAGTCCTTGGTGAGCAGTTTTTTTAATTTTAGTTGGACATACAAATAACTTATACATGTATAATTTATATAATAGACTAGCGGGGGGGGGGTACCCGACGTTGCCCGGGTGTTTGGAGGTGTGTGGTTTTAGTTAAATCAAAACACCTGGGTGTTTGTGTCGGGGGGAGGGAATAAAAAAAAGTTTTGGTAGGTAAGTATGAAGGATCGAACCCGAACCCTTGAATCGAAGTTGGAAATTAAAGTGTGAAAAAAAAAACGTGCAACGTTAACCACTGGGCCACCACGAAATAGTAACGGAAAAATGTTTGAATTTATTTAAGTATTAAAACTTGGCAGGTGCTCGTACTTAATGAGGTCAACTTTGACTGCGGGGGCAGGATTTTTTATTTCTTTTTGTTTCCCCAAGATGTTGTGGGGAAAACCAGCCCCCCCATAAAAAGGGGATTCTCCAAATTGAATAGCAGTTGTCTGATATAAGGAGAAACTCAACATTGATCAAAGCTGATTGCTTTCGGACGTTTCCGGCGATCGCGACCGGAAAAATGCCGCCAGAATTAGTTTCACTTTTATTATACGAAAAAGCTTAATGCACATGCGGTGATCGAAAAATGTTGAATATTTATCTTTTCAAAGTCGAGCAAATTAAATAGACAGGCGACCCCCGTTGTTAACTCATAGATATTATAATTTAGACATGATATAAAAAGTTTTAAGAAGTGAGTTGACCGATCGTTTCTCGGAAAGAAGCTTTTCTCGGACATATACAAAAAGCAAACATACATACACACATTTTCGCTTTTATATATATAGACTAACAGAGTTAACTGATACTGACTAGAGTCTTAGAAAAGAAAAAGAAAACATTTTTCCTTTTAAATTTATCTCTTCTCTCCCAGTCACATTAATTTTTTAAATACCTCCCCTCTCACTCGGCAGACTGCTCATCTCTGTCCAATTCATGTGCATATATTTTTGCAATTGCTTAAATGTAATTTAAATATAACTAGCCTAGGTGGCCGGCATTGCCTGGGTGTTTGGAGGTGTGTGCAGAGCAAAAAAAAAAAAAGTGGTAGTAGGGAGCCAGGCTCAAACCCGTACTGCGAAGGAGGAGTCCATCGCCAAACCAAAAGTGGTGAAGCTTTAAATTAAGACTAGTCAATCGAAAAGTGGGGATGACTTTCAAACATATCGGCAAAAATGCGACCCTCTCCCTGTAGAAAAGTGCTCAGTTGCGAGTGAAAGAATTAATGCTTTTAGCCCATTTTTCGATATTTGTCGTCCGAAGGGTTGAGCTTCACAACGATACTGATCTCATGAAAATCCGTCGCCTCTGTCGAAAGTTTTAGGCAGACATACAAACATACGTACATATATACATTTAAACAGACAGAGGAGATTTATCTAATAGATGGAAAGAAAAAAAATAATAATCAGCAGAATGTATGATTTGAATTCTTGGATGTACTGTTCTCATCTTGAGTGCCATTTTTCACAACGTTTCACTCAATGTAACCTCTAACTTTCTTCAGGTGTATCTTGTCGTACTCGGGGAATCTGCTCAGAATTTCAAATTTATTTACTATACAGAGATAACATGCTCTCTTTCTGTTAGCCATGATTGGGTAGAATCTCAAGCAATTCACAATTGTATTCTGAGTATCCCACCTTCGACCTCCAGAAGAGTATCACTGACAACTAAATTATACATAATACTTTATCTGTTAAACCATGGGCCCTTGTGGACAATTCTAGTATGAATTATAAATAATAGATAAAATCACTATTTAAAACTACATACATGTCTGTTTAGTATTTTTTTAACCTCTCTCTATTTATTCCTTACTCTCCCATGCAAGTCTCCTTTTCTCGTATCTTATTTTTACCTACACCCTCTACTTTCTGCTGCTGCATGCATATATTCTTTATCATTTCTAAGCTAATTTCTTAAAGTCAGCTTTTTTTCTAGATTTATAAACCTAGCTCTTCTTTTCTGCTGAGAAACATTTGGCTTTGAAATGCCATGGCCTGAAGAGGTCATTTCTTTCCCATCTTCATTATTGATCTACTTAGTTGATAAATTATTTTTATTTAACTTCAGATTTTCATCTCTCACTTACTGTTTGACCTAGTTTCCATATTGTTTTTCAAACATTTGCCAGTAAGAATGAAAGGAAGTAATTTTACTTTGATACAACAAATTGATAACAACATGAACAATAACCTCTTTAAATATGAATTCAAGCTTTAAAAATACAGAGTGGGTTATTCTTTTGTTAAATTCTTTCCATCATGTGATCAAATTTTAAAGCTTTCTCTTTTTTAATGTATCTATTATCTTTTGTAATGGAAATTTTTTTCATAGGGCTGAATCCTGACCAGCTGTTATGATTGCTTACAAAGCCATCAAATCAGAAAGAAAAAAAAATAAAGATTGGAAGAGGAGAATTTTATTCTTTGACCCCATACTGTGATGAGTAAAATAACAATGAGTTAAAAAATTTTTTTTTTAATATGTAATTACATGTTGACAACTTGCAAATAATTTTGGAAATAAACCTAAAAGAATATGTCTTGTTTCATTAACTCCAACACTAATATAATCTTGGAGTAGTAAAACAACAACAAAAAAAAAAATGGCCATTTTGTAATGCCAAGAAAAAAAAAATGGTGACTCACTCTGTCCTACCATATTTGATAAAGAAATGAACACTCAATAACACTTTGTGGGCAGGAAGTAGGTGATCATTTTACAAAATACTTTATTATTATTTAGACTTAAAGCACCCCAGAATCAGCAAATATCAAAAGGACACATGCTCGGTCGACGCAACTTTCTTTTACTTTCGGTTGAACTGCATGTGCACATTTGGTAAATTTTTGATTTTAGTTAAAAAAAAATTTTATTTACAAAACTTTACTAAAAAACAAAAAAAGAATCTGCAATATTGTCCATATTTTTTTTTTGAATAAAACTTTTTAAAAATTAAAAATGAACATAAAATTTGCTTGTTGATATGTTTTTCCACAAGATTGGACTTTTTTTTTTATAAAAAAAAAAACAAAAAAAAAATTGTTAAATAAAATTTAAATTTTAATCTGAGCTTTTGAAATCCAAATTTCCTTTTCAAAGTAAAACGTTTTGTCTTTTTCATTGTCCAATGACTTCTACTAATTCAAATCCATGTAGGATAGTTCTTTCTTACAAAATTTCAGTGTTACAAAATGTTCAAAAATTTATTCATTCTGTTTGACTTAATGGTTTCGTTTTATGGTACATCAACCCTTTTCAGATTATTTAATGCCAAATCCAGTCATTTTGGCAAAAGATTTTATGCTTCAAGTTATTTATATCGTCAGATATTTATTCATGATGTTTTGTTTGATGTTTTATAAAAGAAAATTGTTGCTTTTAGCTTTGCAGAACATGACAGTTTTACAAAAGGAAAGAAAAAAAAACAACATCAATGTTTGGTGTATTTTAGATCAGAAATCTGGTATCTAAACGCAACCTGATCTGGTAGCACCAGTTCAAACTTATGTGGTGCACCAATGAAAACTAAGTACAAGGTGAAACACTAAAGTTGTCGCTCTAAAGAAAATAACACTACAGCTTTATTTTAAAACTTTTATTAATAAAAATCAATTCAGGTAATTTGATTATGTAGTAGAGTTGACATCTATTCAAATGTAGCTGCCTTCAGCCTCAATCATCACCTCAATATGGGTCTGGAACTTGGAGCTTGCTTTTTCCACAGGTGTTGGCGGGAGCTCAGTGAATACTCGGTGGATGGCGGTGATCAGGCTGGCTTTGGTGTTGTGGAAGGTCATGTTGATGATGTTCTCGACGTATGACCAAACGGGTTCAGGTTGGGGGAGAAGGGAGGTGGCCAGTGTGAAAAAGGTACAAAGTCGTAGCACCTTCTGAAGCCAAGCCTGGGTCTCTTTAGACTTGTGGGCCAGTACCGAGTCTTGCTGCTACATCTAGAATTTGCCAGCAGCCACTTGATTGAACCAGGGGATCACCACACTCTTCAGTACATCCGGGTACACTTTAGTGTTGTCTTTCAAACCGACTTCAAAGATGTGAGGTGGCATGATGCGGCCCTAACTTGAAACCACGCCAAAGACCATAACTGTGGCCGGAAACTTTGTTTTCATCACCCTGGGAACATCCCTGTTATTCGTGGCAATCTAGTAATGCATTTTGAGGGTGCTGGCAATGGTCCTGTTGCCATAACTTGGATCAGTAGAGCATAATCTCCAATGTTACTTGTTGAACATTGTGCCACTTTCAGACATGATAGAAGGCTCCTATCGCTCTTGGGATTTGTACACAACTGACGAATTAGTAGATGCTCTGCAACAAAAAAATAAAACCTGGTTTTCACAAAACGGAAATGGAATCATGTCATCTTTTCTAGAGCGACAATCTTATCGTTCCACCCTGTGTTATAAAGAAGCATCTAAAAACAATTTTTGCAAACATGACAAACTGATAGATTAATTATAAAGATCATAAAAATAGACATATGACAAAAATAAAAGAAATGTTTGATTAAGGAAAGTTAACTTTTCAATTGCAGTGTTAAATATAGATTTTAGAATTACTTCCATTCTTATGCAAACCATCAAAAAGGGTCTTAAACGGTGAATGGAACTAATCCTGAAGACTGACAAGCTTGGTGACCAAGATTGTAAGCTGTCAGAAAACGTCGCACGAATGACCAAGGGAAATAAGACGGTAAAATGTAGGATGAGGATGATTTTAATATTGTCATTCCTCCAAATTTGTATCTAATTTTAAAAGGTTAACAAATTAACTTACCTTATCAAAGAACTTGGATACTATCACTGCATTTGTTGACCCTGGGGCGAGATACTTTTTTTGCTTACAATCCTGTAAAAAAAAAAAAAAAAAAAAAAAAAAGATTTAATGAATGTAAATTAAATTATACAAAAGCAATTTTAGATTATATAAAAATGAAAATTTACAAAAACAACATACGATGCAATGACAAAAAAAAAAAAAAAAAAAGTCAGTACCATAAAAAATTGTAGCGAGAAATTAACACTTGAAAGTATGATTTCATCTTAAAATAAAAATGAGCTTCAAATCGATTTCTAATCTTATGTTACTAAACATTTTGCAGAACATTTTAAAATAAATTTAGTAAATTATTATTTTAAAATCTTATATTTGTTGTGCCTGAGTATCTTTGTCTTTCAAATCAATTGTAAATAAAATCTTGTATCAGCATCAAATCCAAATGCTTGCATTGCCAAAATAATTATGGGGCACCAAGGACCAAATTAATGACTATATGATACAGATAATTCTTCTGAAAAGACTAACTTATGCCATAACCAGCAAAGAGGTTATTCACTTCTGTTATAAGAAGCGATGATGGCTTTATTTATGTTGTGAGCAGCAACAATGGCATCTGCTCAGGTCATGAACAGTGACTACAGCAGTCGCTCACAACACGAGCAGCAAACGCAGTATTTACTTACATCTAGTATTGGGATGATTAATCAGAATCGGAAAAATTGGAACTTTTTAAACCTAATTTCCGATTCCAAAACGATTCTTTAATTTTTTTTGATTGACAATAAAAAAAAAATAAAACACTCAAATTTATTTGTTAGAAGTTGTTCATTTACAACATAAGACTAAGGGCAACGGAATGCGTTATGAATCCCATTCCCATGTTTTAACATTGATTATTAGAGTCTAATTTCTTTTTTTTATTTTTTAATTAAGGTCACCACTTATCAAGGCCCGAAGGCCACTCGAGGATAAGGGTTAATGAATGTAAGGTAGTAGTGAAGTAATAGTGTGTATTTGATAATTTATGAGGACAATTTAACGAACTAATTTACATTAGATTGGAAGGCTATCATGTTGTATTTATTAGTATACCAGCAGGGATACCTGGCGTTGTGTGGATCCACAAATAATAAATATAAGAACACCTGCTATACTAAAAATATTGAGCACTTATTCATTACTATATGTAAATCCCTTCGTGGGCAACGTTGATACCCCCACACCTAACAAATAAAAACACGAAAATATAATCACCCTAAAAAAGAAATACTTGACCACTTCCTCATCAGATTCTTTACCAGACTGGATACAAAGAAAAGCTATTCTAAATTACTATATACCACTTTAATTGAATTTCTTAAATGCTGCCTCAGTCTAGAAAGATTTCTCTTTACGGTCCGTTGCAACGACCATGTTACTTTGGGGGCAGTTATCTCATCAGCACAGTCTGTAAACTTCAGAATGTTTTTTTTATATCTCCTTCAAACGATGCAAAAACTAATAGTGATGAGACAACCCTTTAACCCATTGTTTGTCATAGCGCAATGATCACAACTTGACAATGTATTTAACATATCCGAGATATGCACGATTCATGCATGCACACATGTTGAAATTGTTTAGAAAGACATGATTTCATCATAATTCTGCAGTTTTTACAGTAGAAAATTTTTTTTTTCTGAATTTTTGATATTATATGCCCAAAGGGTCAATGGTTTCGACAATACCATATTCATGGTGGTCAGTTTTGTAGTTTTTGACTTTTAGCTAGACATAAGCATTAAGGTAAACACACAGACACTACCAGACAACTGAGATTTATATTAATAGATTACTACAAACATTCCTTTGTAAACCTTTTTGCACATATTCACTAAATATTTCAAGGAGTTCATACTTGATATTAAAAGATTTAAAATGTTCATACCTGATATTAAAAGATTTAAAATGTTCATACCTGATATTAAAAGATTTAAAATGTTCATACTTGATATTAAAAGATTTAAAATGTTCATACTTGATATTAAAAGATTTAAAATGTTCATACTTGATATTAAAAGATTTAAAATGCTCTGAACAAGGTTTTTCAATTTCGATGGCAACGTCTGAGCACTCATTGTTTGTCATCAGCTTCTTCTGAAATAATGTTTATGGTACTTCTTCCCTTTGGACACAAGTGAAAAATATGGATAAAAATTTGATACTGAGTTTATCAAAATCTTGGATCAAATACATAAGGGGAATTATATCTATATTTAAACTTAAAACTTCTCGGCTTAATGTTCACAGGGAACATGAGCTGGAACAGATACATTGAGAGTATTGCCAAGGTCGCTGCGAAGAAGGTGGGCTCTCTCTACCGTGCTAGAAAGCAACTTATGCCTGACAGTATCCTGTATCTCTACAAGATAACCATTCGCCCATGTATCGCATATTGTTGTCACGTTTTGGCTGGTGCATCTGCAACTAGTCTCTCGCTCCTGGACAGGGTTCAAAAGAGAGTTGCTAACCTGATAGGTCCTAAACTGTCATCAAAGCTTCAACCTCTGTCCCATCGACAAAATGCTGCATCTCTCTGCCTGTTCTACAAGTATTTTAATGGTGAATGCGCCAACGAACTACAAGCTCTTGTACCCCCCCCTCGACGTAAATACCCTGTCAAACCTGACAAGCAGCAAAGTCCTACCCCTACACAGTAGAGATCTCTAGATGTAAGAAGGCCTGCTACTTCTTCCAAACTCCTCAGCTTAATGTTCACAGGAAACATGAGCTGAAACAGATACATTGAGAGCATTGCCAGGGCTGCTGTGAGGAAGGTAGGCTCTCTCTACTGTGCTAGAAAGTTACTTAAACCTGAAAGTATCCTGTACCTCTATAAGACCACCATTCGCCCATGTATGGAGTATTGTTGTCACATTTGGACTAGTGCATCTGCTACGAGTCTCACTTCTGGGCAGGGTTCAAAAGAGAGTTGCCAACCTGATAGGTCCTGAACTTTAACCAAGCTTTGACCTCTGTCCCATCAACGAAATATTGCATCCTGGTCAACAAATATTTTAATGGTAGATGCTCTGACGAACTACAAGCCCTTATACCCACTCGATGTAAATATCCCGTCAAACAGCAAAGTCCCACCCCTACACAGTAAAGATCCCTAGATGTAAGAAAGCCTTCTACCCTAATAGTTTCTTCCCCAGAACTGCTAGACTCTGGAACTCCCTTCTGGTTTCCTGCTTTTCCAACTATACTGACATGCAGAAGTTCAAGTGTAATGTGAACGGACATCTTGTTGCTCAACTCCCTACATGTCCCTGCAACTTATGTCCCTGATAGTAGCCCCCTTCATCAAAGTGGCACTGTGCCTTGTTTTGGGGTGAAAATGGAATTAAAAAAATAAATAAAAATTGGCCAGAAATGATTATCATTCTAAATTAAATTTATGTATGAAACTGCTTTCCTATGCGAAATTCTAAATTGTTTTTTTTTTTGTTTTTTTTACCACATAATCATCTCAACAAAGTCATTTTAGGAGAAAAGAAAAAGTAGAATCTCATTTAGCTAAATGTGTTAATCTATTTGCCATTAATGCAATTTGTTTCTTTTTACAGTAACACAATTTAGTGACTGACCAAATCTTTATAATTGCGAGAAAAAAAAAAAACATGAACATTACTTCATAGACGTATGGCAGAAAATATTTAACATAGACCCGTCCAAATGTTAAGAATGGTTTTCTAAATAGTAACATTATTATGTAGAAACTCATTCTTGACATAAGACAGACTGTGTTAACTATTTCTGTTTCTAAACGGTTTTCTTATCTTGCATACCAATCGTTGATTCTTTTTAATCGTTTATGAAAATTTCAAATGGCATAAACAATAACCAAATGGAAAAGATTTGTTTTAAAAGGAAAACAAACCTTGTCTCACAATTTTCAATCAATTACAAGGAAAACAGAAAATATTTAGAAAGATCTACACTTGTAATATATGCCTCCTCTTCCCAAATTTTAAAAGAACCAAATTCGATGTCAGTACTTGTATCGGAATCAGGATTTTAGAACAGAATCAGTAATTGTATTGGAATTAGGAAAAATTTTGGAATTGTCCTATCACTACTTACGTCGTACATAATTTTTATTCATAAGAAAAGTGTTGTAAACATTAGGCACAACTTTTCTTGCATACAATTTTATGAAAAATCTTATGCTGACAATTATTTGTAGGAATTTGTAATAAAATCTACTAAAATGAAGAAAGAAAATGTTTTAGCACTTCTGCAGTATGCAGACAGTGCCCATATTGGGGAGGCAATAATTCCAATTTCTTCTTGGTCAAATAACACGGCATATAAATAACAAACAAGAATTTTTTTTCCAAATTTGTAATGAAAGCAACATTGGATTTTTATAAAGTAAAAATGTGTTGTCCCCCCCCCCAACAAATAATTTAAATGACGAGTTATCGTCCTGTTCTTTGACTGAGAAGCGCCACTTGGCGACAGTTTATTGAAACACACCAAAAACAATGGCCGCTGTCTGCATACTGCAGAAATGCCAAATGTTTTAGTGTAATAGTTAAAAAAAATTTAATTATTTAAAATAAATTGATATAGTACATGTTTTGGTTTCTTTAGTATACAGGGTGGTATAAAATAGATATAAACTGTATATTACCGACATCTTATATTGAAGTGAAAATGATACATCTTAAAAAATAAAAATTGATGTGCTTTTATTTTCTTTTATTCTTTCAGTTAAATTGGCATACAATTCCAGTACTTGAGGCATTAGGACTTAGAAGTGTTTTTCTCACACATACTTGTTATTACATGTGTATGCAACATTCGTTCGTTTGTATAATAAATGCTTTTACACCACTCTGTACAATGACTTACAATTAACAAAGCCCAGGCGTTCAATTTAGTAAATTGTCTCCCTTTAGAAGATCTTTCAATTAACATTAATTAGCCGAGTAACGTTAGAAGTTAAGTGGAATGGAACATAATAGCAAAATTATAAATTCCATGCTTATATGATTCCAGAGAAATCCACAAATTTCTTTTGTTCATGAGACAAAGGTTATTAACAGGAAATTTAAATCGCCTCCCCTTTCTAATTTTTAAACAAAGGATGACTGACCATGATTCAAGATTTTTAAGAATCTAGACATTGACAAACTTTTGAATCCGAAATCTCTCTCTCATATATATAAATAAATAAATAAATAAAACCACTGTCTATCGTCATTTTTTCAAAGTGCATCTCTTTAGAGATGTAAGGTCGCAGAGTGGCACAAGGCAGGTCAAATGATTGCATTTAATGTGAACTATTGTTTTATCTATATATATAAAAGCGAAAATGTTTGTGTGTGTGTGTGTTTGTATGTTTCGTAAAAACTTTCGACACGGGCCACGGATTTTCGCCAGATAGGTATCATTTTAAAGCTCGAACCTTCGCCCAACAAATATCGAAAAATTGGCCAAAAACATTAATTCCTTCACCCTAAAATCATCAGTTTTGCACAGGGAGGGTGTAGCAAAAACTGTCCTCATGACAAGTTGGCTTCTATGCATGCGCAAATGATGTCGGAACATGATTTAGTTTAAATATTTACAAACCGACCCAATTTCGTCAACGTTGTCTTAGCTCACTTGATTAGAGGTCGGCGTCATTATCTAAAGGTTGTAAGTTCGAATCGTGGTGTGAGATGTCTTTTTTTTTTTTCAATTTTTAAAATTTTAATATTGAAACAGGGTTATTTAAGCCATTTTTCACGTGTTTTTTTTTGTTTTTATTTTTCAGATTTTTTAAAGTTTTAACGTTCATTTTTCTGGGTTTTTTTCCATCACATTCGCGTTTTCTTTTTTTGTTTTTCCGATTTTAAGAAATTTTAACATCGTTCATTTGCATTACGTTAGTTTTTTTTTTTGTGTTTTTAAAAATTTTTTTTAAGTTTTAACATTTTTTTTTATATATAATATTCAAACAAATAAAAAAATATTTAATAATTTAATATTTAAAAATATTTACTTCGCTTATTCTTTTGTTTTGATTACATCCCCCCCACTAAGCACCCGGGCAACGCCGGGTACCCCCCCCTGCTAGTCTATATATATAAAAGCGAAAATGTTTGTGTGTGTGTGTGTGTGTGTGTGTGTGTGTGTGTTTGTATGTCTCGCAAAAACTTTCGACACAGGCCACGGATTTTCGCCAGATAGGTATCATTTAAAAGCTCCAACTTTCGCCCGACAAATATCGAAAAATTGGCCAAAAACATTAATTCCTTCACCCTAAACTGGGCCGTTTTCTACAAGGAGGGTGCCGAAAAAATTGTTCCTTCATTTTCTCTGCTCCTGCTACTACGACAATGATGTCATGTTTGCCCTAGAAAACGTTCGCGTTAGTTTTAACCACCTGCAAGTGTTTTTAAAGGTTTAATTTTATCTGTTATTAAGTGTATGTCTCTTTGGCGCAGGGGTAACGTGTCAGGCATTTTTTTTCTGCCTTAGCCTCAATGCTTCGTGTTCGAGCTTGTCTTTCTACTTAAACTTTTTTTCCTCTTTTTTATGTTTGTTCACGATTTTGCTTTGTTTTGGTTTTTCCAGTTTTTCTTAACATCATGTTTTTTTATAATATTAAAATAGGGTCATCCTCTCCTACATACACACCCCCAAACACCTGGGCAACGCCGGGAACCCCTGCCAGTCTATTATATAAATCTCACGTGTCTATTTAAATGTATGCATGTATGTCTGCCTAAAACTTTCGACAGAGGTGACGGATTTTCACAAGATTGGTATTGTTTTGAAGCTCAACCCTTCGGATGACAAATATCGAAAAATTGGTTAAAAACATTAATTTCTCCACCCTCAACTGGGCACTTTTCTACAGGAAGGGGTCGCTTTTTTCACCAATATTTTCGAAAGTCCTCCCCTCTTTTCAATTGACTAGCCTTAATTTAAACCTTCGCCACTTCCCATTTGGTGGTGGACGCAAAGGCAACGATGTCACTTTTTTTTTTTTTTCACGTTCCTTTCCTCCTTCGCGGTATGGGTTCAAGCCTGCCTACTACTACTTTTTTTTTTTTTTGCTTAACACACCTCCAAACACTTGGGAAACACCAGGCACCCAAACTAGTATATATATAAAAGCTAGTGAAAAATGCTGCTAAGAGGATCAAAATTTTAAATGATTGGAACTTGGCAGGCATAAATCAACTTAAAAGCTCTTGTACGCATGCACAAATATGTATACATTTATACATTAAAGTCAGTTCATTTTAACTATTTCTTGCTAATCTAGATTAACGATCAAGTCTATAGTGGTAACTGTTTTGGTTTCGATTCTAGCTGATAGCACCCAAGTCATATTTTATTTTTACTTTTGAAATCACTACTATATATTGGATACAATATAATAATCAATAGAGAATTGGCTCTAAATATAAAATCTGCATAAATTAAAATATAATATTTAAGCGTATTTTATAACCGGACAATGCTGGGTGCCTGGCTAGTCTTCCATTAAAAATTAAAATGACTTCAGGCATGCATGATGAAATACATTTTTTTTTTTTTCAATTCCATTTTCACTCCAAACAAGGTACAGTGCCACTTTGAAGTAGGGGACTACCATCGAGGACATAAGCTGCAGGGATATTATGAAGGGAGATGAGTAGCAAGATGTCTGTTCACATTACACTTGAACTTCAGTTGGGAAAGCAGAATCCCGGAAGGGAGTTCCAAAGTCTAGCAGCTCTGGGGAAGAAACTATTGGAGTAGAAGGCTTCCTTACACCTAGGGATTTCCATGGTGTAGGGGTGGGATTTAGCTGCTTGTCGGGTTTGTTGGGGGTATTTACGTCAAGCGAGTACAAATGCTTGTAGTTTGTCAGAGCATTCACCTAATTAAAAGCATTAACCATTAAAATACTTGTAGAACAGGCAGAGGGATACAATATTTCATTGATAGGGCAGAAGCTGAGGTTTAGATGACAGTTCAGCACCTAACAGGTTGGCGACTCCCTTTTGAACCCTGTCCAGGAGTGAGAGACTAGTAGCAGATGCACTAGCCCAAATGTGACAACAATACTTGATACATGGACGAATGGTGGCTTTGTAGAGGTACAGGATACTTTCAGGTGTAAGTAACTTTCTGGCACGGTAGAGAGAGCCCACCTTCCTTGCAGGAGGGTTTTTGTGGCCTTCAAGCCAAGATGAAAGTATAGCATCTATTCTAGCAGATGCTGCAAGCAAAGACCATTGCCCTTGTGGCAATGAGTTTCTGGTCCATGTAGGGGTAACCCTATATACCAAGAGGCTCTCACTATCCAGCTCCCATTTTCCACCTCTCAGGAGCTGGTCTCTATTCCCCTTCCCCTCCACATTAAAAAAATGGCCTCATGCCTAATTTGCTCTTGTGGGGAAGCAAATAAACACAGCCCACCTTCTTCGCAGCAGCCTTGGCAATGTTCTCAATGTATCTGTTCCAACTTATGTTTCCTGTGAACGTTAGGCTGAGGAGTTTGAAAGAAGTACTCTCAGGTAACGGGTTTTTGGCCATTGCTATTTGTGGTAGAGAAGGTTTCTTGTAATTATTGAAGGAAACAAGCATAGTCTTGGCAGTATTGAATGTGACCATCCATTTTTGTCCCCCATTCCACTACGGATTGGGGTCTTTCTCTAGTGTTTCTGCCATTTCCTTAGATATGTGTTCATTTGTTTTCTCCTTGTGCCTGTTATAGAGCATGGTGTCATCAGCAAATATACCCATCTCAGAGACAATTTTAACAGGGCGGTCATTTATGAATATTAGGATTAATAAAAGGTCCAAGGATACACCCCTAAGGTACTCTATGTTACTTGATTCATTACTTAGTGTTGAAGCAAGCATCTTATATTACTATTTTTTTACTAAAATTTCAATTAGTTTAAGTCTTGTTAATTGTTGCACTCATCTAATAAAACCGTATGATCACTTCTTATCTATATGTGGGTGTGTTTCTTCTCTCACTTGAAAATTATATTTAATTATGTGATTAAATGTTCCAGAATGCATTTTAGTTTATTTGTAAATAAAGGCTTATTTTTAAAAAAACTTTTTTTTTAAACTTTTAATAGTAAACGTTTAATAGTTGTGCAAAAAGAATTATTTTGTTACCTTTCAAAATTTGGGAAGTTTTAAGCATTTAACCTGTTGAATTTTTATATATTAGAAGACAAAGTTTTGGAAGCAATTTATATACAATAATTTTACAAATTTTACATGCACACACATATAATGATGGGGGCAATTTCAAAATTTTTCCTGATTCCGAGGCAATTACCAATTCCGATTCTTTTTAAATTTCTTTAATTGGATATTTGTTCTTTTTTTTAATTTTTTGAGTCACTGTAAAATAACCCTGTTATATCTGCATATATTTTCACAAACAAAAAATACACTTGGTGAGGAGCATATATTATGCGAATACATCTTTTTAAATATTTTTTTCTCAAAGTTTTTGTTGTCATTGGTTGAAAATAGTGAAATAAATAAAAACTTATTTCTTTTTTAATACAAAGCCAATATGTGGTTGTTGTTAGTTGACAAAATACTATTTAAATGTCTTCATAAATCATTGAAAATAGTTTGCGATTCATATGCAAAATAAGACGATTTAGGAACAGAAAATTTAAGTTTCTAAATAACATAGTTACTATTTAGGAAAATATTCTTAATCCGAGAAAGAATCAAGCAAAGATGTATTATTATCTATTCTGTTCATTCTCTCAACCAAAGAATGTTATTGTTTTTATCCTAGATTATAAAGATTTGGTTGGTTATTGCTGCCGTCAATATGACAAATATGTAGTAGATTGATTTGTTTTAATGTAAAAAGAAACAGATACAGATAATAGAAATACCACTATCTACTATATAATAAAATGATTTCAGAAATTCCCCTCTGAACCAAAGTACTGTAGGTTTGCAGCAACAGATGCACATACAAATTTATTATGTCTCAACTATTATCCACCATCTTATGTAACTTTAGAACGACATTATATACACATTTATTCCTTATAATAAAATCCTACATTCCATCCTAGGAACACCATCACATTCGCACCATCTTTAGAAGAAGTAGTTCCTATTTTTCCCTCTATATATAAAGTCCTCATACCACACCCAGTCATCACCAGGAAGATACATATACATTATAATTATATTTTCATGTCATCTTTCGTAACTGAATCATAAACTCTTAGATATACCATTATTATTCCATTCCCTGCTCCAAAAATTATAATTTCTCCCTTATAAATATCCGGCAACTCTCATTGGCTGAGCTCTGAGTATTCATATATTATGGAATTCTATTTTTCTAGATATAAACGAACAGTTATTAAAATTAACCCCCCCAAAAATGGTGTCACTAAGAAACATTCTTGGACCCAGCAAAGTGCCCGACACAAAAAACAAGCCATCTGTTTTTATAACTATTGCAAAAAAGACAAAAATTATTTATTGTCTACATAGAGATATTCCGTAACCTTACAATATATTTACATTTTTTTTTGGGGGGGGGGGGTCACGGTACTTTGTTTACTGTGTGCGTGTTCCCGTTATTATGTGTTAACAAAGAAACGCACAACTTTCGCTTTTAAATATTTTGCAAAAACATTTATTAGATGTTAATAAACATTACAAACTGCAAATTCTTTTTAGATAATTAAATATCCATCCAAGCAGTCATTTGCATGTAAATAAACATCTTGGTTACTATACATTTCTCTCTCTCACTATTACAATTATCGCCAATTTACAAATAAATGTTACGGCTACTGGATTCTTTCACTGTATATATCATTCCCCACTCTCTCTCTCTCTTGTTAAACTATTTTTATATTTAACTATATTTTAAGCTTACTTTTGCTTACAATAAAAATATATAAACATATGTAAACTTTTTCCTCCATTTACTTTTTTAGTGCATATCTTTGCATATAACTATATTTTTTATGTTTATATCTGATCTATTTTGTCAAACTATGATTAGAGTCGAGTTTCGCTTTTTGTTTATACCGAAAACCGAATGTAACGCGTGCCGATGCGGGAAATGTGGAATAATTAACGTTTGAAAGTCATTAAAATTAAATAGACAGGCGAGCTCTGTGGTTAACTGTCAGATATTACAATTTATAGATGAAATAAAAAGTTTTAAGTTGTGAAGCGAGCGAGCGGTTCTCTGAAAGAAGCCTTTTGTGGACATCGAGGAAAAGCATACATACATACATACATACATTTTTGCTTTTATATTTATAGAAGAATATATTATAAGCTTACTTTTGTTTACAATAAAAATATATAAACATACGTAAACTTTTTCCTCCATTTACTTTTTTAGCGCATATCTTTGCATATAACTATATTTTTTATGTTTATATCTGATCTATTTTGTCAAACTATTTAGAGATTTGACAATTTGTACTTACATACCGCAACTGACAGACTTGAAAGTTGTGGTCTTACTGATATTTTTTGCTGATTACCCTACAGTTTTAACATAAATTTCAATAATAAGGGAATTGATTTTGGCAGAGTACTGCATTTTAATTTCTTCCCAGACCGATTCTAGAAATTGCGCACACGTTTACTTTTTTGGGGGAGGAGGGGGGTAAATTTATACATTAGGTCCACCTCCACATTTTTCTTTAGGATGCCGACTTTTATAGGTTTTCCACTAGACTGCTTAATAAAATCTCATTCAAACTTTGCGATGACAACCACTCACACAGATATAAAGACCTGTATCATGCACTGTCATTCACTGGCTGCCACACGCGAGAAACAAATTTACTTCACCCATACTGACACTGCCACCCCCAAATTTTCTTTTTCAGCATTTGCAAGTAGGTATGCTGACAATGATTATCGCGGTTAAATTTGTGGGAATTGTCCCCCCCCCCCAAAAAAAAAGGGAGTTGTCTACTCTGAATACCGTTCGGTACATGGAGATGTTGGAGGTGTCTATTATTATTCATAAGATGGGGAGGTTGGTGGTGTCTATTCTGAAAGCCATTTTTAACATGGGGAGTTTGGGATGCTTATTCCAAATGCTGTCCTTAACATGACAATATTCAAAGAAGTGAAAAAAGTCATAATTGTTTTAAACGTTAAAACAATTACGCTTTTTTTCACTTCACTTCTTTGAATATTGTCATGTGGGAAGGCTATAAAAAAAAAAAAAAAAGAACAGAATTTATCTTCCAGGCAAAATTAATTTTTAGTTAACTGCTCTAAAATGCTACAATGTCTCAGAAATGGAATTTATTTTAAATTAAATATGTGAATCAGATCCTCCTTACTAAATGCTTAATTGATTTTTTTTCTTCCCACCATGTTTTTCAGAGTGTTAACACGTAGTCGCCTAAAAGTGCTGAATCTTGTTTTAGTTTGGAGGGATGATTTAGCTGAGGGTGCTAATCTACAATAATACTTTTAAGTTTGTATATATAAAAAAGAATCTATTTAATTTCTGTTAGTAATTAATTTAGAATTCATAAAACACAATTTAAATGTCTTTAGAATAATATTTAAGAATACACTTACATTAGGCAAATTTCCAGTCTTTCAAATGTGTCTAGTCAGTGGATTATTTCTGTGACAAACTAGTCAAAGGTTTCAATAAACAAAGAATTATTTTTTACTAGTGGGGGTACCTGGCATTGCCCGGGTGTGTGGAGGTGTAGTAAGGAACCTGGGGGGGGGATAAAAAAGTGGGTGTAGGGGGGGATCAAAACAACAGTGGGCAGTTTGGGTGAAGAGAAATGTTAAAAAAAAAAATAAAGTGGTAGTAGGCAGGCAGGTTCGAACCCATAATGCGAAGGAGGCAACCCCCCCCCCCAATAAACCTAATATCTTAGCTGATGTCTCCATCGTACAACTGGAAATTGAGAGCAGCAAAATTAAGCGTAGTTAATCCAACAAAGATGATGATTTGCAAAAATGTCAATGGAAAAACAGACCCCACCTTGTAAAAAAAAACTGCCCAGTTGAGGGTGAAGGAATGAATGTTTTTGGCCAATTTTTTGATATTTGTAGTCAAAAGCATCGAGCTTCAGAACAATACTGATCTCGTGAGGATCTGTCACATGTGTGAAAAGTTTATGGCAAACATACAAACACATACACATTTTACCCCTTTTTTTATATATATATATATATATATATATAAGTTACAATAAGTTTACTAAGGTAATCAAAATGGTAAACTTAAAATATATTATAAATATTAAAGAGTTAATATTTACAAGTAAAATAAACTCAGCCAGATGTAAAAAGCTCAATAAAACCGAAAAGGAAATAGAGCTTATAATATGAACAAATGATTAATAAAATATGTTAAAAGACATCTTGAAAAAGAGTTAAAAACATATTTAATTTTAAAAAAAGGAAGCACAAGATAAGTGGATAGTCCTTAATCCACGGAGTTTCATCAGAGGGCAGGAATTAGCAAAATGCAGGATCGGATTTTGCATATAAAAGTATTTAATGAAACTACAAGTAAGTCACAGATCTTACTTGGTTAAATTCCAAATGGTCCAAAATCATCCAAAAGGCAGAGTTCCTTGGAAAAAAGCGCAAATGGAATGAATTCCAAATCATTAAAAGAAAAGCACTAGAGATAATATTTAAAACAATTTACCCATTGGATTGAAATTTTAAATTCGACCGTTTTGGATTTTACCATTTTTGGATTTTTACCCTTCACCGGACTATCCATTCATGTGAAATCTTTTTATTATTTTTCTTTTGCCTCCTGTTCCCCTTACCTCACCCCTTTTTTTTAACCAAGTAAGATCTTTGACTTACTTGTAGTTTCATTAAATACTTTTATATGCAAAATCCGATCCTGCATTTTGCTAATTCCTGCCCTCTGATGAGAAGGAGAGTATTTCTTCGAAACTCCGCGGATTAAGGACTATTCACTTATCTTGTGCTTCCTTTTGTTAAAATTAAATATGTTTTTAACTCTTTTTCAAGATGTCTTTTAACATATTTTATTAATCATTTGTTCATATATATATATATATATATATATAGATTAGTAGTCTCGATTTTAGAGATTTCTATATCCATTCCAAACAATCTTAATTTTGTTTTACAATCTGTATACAGACATGTGAGGGGAGGCTGAAAACTATGGATTACTTTGACTGCCTGGGGCTCCAAGGAATTCATAAGTCTAAGCAAGTATTACAGAATCAAAGAAGAATTGATGCCAAAGTTTATCTCACACAAAAACATAAAAATTCACAAATTGATTTATACTGCATCCAATTCAAAGTCAAGCTGTTTTCATAAGTTTAGCTCACCCGCTTGTAATATTTGCAAATGTTAGATGAGGAACTGCACAAAAGTCTACCAGACAATAGCTGAGAACATAAAAGAAATAGATTAAAAAGATTTAAAAAAAAACAAAAAACAAAAAAAAAAAAAAAACACTATGTTCTACTTCTGATTTAATTATGTTTGATAGTATTTTTTGTAATTAAAAGGCATTAAAAAATCAGATTGAAGAAATCATGCAAGAAGAACTGGTGTGACAGTCGCACTGCAAACGAAGACATTCAGCATGGATAGTGAACTATAAAACCGATTATTGATCTTAAAGATCAAGGGAGCGTGTAATTAAAAGGCATTAAAAAAATCAGTACACTCCTGTTTCTTGTGTGGTCCCATGCAGATAAAAAGAAAAGAAAAAAAAAATGGCTGCCTTTCCGGTTTTATGCTAATCCAACTGATCGCTTTATGCAAATGAGATGCTGCTGATTGTATTATAAAAGCCATATTTTTATAGAGATTTAGGATTTAGTGACAGAAGGAGCGAGTTTTGTGAGCAGAGAGTTATGGTTTTGCAGTTTGAGGAAATTGGACGGCAGGGTGATGAGAACATTTTTTTTTTTGGACATCGAAGCCAGGAGGAAAGGAATTTACATTTTTCTTGACAAAAATCTTTTATTTAACTTTTAAAACATTTTTTTTCAAATCTTGTAAATATATTGCATTCTTCTAAAGTGTACCTAACAAATTTATGCAAAGTTTCAATTTTTGTTTTGTTTATTTTATGCAAATAAAATAAATTTGAATCATAAAAACAGTAAGTATTTATCTGTAGTACCAGCAATGGAAAGTTAAGCTTAAAAAATATGCAAAGAATCATTTTTGGAGTTGAAAATTACGCTTAATTTTTTCAGATTTTTATCAAGATATGATACTAATCCTTATGGTTGAAATTCTTATTCTAATTTCGATCAAAATCCGTTATAAAATTTCCATTCTACAAAATAACTATTTAAGGCTTAAAGGGCTTATGTAAATGAGATTAAGTGAATCTTGCTTAATTGATGTCAAATGACTATGGATTCAATTAAATACCAATCTGAAAGATTTAAATTTCTTAAATGGTCGGTTGTGTCCATATTATGCTTCCTACAAACTATTTAAAATATTCTAAAGAAACTGAAATTTGGTGAAGATTGATTAATTGATCCCTAATACCTATTGTTTAAAATTTCCCACCAAAATAGAAAATATCTGAAGTTTTACAAATGGGTTACAAAATTCATAATGATCGGTTATTTCGTTTAGGAGAGAATCCACTACATAACAAGTGAAGTATACATGGTCGCCCATGAGTGTACAGTAAACGGGGCATAAAACAAATGACTAAGTTCAGCATTTGCCCCAAAAGTCCCCAGAGGACATCAAATCTTGGTGAAAAATGAATAAACGTGTAGTTTTAGGCCTTAACATATGTAAATTTGAGTTCTGTACTATGCAAAAAAGAAATGACTAAGTCCATCATTTGTTAATTACAACTTTTCAGAAAGTTTTATAAAAATCCAAGGCATGAATTTTTTTTAAGCACAAAAGTGTCAATTTTAGCCATTTTAACCCGAAAGGCACTCCTATGGAGGCAACTGGAGTTTTCCTGGAAAATTCATTCTGTTACTTTTTTACTCATACCATGTTTAATGTTTGTGCCAAATTTCAAAACATTCCAAGGCGTACTTATTGAGAAAAGTGCGAACGGACAAGGGCGAATTTACAGGTCTACCCTCCTTTTGTCGGGAAACCAAAAATATATAAACATACATAACATATGGATAGAGATATTTATAATTTGCTCTTATATAATGAAATTTGGTATTATATTTCTCTTAGTCTGTCAGTTCCACTTTTTCTCAGAAACTACTGGGTTAATCTGGCTGAAATTTTGTATGGACCTTTGTTATAAGGTGCAGTGAACTATTATGATATTTGCTTGATGCACAGTTACAAATTAATAGGGATTGATATTTAATGCAAAAATGAATACACATTTGACCATATTCAACCATCAATTTGGCAAAATACTCATTCCAAGTCAATGGCCCATTTTAAGAAGCTAAAAAGTTTATTAAAATTCTCAACTTACAACATTAAATTCAGCAGCACCACATTCCTCAGCAACTGTGGATTTTCGACAGAGAATGTTGTCTCGTAAACTTTTAGCCAAATCCACTTTGGTTCCAATCACCAAGATAGGAATCTGCCAACCGGCAAACATTTCTGAATTGAAGTCATTCCTTAAAAAAAAAAAAAAAAGAAAAAAGAGAAACTTATGCAATTTTTATTTGCAAACAAACAATATCCAATTTGAAATCACACGAAATAGCATTTATTTGCTTTATACTAATAAAAGACGTTTGATGTGTAGTGATATTTTTTTCCTTACTAAAACATTGGTTCACATTAAATGTGAAACTAATTTAATTCTACATATTTTAGCTGACTGAAATTGAATTTAGCCAATATTTTAAGTATTTATGCAAGACTAAATGAACCTTATAATAAAAAATTAGGTGTTATCAAGTCCAAGGGTCCCTTGACGATAATGGTTAAGGAGATTCTGTTGCTGATGAATGATATATTGTGAGGATAATATCATAAACAAAAAATTAATAGAAAATATGCCCATTAGCATATCACTTCTGAAAATAAATAAATAAAAAGGAATCTAATGTCAGTAATATATGTCATTGAAATAGGATCCACATGGTGTAGTTTAATCTTTTTTTTTTTTTTTTTTTTTTTACATGTAATTAGTATGAAAAAATATCTGAAGATTTATGAAAAAAAAGACTTACAAAAAAAAATAAATAAATAAACAAACATTCGGCATTTCAAGTTGGAGGATCACTTTCTAACATTAATTAAACATAAAATGATAACCAAATGGTTTGGACACAGAAAATTGGGTTAGTGGCATTTTTGTTTTTTTATCAGCAAAATTAATTTATTTCTATTCAAAATATTAATGGGAGGGGGTACTTTTAAAATTGTTTCATTTTTTTATAGTTTTTTTGAGAGAGAGAGGGGGCATTTTTTCTATTCTGAAATTAGCAACTACTTAACAAAAAAAAAAAAAAAAAAAAAAAAAAAAAAAAAAAACAGGACCATGATAACCATAAGTAAAAGTGATAACAACCATTAACAAAAAATATCAAATAATCTACACATTACAAACCAAACTGCTTTGTTTTTAAATTTTATCCTAAACTAAGCATAACCTAAACCTTAACATATTCCTAAACTTTAGTTTGCAAAGTCGATTTAGTTCCATTTGTATAGAAGCATCAGAAAAAAAAAAAACTAACCCTCAACCCTCCTCCCAATCCATACAGTGAACCCTCATTCAAAAACCTAAAATATTTTATGAATATGGTCCTACTAATTAATAAATTAGCCCCATATTTCGGTTTCTTTTCAGTATTTTGAAAAGCTTTTAAGGCCCATAATCTGGGCAAAATCTCATTTGAAAATTTAAATATTTAAGATTTGCATTAAATTTGAACCATAGGCATTAAACATAAATTAAGGAAGATTCCCTCAATTTCACTTTCTTCTTAAAATCCCTTAAGTTTTAGTTTTCACTTTTTAAACATTTTTCAGAATTAAAATCATGTAATTGATTTTGATCAAAATTAGAATAACGATTCTACATAAGATTTTGAAACATTGTCTCTTGTATATTTTACAACATCATATATTGATTTTTAACATTATATATTGATTTTAATCTTCATAAAAAACATAAAAGTGGTACAAACTATTCTGTTCCAGAATTAATTTTACCTGTATTGGGATGGGTGTTCTGGTTCTATATAAAATTCTAAACATTATGATAGGAAGAACGTTTCATGAAATACCATCCAACAATTGTTATTTAAACAACCAAGTAACATAGCTGACATACTTCTGTTAATCTATTTGATAGAATTGTGCAATTAGATTGAATGGGCCAAGATGGACAGTAAATGGACTTTTGGAATTCTGATAAATTCCTTCTTTAAACGTCACACATTCTTCAGTTGAGATATGACCTACCCTTTCAGCATATTTAACATCTTTTTGGTGACAAAGGAAACCATATACTCACTCAGGAGTGTCTTTGGAACACCCTTTATTCAAGGCCTCACCCAGCCATTTCCGCAAGTTTTGGTGGGATATCTTGTTGGTCAAATCATGGACTAGAATTATACCTGCAAGAAAAATAAATGCTTTAAATTATAATAATGTATTTTGAAAGAAGAAAACTGAAGTAGTCAGAATAATAATGCATGGAGAATTGTTGCTACATAAGACCACCATTCGCCCATGTATGGAGTATTGTTGTCACATTTGGACTAGTGCATTTGCAACTAGTCTCACTTCTGGGCAGGGTTCCAAAGAGAGTCGCCAACCTGATAGGTCCTGAACTGTCATCCAAGCTTTAACCTCTGTCCCATCAACGAAATATTGCATCCTGGTCAACAAGTATTTTAATGGTAGATGCTCTGATGAACTCCAAGCCCTTATACCCACTCGATGTAAATATCCCGTCAAACAGCAAAGTCCCACCTCTACGCAGTAAAGATCCCTAGATGTAAGAAAGCCTTCTACCCTAATAGTTTCTTCCCCAGAACTGCTAGACTCTGGAACTCCCTTCCGGGTTCCTGCTTCCCCAACTGTACTGACATGCAGAAGTTCAAGTGTAATGTGAACAGACATCTTGCTGCTCAACTCCCTACATAGTATCCCGGCAACATATGTCCCAAATAGTAGCCCTTTATGTCCAAGTGGCGATATGCCTTGTTAGGGGTGGACATAAGTAAAAAAAATAAAAACTGCTTCATTAACCTTTTTTCCACCATTATTCCTTAAATGCAAAATCATTTTTCATAATCTTATTTCAAATTCTATTTTTTTCACATATTTGCACTAAAATAACTGGATTTTTTCCAGACTTCATATATTGCTTTCACATAAACTTAAAAAATTATTTATGTTGTCTCCAAAGGACTTGAAAAAAACTGTACTCAACCTCCTTCTTAAAGGTATTGGTCATGATCAAGATATATATCTTCTACTATCATATAAAAGGAACTTTGTGTGTGTGAGAGAGAGAGAGAGAGAGAGAGTTCCTTATGGACTCAGAAATGGCTGAGCTAATTTTTTTTTAAATTTCACACGAAGATACTTGATGTGTCTGGGATTGTTCTTATGTAGGTTTTGTATCAGAATGCCTTGGATAAGTATCAAAAATAAAATTTGATTAAAGAAGGAAGTCCGATTTTGACCAAAGTCTATACTTTTATACAATGTAACATTACAAGTGCATTTCAGAAGATTTATCACTGCACAAGCAGAAAGGCCCAGTTTATAAAATCAACTATAGATTCTTTTATAAGATAGGGGCACGTTCGAAATGGAGGTTTATTTTAGAGCACAGCTGAACCATGATAATTGACTTTTGCATTTTAAACTTTAAGTGAAGCCATTATTTACAGATAATTTTATAAAATCAACAGTAGATTCTCTACAGTGCAATATAGACCATAATGTATTGCAGACTAAATCACTGCGGAAAGGCATGTGAAGCTTCCTCCCTGTACACTGCGGGGAGGGGGGGGGTCCCTAATTAGAGCAGACAATAGATTTGATTTGAAAAAAAGGGTGATTTCATCGATTTCAATGACAATAAAAGTATGGGAGGGTGGAACATTTGCTGAACCTCATTCAATCCTAAACAACGCCGAGTTTTCCTATTAGCATATATATATATATATATATATATATATATATATATATATATATATATATATATATATATACACACACACTTGTTGATTGACCATAAACTAGAATTATATCTACAAGAAAATGAGGTTTTAAATCTGGAAACAAGAAACCTTAATAAAACTTAATAAAAGGAATCTAAAACTGTACTCATCCCTACTTCACCTTTTCTCAAGAGAATGTGAGAACAGTTTAAAATTTGAATGCAGAACACATAATCCTGGAGCTTACCCTGAATCAATTACACACACACACACACACACACACACACACACACACACACACACACACACACACACACTTTCTCTCAGCCTCTCTGGCATTGTTGGAATCGACATAATTTCTAATTGGCAAACCATGTTATAAAAAATAAATAAACAAACACACTAATGGAAGTGACATTAATGTGAATATATTCAATTATCCAAGCAATGCAAGCAAGGCTCCCCACACATTTTCTAAAAATACATTTGTGACCTCAGGGTTGTTGTATGGAAATAAATAAATTGCTTTAAGCAATTTCTGCAAGTAAAAGAATGAAAAGCAAGCTCTTTTCAAAATTATAGAAATCTGTTACAATGTCAACCTCACTTCTAAATGGGGAAATTCAATTTGAGAAACTATTTTTAAAATGAATGTAAAAGGATACACAGATCTACATAAACCAATAGAAATAGATACGTTAATTATAATGGCTTCCACCCCTGCATCCTACAATTTCCCACCCTGAATTCCTTGTCAAATTTAACATAAAATGATTCCCATTTCTAGGCGATTCTAACATTTTAGGGCAGTTAATCAGGGTGTGTCAGGTTGAAAAGTTAGTAAGAAAAATAAATTACTTACTCTACCACTAACCCCAAGTCTGAGTAGTAAGCACTCTTAAAAACATCTCCTTAATCCTATCACTAACTCCAAGTGGCAATCCTCTGAAAATTTAATAGTGCAGACGCACATATGCAAAAGCATACAAAATGATGTCACTGTAGGGAAAAAGATTATAAAAAGGAGAGAGAGCATGTTAGAGACGTCACAACTGTAAGAAAAAGTCACGCGTTGTAGGAGAATTGAGAAATAAATGTTGTTATTGTTGCATGAAAAAGGGAGTTAAAATTATTCTTTCTCTTGGTCTCGTTTCCGGCGTAGACTCCTACGACATGTGGATCTTGTGTGAAAATGTGTGTAACGTTGCAAAAAAAGAAAGAAAAAAAAACATGACCCTACTATGAACATTCAGTCAGAGTAGCAAACCTCTTTCCTCACAACAAAAGAGATACATACATAATCCGATATAAACAGACACCTCCCTAAAAGAAAAAAAACAAATGCTAACCATCTCCCAAAGTAAAAAAACTTAATGACTTTAAATATATATAAAATATATATTATAAAAACATATGCGAAACTGATCCCTCAGTCCAAATTTTCAAATAATTTATTTTGTTCAAATTCCTTTTGGACAAGTTTTTAAAGTTTTCCTAGTCGCCTAATAAAAAAAAAAAAAAAAAAAAAAAAAAATAGAAAGTAGAATCTCCTTTTTTGTAGATCTTGCTTCCCTTATTTTGTCCTTTAATCCTCATATCCCATGAGCGATGTTTCTGGTAAAGAGGAAAGAATTGCTGTTTTCTGGGTTGGAACATATTGATTAAGTAGATATCATTGGATAGTTTTGGACCTTGAAGTATTTTTTTTTAGCTCCTTATATCAAGTGGCTTCATATCTTGTCTGAAACAATTTCCAATAAAAAAATTTTTTTTTTTAAATTAAAAAATTCATTTTAGATTTTCTAGAAAACGAATGCAACAGCGGGAATGATAATGAGATCTTTTGTTCTTCCTCTTTGCCTAATATGTCATTTCTACATCAGATGTGGTTTGCATGTTGGTCATCGTGGCACAAAGTGATTTAGGATGTATCTACTGCGCTAATGATCATCATCTCTTTAGCTGAGAAAAGCATGTAGGATTCATCTACTTGAACTATCATAGCTTAATGTCTTTTTGTATCAGGTGTAGGTTGCATGTTGGCTATGGCAGTACAAAGTGACTTTCTCCATGAAATACTATCATTTACATTGGTTTCAATGTGTTATCGCTTGAGGTCATTTTTGAGAGTCGTTCCAAGTCTTCTTCACTGCCTTTCTTGACTATCCTCAATCGAGATGCATGTATATCTGTTTATCCAACCAGAGATTCATTCAATATCCATATCACTGTAGGCAGTTGCAACACAAAGCAGATTACAGTCTAGGCTGTTTCAGTTGCAACAGCACAGAGAGTCAGAACTAACTCTTGCCAGAGTACACACTACAAATCCATCAAATCATAGTCCTGTCGTTCCTCTGCATCCTCTGAAAGACAGAATTAGTGCAAGTTCAGCATCCACTTGCATCTAACATTGCACTAAGGATATATTACTGTTGTAAACTTGACCCCAATAAGTGTACATGTTTTGTTTATAACTGATTTTCAAGCACACTAACATATTGGTTTTAGAATTGACTACAAAAGACATGTTATTTTTGGTTCATGTTCATAACCAGTTGATATACTACAATGGTTCTCTTTATTTATTTTACTTGATAAATTTTTAAGAGATCAAGGGGCTCTCTCCCAAAGCTAACACTTTATTTCATTATGATTTGGATTTATATCCGAGGGCTCTTTTTAGAATAGGTGTTTGTTCCCTTCATGGCTGCAATCTGTATTTCATTACAGCTTGGTCTTTTAGGAATTGTTTCCAGGTACTTCTTAAAATTCTTTTTCACTAGGCCAGTTGCTCCAATCATAATCAGTATAATGTTTATCTCTTTCAGAGACCGTGTCATCTTTAAATTATTGAGGTCCTGATACTTGGTTATCTTTTCCCGTTTAGCTCTATCAAGGCCATAGTCATTTGACAGTGACATCAATAATGAGTGCAGTTTTTTCAGACTTGTTCCATATCACAATGTCTGGTTTGATG
Source organism: Euprymna scolopes (assembly GCF_053919585.1). Classification (NCBI taxonomy): domain Eukaryota; kingdom Metazoa; phylum Mollusca; class Cephalopoda; order Sepiida; family Sepiolidae; genus Euprymna; species Euprymna scolopes. The sequence goes on from NC_136491.1 coordinate 93,440,147, forward strand.
GCCTTGTCTTTTATATATCCGCTCGCCTGTAGATCATTGTCATAGAGCACGGTCATCTTTTCATTTGATGTTATCAGTGGTGGCTCATGTTCCCATATGTTTGTTGGTCTGTCAAGCTGCATCTCTCCACAGATCTTCCAATGGAGATATTTACATACTTTGCTGTGGCGGGCAGTGTAAAGGCCATCTGCCAACAGGGTTTGGTATTCTTGAATGTGTGTAGTCAAATGAACCTTTAAATGTGGGGAAAACCAACTCTCACAAAAAAAACAAAACAAAAAAAAGTGGCACTCTGGATTGCCTCAGTAAAGGAAAAATAGTTCTAGACTAACTGAAGACAGAAAAGATGAAGTGCAATATCAAAACAGATACTGCACTGTGGTCTTAGGCAAAAATCCAACCTAGTTCTACATAGATATGAAAAAAAAAAAAAAAAAAAAAGTACTGCCGGTGATGAAACACCCAAAATATAAACCAATTTGCTAATGACAAATGTTTTTTAGCCTTGTCAGAAACAAAATCAATTTATAATTGTTTGAGAATTACATAGAATTTTTGGAGCATTTAATATATTGTGAGCTTGACTACACAGCCAATATATATGTATATATAAGGGACCTTGTCTGTGTATGGAACTGTCTCTACCAAACTAGTTTGTCAATAATTTTTAATCTACAGACTTGAAATTTGATATACGAGGTATTTGGACATTTTACTACTAAGCTGGATTCATATATTGAGAATTGTTAAAGTAAATACTGAAAATCTATACACTATATTATATCACCGTATGGTATGCGTATACATGAAATAATGAAATTATATATACTAGCAAGGCGCTTGGCGTTGCTCGGTGGTGTTTTAATTTATGCAGATTTTGTATTATTTAAGAACAAATTCTCCATTCATTATTATATTGTACCAAATATATAGTGATTTGAAAAGTAAAAAATGACTTGGGTGCCATTAGCTAGAATCGAAACCAAAATATACAGCTCTCTAGTGCTATTCACTACCACATGACCTAAGGAGAGATGGATATCAAAACTTTAAAAATAAACATAGTTAAACATATGTATTTGTGCATGCGTGGAGAATACAAATTAAGTCAACTTATGCCTGCTAAGTTCCAATTTTAACCACTTAGCAGCTATTTTTCCAGTTAAAAACCAAATCAAATTTGTTCCACGGGTCAGAATTCTGTATATATATATCAAGTTTAAAGTCTGTAGACCAAAAATGACAGTAGTTTGGTAGAGACCGTTCCTCACACAGATAAGGTCACATTATATATATATATATATATATATATAAATATTTCTTTACCATATTCCCTCTGCTTAACTTATTTTGTTTTCAAGTAAGATCTTTGCCTTATTTGTTGTTTCATCAAATATTTCTGCATGCAAAATCCGATCCCGCATTTTGCTAATTCCTACCCTCTGATGAGGAGAGTATTTCTTCGAAACTCCGCGGATTAAGGACTATCCATTTATCTAGTGTTTCCTTTTCAGATTAAATATGTTTTTAACTCATTTCAAAGTGTTTTTTAACATATTTCATTAACTGTTTGCTCATATATATATATATATATATATATAATTTGCTAACTCTGAAAGATATGCATATTTTCATACTTATTGCTAAAAGAATTTCTAATGAATTATTCTGTATTATTATTTTATTGTAGTAAAAAAAAAAAAAAATCGTGCAAACCTTTTACCACTAGCAACGCCCGCTTCAGAGAGTGAAAGAAGAAAGAAGAGAATGGCCACTGCGTCTATTTATAGACTAGAGATCATGGGAAGAGTATGCAAATAACTTTGGACGGTTTTGTCCTATAAAAAGCCTGTATTTGGGAGAGAGGGTGTCTTTTTTGTTTGGCAGAAGCAATTGCTGTCAGAAGTGCATTGGACTGCAGGATTGAAGAGTGAAGATTGAGTTGTGGGGTCATTGTATTTAACCACAAGCTATTTCGGCTAAGAACAGATCATGGAATCTGGGATGTTGAGATTGGGAAAAGATGTGATACCACCTTTTAGTGGAGAAGGTGATGTAGTCAGATGGATAAAGAAAGTAAAACTGGTGGCTAAGCTTCAACATGTGCCAGACCTTGCCAGTTTTATTCCACTTTTTTTGCAGGGAGATGCACTCACTCTCTATCTTGAGATGAATAATGCAGAACAAGAAGATGCAGAACTGATAGAGATGAGACTCGTGACCGCCTTCACTGAGGGGCCTTTTGAGGCATACGAAAAACTGCAACGATTCAAGTGGACAGGAGAATCGGTGGATGTCTATGCTAATAAAATCAAAAGATTGGCTGGACTGGCGGGATATCTGGGAAGAGGGCTGGAACATACAGCCAAACTGGCATTCATAACTGGATTCCCAGACGATGTATCTGTGGCATTACAGCAGCTACCGAACATAGAGAGAATGGATGTCAGCAAACTGATACCGACTGCACGGCTTTTAGGCAGCAAAAGGGTCGTAGAAACTCGGACATTGGCCGCAAGTGCGCAAACTAATGAGACTAATAAGGGAAAGAAAGAATCAAGCCTTCAGTGCTTTAGATGTCAAGGACCGCACCTAAAAAAAGATTGCACAGAGATCCCTAGGGCCAGGGCAACATGCTACAATTGTGGAAAATTTGGCCACATTGCGAGATATTGTCCTCAGATTCAGGGAAACGGGCAAGGGGGAGCTTCTGCGCCGCAAGCTACCCTAGCAATGAAATGAAGGCGCGATACTGGCCTCTTCCTATAATAGAAGTAGAGGTGAATGATTCTGCAATGACTGCACTTGTCGATACTGGGTGCCCCACTACTTTAATCAATTCCAAACTTTTGAAGGGATATGGAAGGAGCGGTACAGTGAAAGCAGTTGATGGGAGGAATATAGAATGTAAAGGAGCCAGACAAGTGGAGATAAAAGTCTGTGGAATGCACGTAAAGGTGAGGGCAATCTTGATGAATTACATCGTTGATGGGATCGACGTCATAATTGGAATGGACGTGATTAATGAGCTGGGAGGTGTAACTATAAAGAAAGCCAAAGTGAAGTTTGGAGATATACAATGTGCCGTGGCTGCCCATCAGCTGAATGTTTGCAAAATCGAGGATAAAGACTTTGAAGCAAACTTCGATGGAGATAAATGGACAGTAAGATGGACATGGAAGGGAGAGCCTCCAGTATTGCAGAACAAAGTCCAATATTATAAAAACTCTCTGGAAGGCGATAAGAAATTAGAATTCGAGAAAGAGGTGGAAAGATGGATATCGGATGGTATTCTGTTACCATGGAAAGGAGAAAGAAAAGGCGTGTTGCCATTGATGGCAGTATTTCAGGCCACAAAAGGGAAAGTTAGGCCAGTGTTCGACTTTTGTGAGTTGAACCGTTTTGTGGCGTGTCATACAGGGAGCGACATAATAGATGTATGTGATGAAAAGATAAGAAAGTAGAGACAGTTGGTAGGAGGGACCGCAATAGTGGACCTTAAGTCTGCCTACCTGCAACTACATGTGGCAAAGGAACTATGGCAGTACCAGCTGGTCTGTTATAAAGGAAAAACCTATTGCCTAACACGATTAGGATTCAGACTTAATGTCACACCAAAGATTATGGCAGCCATTTTAAAAACAGTATTAAAGAAAGGAAGTAGGACGAAAGAGGCCACTGATTCATACATTGATGATATAATGGTAGACGTAATGAAAATATCGACACAGGAAGTTGTGGAACATTTGAAGGGGTTTGGGTTAGCAGCAAAATCTCCGGAATCCCTGGACGGAGGAGCGGCACTGGGCCTTAAGCTTATGAAAAATAAGATGGGTGCACTAATGTTCAGGAGAGGCAACGAGATCCCAGAGATGGGAGGAGAAATTAGTAGGCGGGAGCTATTTTCGATCTGTGGTAAATTATTGGGGCACTATCCAATTGCTGGATGGCTGCGATTAGCATGCAGTTATGTGAAAAGAAGAGCAAATGGAATGGATTGGGAAGATAAGGTTGATTGCAGAACCATGAAAGTGATGCAGGAGGTTCTAGCTGAGGTGAAAAAAGAAGACCCTGTTAATGGCGCTTGGCACATACCTGAAGTGAGCACAGGAGTCGTGTGGTGTGATGCAAGCAATGTTGCAACTGGCGTGGTTGTCGAGATTGGCGGTGTGGTGGCGGAAGATGCAACTTGGCTGAGGAAAAGTGATGACTTTAATCACATTAACATAGCTGAATTAGATGCTGTTCTAAAGGGTGTCAATTTAGCTATCAAATGGAGACTGACAAATATTGAAATAAGAACTGATTCAGCCACTGTACTCAGTTGGGTGAACTCTACTGTGGAGGAGAGTGGCAGAATACGAACAAAGGGTGCCGGAGAAGTGATAATAAAGCGGAGATTAGGGATGCTTAGAGAGTTGATGTCTGAATTGAAACTGCAAATAAAAGCAGTGTTTGTGCCTTCTGAAAGAAACAAGGCAGATGCGCTAACATGGATAAAAAAACAGTGGTTAATTGAGAAAGAGGAGGCGCCGATATGCTATCTTGGAATTGGAGAAATTAATGAGTTGCATGACATGCATCACATGGGAGTGGAGAGAACATTATATTTGGTGAGGCAAGTGGATCCGAATGTAAAACGGGAAGAAATTCAGATGATAGTAAAGAACTGTGTTCGGTGTCAATCGATCGATCCTGCCCCAAATATACATAATCCTGGGGAAATTGGAGTTTTAACGAACTGGACGAGACTAGCTATTGACATAGCACACTACCGAGGGGGAGCGTACTTATCAATAATTGATTGTGGGCCAAGTAGACTGGCGATATGGAAGGAACTGCGAGTGGAAGCAGCATCTGCAGTTGCAACTGAATTAGAAAAGGTGATGCTTGAACGAGGTCTAGTAAGGGAGGTGATAATGGACAATGGCACTGTTTTTCGCTCAGAAATCTTTCAGACGATGCTAAAAAAATGGAAGATTAAAAGTTATTACAGGGCAGCCTACAGACCTGGAGGAAATGGCATTGTGGAGCGACATCATCGGACCGTGAAAACAATAGCTGAGAGAGGAAGAATATCGCCTGAAGAGGCCACATTTTGGTACAACATGTCCCCTAAGGTCGGGCAAAGAGATGACACAGTACCACATAGAGCAATCTTTAATTACGAATGGAGGCATCCTAGAGACATGTCACCGGAAATTAATGATCAAGGACCAGCCAGAATCCAAATAGGAGAAGAAGTTTGGGTCAAACCGCCTAATGCCCGATGCACAACGCAGTGGGGAAAAGGAGTGATAACAGGAGTGCAATCCCCAAACAACTTAAGTGTCAATGGAATGCCACGACATGTTTTAGATTTAAGGCGTGTGGTCCATTTAGGTGATGAGGATGGTGGTACTGAGCCAGAGAGTGATGAAGATGAACCAGTGCCGATGCAGAGACCGCAAAGAGAACGCAATGCGCCGATCTGGACACAGGATTATGAGATGTGAATGATCTTTAATGATTATGGGGGCGTGTAGTAAAAAAAAAATCGTGCAAACCTTTTACCACTAGCAACGCCCGCTTCAGAGAGTGAAAGAAGAAAGAAGAAGAGAATGGCCACTGCGTCTATTTATAGACTAGAGATCATGGGAAGAGTATGCGAATAACTTTGGACGGTTTTGTCCTATAAAAAGCCTGTATTTGGGAGAGAGGGTGTCTTTTTTGTTTGGCAGAAGCAATTGCTGTCAGAAGTGCATTGGACTGCAGGATTGAAGAGTGAAGATTGAGTTGTGGGGTCATTGTATTTAACCACAATTCATAATTTTTAAGCAATTTAATCTAAAAATAAATAAATAAAAAAGGATAACCTTCCAAAAACAGTTAGATTTTCATTAATTTCCAATGGCGGTAACAGACAAGAATTGGATAAAGTTAAAAATCATAGCAAAAAAAGTGATTTGAATATTATAAAGAATAAATGAGTTCAGTTATAAAATATAAGTTAGAATCCTTAGGTTTAACTACTTTACTAGAGAATAATAAGTAAAAGAATAATTAATAGAATTTTTGGTACTTCTGCAGTTTACAAACTGCTATTTTTAAAATAGGATTTTCCAGTTAAATTAAATTTTTACAGCATCTTCTGTTCATTGAATTGTTAGGTGAAAATGCAGAGTAGTTAACAAAGCCCTGCCCTCCTTATGTTAAGGATGCGTTTCTAAATAATGTTATTGTTTCAGCATGGATCGTAAACTGCATAAGTACCAGATTTTTAAATATTGACGATATCTTATAGTATTTCATCTCTCACTATTTTGTCTTTTCTAGCATTTTTTCTCCTTTCTAGCATTATTTTTTATGCTCCAAATACATTTTCTGCATATCATTTAGCCCAGGGTTGTCCAAAGCCTAGCCCGCGGGCCGCATGCGGCCCGCGGCCTCCTTCAATGTGGCCTGCAGCCTCTTCTAGAAAACTTTTAAAAATTAGTATTATTTAGACATCTATTGAGTCATTTCGAAAAAAGTTGTTTTTTACTAAACTTTATTTGAGTTTGAATTGGAATAATTCAACTCAAACACCTTTATTCCGTACTGTATTCAGAATTTTAATAGTTGTAGTACACCATAAGCATACAATTGTTTTAAATTGTGATTTTCATTTTGATGAAATAATAAACATTTATTATTATTATTCTTTATAATTTCAGTTCCATTTTTTTTTTTCAGACTTAGTGCCACATTTTTTACGATGGCTCAGAAAAGAAAAATCTCTGATGAAAAGCGTCAATTCAAGGATAGTTGGGAATTGAGGTTTCTGGTGAAAGAACAAAGTGGTCGAGTTTTATGTTTAATTTGTAATGAAATGATATCTGTTATGAAAGAGTACAATGTACAACGACACTACAACACTCTTCATGTCACTGGTTATGATAAATACACTGATGAAGCTCGGCGAGCCCTACTCAATGATCTCAAAGCAGACCTGCGTAAGCGTCAAGAAAAGATGTTTCAATTAGTGAAGCCTTCGTCTTCTACAACCATAGTCTCTTATGATGTATCACTTTTTATGGCTAAATCCAAAAAGGCATTCCCTGACAGTGATCTCATTAAGCAATGTGCAATAACTATGGGAAAGGCCATGGGCTTTAACGATGCAACTCTTGGGTTTGAAAAAATTCCACTCTCGCATCAAACTGTTGCTAGACGTGTTGAAGAGCTTAGCAATTTTGTTCAGGAGAAGGTCATGAATCAAATTCAGCAGTGTGTTTATTTTTCTCTCGCTCTTGATGAAAGCACAGATATAAGGGATGTCAGCCAGTTGCTTGTCTTTGTTAGAAGTATTGACTCACAGTTTAATGTCAGTGAGGAGTTACTCGGCTTACTCCCACTTTTTACCACTACAAAAGGATCTGATATTTATGAAGCACTGAATTCTTTAGTGAGCAAGTATGGTGGATTTCAGAAATGCTCTTGTATCGTTACAGATGGTGCCAAATCAATGACTAGAGCTAAAAGAGGGGTTATAGCGTACTTGAGAGATGCTGGAGTCGACTGCCCAATGTTTCATTGCATTATTCATCAAGAATCGTTATCTAGTCGCTGTATACGTTTATCTGATGTAATGCAGCATGTAATGAGAATTATTAATTTCATTAGAGGCAGTAATAAAGCACTGAGGCATCGTCTATTTGTTGATTTCTTGAAAGATTTGGATACAGAATTTTCTGACGTTCTACTCCATTCAACTGTTCGTTGGCTTAGTGCTGGGAAATGTCTGCAGCAGTTCTTCAGTTTGCGTAATGAGATTCTAAACTTTTTAGAAGAACTGAATGCAGACACTGATGGATTTAAAGGTTTATTGCAAGACGTCAACTTTCTGAAAGGTCTAGCATTCCTCACGGATATTACTCAGCATCTGAATAAGCTCAATTTAAGTTTACAGGATAGGAATCAAACAATTGTTTCTCTGTATGGTTTCATAGATGGCTTCCGCAAAAAATTAAGTCTCTTCAAAAGTAATCTGCAAAGTAACATTCTGATTCACTTTCCAAGTTGTGATGTTATTTCTAAAGAAATAGAGGACAATAACTTCTGCTGCTTTGTTGAAACTCTTGATACCCTGATTGAAGACTTCAACAAGCGATTTCAAGATTTCCAGCACCTTGAGAAAAAACTTCAATGTATTCAATGCTCCGCTGACTATAACTATATCAGAAGCCGATGAAGATTTGCAGCTTGAATTGTGTGACTTGCAAAGTGACCAGTTTTTATTAAGCAAAGCTACACTGCTAATCACTCAATTTTGGCCTCTTCTTTCTGAAGAGCATTATCCTAATTTACGCCGTTTTGGATTGCACTTGCTGTCAATGTTTGGCAGTACCTACCTTTGTGAAGCAGCATTTTCCGCAATGAAGTCGATTAAATCCAAAGAGAGGAATCTACTTAATCAAACATCTCTCGAAGCCTGCCTTCGTTTAACCTTAACCTCAGTTGAGATTGACACAAAGGAGTTTTTTACGTGCTTCCTTAAATATTTTTTACAAATAAATTTATGGTTTATTCTTATTCATACTTGTCAGTTATTTTTAAGGTTTCCTGGTCTACTGATCTTGCTCAAAATTTCCAAAACTCTCTTATTCGTAGTATTCACATCTTAGCTTCTTTAATCTATTCTCCGGGAATATCTTTTTATGATAAATATAAAGATTCATTTACATGTACGTGTTTTACTTTACATCTGGTACGGTGAGACAGTGCATAAGAGGAAAAATGTCAACCGCGGCCCGCGATCTAATTTCCTTGCCGAATGCGGCCTGCGTCCCATAAAGTTTGGACAACCCTGATTTAGCCCATCACACTCTTTTTTTTAGTAAACTCCTTGTCTCTGTCTTGACTTCATTTTGTATATACATACTTCTGAAACAATGTTTTTTTTTCTTTTTGTTCATTTTCAGTTTGTCGATAACCAATAGGCATGTGGCTAAAATATACCATACCTCAGAGTCTTGATTATTGATGAGCATTTATGCTTACTGTTCAAGGTATGTGCACACTTCCACAAAATACACCCATCCTAGAGACAGTATATGCACTGACAAAAAAGATGTCAAAAACTAAATCTATCACACAATTATATATTTTTTTAAATTATGTGTGTGTGTGTGTGTGTGTGTGTGTGTGTAGGAGAATGTATGGATCCAGTACCGGAAATGGCTGAAGCAGTATACGATCTAAAAATCACTTTATTTCATATATATTTTTAGGAGGAGGGGCATAAGGAGTCAGTCATTATGGCTGACTTAGTTTCCAATGTGATAATCTCTATTTCATATATATATATATTTTTTTTTTTTTGGGGGGGGGCAAGGTATATGCAGTCAGTCCTGGAAATGGTTGAAACAGTTTATGATCTGAAAATAACTATTTCATATATTTTTAGAAGCAGGTGTATATGGAGTTAGTCTTGGAAATGGCTGAAGCAATTTACGATGTAAAAATCACTTTATTTCATATATAGTTTTAGTAAGGAGGGGGTATATGGAGTCAGTCCCGGAAATGGTTAAAGAAGTTTATAATCTAAAAATCACTATTCCATACTAGCAGGTAACCTGGTGTTGCTTGGTCGTAAAAGGTGCATAAATATTATATTTTAATTAATGCAGAATTTTTATTTATTATAAACAGAAATACTGTAGATATTAAACGTAACATTAAATTTCTTTAAGTCGACTTGCACTTTCCAAGGTTTTTTTTTTTTATTCAATTTTCACCTCTTAACAGCTATTTTTACCAGCTAAAGACCAAATCGAATTTGTTCCACGGGTCCAAATCTTGTATATATCAAGTTTCAAGTCTGTAGACCAAAAATTGAAAGGAGTTTAGTAGAGACAATTTCTCAGACAAAGTCACTTTATATATAAAATTATATATGTATATATATGTATAGGATTCGTGCTTAAACTAATTAACTGATCATTATGGATTTTTGAACACATATGCTTTTGGAACACATATGCTTGACATAAAAGGTGTAATGTGGGCTGTATTTAGTTTAATTTTGGTTTATGTAAAGGAGGCAAACGGGGCATGGAAGTTCGATGTGTAAATTCATATACATAAGATTTTTGTGAAATTTTAATAATACTTATTAGACATTAATTACTAAATATTTCCCAAATTTCAGTTTCTTTGGAATATTTTAAGGGGCTTTAGAGAGAATAATATGAGCACTAACTCCGACTTGAAAATGAGTATTTCAGATTTGCATTGTATTTTACCCATATGCATAAGATACCAATTAAGTAATATTCCCTGATTTTAAATTTCTTCTTAAGACCCCTTGAGTTTTCAACATTTGCTAAAATCACAATGTAATGGATTTTTATCAAAATTGAAAAATTAAAAACAGTGTTTAATTATCATTATATTTTGATTTTAATCTTAGTACGCGGACATAAGTAGTGAAAAACTGTTCTGTTCAGAGAATTAATTCTACCCATCTAGGGATGGATATTCTTCTAGTTTAGATATATTTTAATGAAAAAAAATGTGCATGTATTAATAAATTAAAAAAAAAAAAACTTATTAAAAGTTGAAACTAGATTTTTGTTTAAAATAAAAGATGGCCTAATAATAATGCCATCATAAATGAATAAATAAAATACATTTTTAATTAGAAGTGGAATCCTTAGCTTCCAGCTCCTAACCTTCACGTGCTAACCGCCTAACAGTCATCACTAAACATCTATACATTTCTACCCCTAAGACATGCATTAGAGTTCATTCTTATCCTGTTTGGTATTTACCAGCCAAAGTATGCACTCAGATGCAAAGCGATCTTCATTACATAACAATGCCTCTTCCTAGATGGGGTTACAATGATTAATACAAAACCAAATCCGATACTCCCTGTTATGCAAAACGCTCGATGACTTAAATGAAAACTGAAATTATCTTCCTTCAATAGTAGAAACGCACTAACACCTACAACTTCTATCTATTCGCATCTACTGAAAACTTGCCCAAATATCTATTTACTTAATTATACATACGGAATACGCCATGACTTAAAATTTACCTCCAGTTATACCCGTACTATACTGAACCTACATCTTAACCCTCCTGTAATCTAAAATATACAGTGACTGGGCAAAATTCTTAGCTCAATTCCTAATACCTATTCACACTGTAACGTTATCCTGTACCTAAGCTAAGATATAAATAAAATAAAAAATTTAAAAATCTAAAGGTAAAAGTCTTAATCCACACTAACGCCTTTCTAACAACCCTGCTCACATAGTTGCTTCCACTGCATGAGCTTTATTTATTTATTTATTTTTTTTTAGTAACAATGAAATAGCAATGTCCCTAAATCACTTTGAGGAGTGTAATTATTCATTAGATATATAACCTCTACAAACTAACCCTGTAACATTAACTAACCACGTGGGGTTGCAGAAATACCTGGATTAGGACCCAGGCGTGGAGCAAACCCTCTCAGGGCTGATGGACCCAATAGATCTTCCCAGATCCTTCGTCTAGGAGAAGGAAAACTCTGAAACTAAACCTAAGGGGAGGGAGGCCTCTCCAGTCTTGGATGACACCCTTCCTAGAGCTGGTGACTCAAACAAATTACCAGTCTGCAAACCTAAACTACTTAAGGAGTAGATAGGCTCTGTCTATCGCCCGGCTTCCATACTCCTTTGCCTATTAGACAGGCGCAGAGATGCTATCAGTGATTCGACAAAAAGACTCAGTGGTAGATTGTTTCTTGTCTAGGAAAATGAACGCTGTTTTCCCCACTCCCGACACATCCCACCCCTCAAAACTGGGCACTTGGGAGTGCTTGAGTACCACATATGCCTGTGCAATTAGATTGGGTTAACCTTCTTCTGATGGGTTGAGGGTACCGGATTGACAGTTCCTGGCTGCTGTTTCCGACTGGTAGTACAGCTGCCCTAACTCTTTAGGACCTGAACTGGCATCTAAGCTTCAGCCTCTGTCCCATCGATGAAACGTTGCATCTCTCTACCTGTTCTACAAGTATTTTAATGGTGAATGCTCTGGCGAACTGCAGACACTTGTGCCCCCACAACGAAGACACCCTCGACAAACCCAACAAGCAGTTAAATCCCACCCCCACACAGAGATCCCTAGATGTAAAAGATCTTTCTACTCCAGTAGTTTCTTCCCCAGAACCGCTAGACTCTGGAATTCCATTCCAGGTCCCTGCTTCCCCAACTCTACTGACATGCAGAAATTCAAGTGTAACGTGAACCGACATCTTGCTGCCCAAATCCCAACATAGTACCCCAGTAGTTGTTGCCTTGGTCGTAGCCCCCCTACACCAAAGTGGTAATATGCCTTGTTTGGGGCGAAAATGTAATAAAAAAAATAAAAAAATTGTGTCAGTTGGCCAGATTATGAATACATTCTTGTAGTATAGAAGGTTTTATTAGAAAGGGGAGGGGACTCAATTTGGATGTTTAAAAAGATCTATTTAGAATTTTATGAGAGGAAAATTAACTGGTTATGAATTGTTTATATTGGTTTGGCAATTAGTCATTAGTCTTTTTTTTTCCAGTCCAATTAAGGGTAATTAATACCAAGGCTTGGCATCTAACCAACAATTCTTAAAACGCCTTAAAATCATTTGAGTAAATTGTTAATTTCAGTTTGTTAGAATATGAAAAGTTTTAGTAATTATTTTTTTAAGAGTAAAACAAAAGGTGACAATTTTTGTTAATTTATAGAACAAAAGTAAATTTTATTATGAATAAATCTTTGAGAACAGGAAAGAGAGGGAGAGAAAAGAGGGAAGAAAGAAAAAAAGTAATAATCGAAAAAAGAAAAAAACAAAAACAAAACATAAGAAAATGAAAAAAAAATTATTTATTTATTGCCCTAATAAAAGCAATGATCATCAACAAAAAAATTCCACTAAGTGTAATATAGCGATCTATGTAACACTTAATATTTCCTAATAACTTGATGTTTGATCTTAAACACTTACTACACAAATATAGCTAAAAAAAAGGCATACAACTAAATAAGATTTCTAATTGTAAAGATAACATGGAGCCTGCTCAGGAGGAGGAGGAGGAGGAGGAGGAGGAGGTGACATTAGAAATAAAGAATGGAGTTAATTGCAAAATCAACAAAGAAAAAAGGAAAAGTACAAATAATTAAAAACGTTTTTTTTTCTTTCTTGTCGTTTTTATAGTCTTCAAACAAGGAAAACTAAAACAAAATGGCTGTGCATTTGATCAAAGTGCATTCCACAGTTTATGTGTGTGCCCTTAAAGATGACGTTCATGTTTATCCCTTTTTGTTTCATTGGATAAAATGAACGAGAAGACAATCAGTGTTTGAAGGTTTTCGTTTATTAATTACCATGGAGAGGAATCTATTCTGAGATCTAGAGCAATGTTGTTGTTTTTTTTTTTTGTTTGTTATTTTTTTTTATTTTTGTAAAGATATTCCCTAGAAATTGATAAAGTTTAATTTCCGGTTTCTTTTCAATCAAAAATCTTTTAACACAAAAGCTCATCACGTTTGAGAATTACTTTGTTTTCAAATAAATCTTTTAAATAAAACAAAAATAAAGAGATTATAATTCGAGAAATATGTTTTACTTCATCCTCTCTCTCTCTCTCTCTCTCTCTCTCTCTCTCTCTCTCTCTCTCTCTCTCTCTCTCTCTCTCTCTCTCTCTCTCTCTCTCTCTCTCTCTCTCTCAATATAGATATTTTTTTTATTTTATCTATTTTACTTTTTTCCATTTTCACCCCAAACAAGGTACAGTGCCACTTTGATGTAGGGGGCTACTACCGAGACGTAAGTTACAGAGATACTATGTAGGGAGTTCAGCAGCAAGATGTCTGTTCACATTACACTGGAACTTCTGCATGTCAGTACAGTTGGGAAAGCAGAAATCCGGAAGGGAATTCCAGAGTCTAGCAGTTCTGGGGAAGAAACTATTAGAGTAGAATGCTTTCTTACATCTAGGGATCTGTGTAAAGGTGGGGGTTTGCCGATTGTCAGGTACATCGAGGAGGTTCAAGGGCTTGTAGTTCGTCAGGGCATCCACCATTAAAATACTTGTAGAACAGGCAGAGAGATGCAACATTTCGTCGATGGGACAAAGGTTGAAGCTTGGATGACAGTTCAAGACCTATCAGATTGACGACTCTCTTTTGAACCCTGTCCAGGAGTGAGAGACTAGTAACAGATTCATCAGCCTAAATGGGACAACAATACTCCATACATGGGCAAATGGTAGCCTTGTACAGGTACAGGATACCTTCAGACGTAAGTAACTTTCTAGCACAGTAGAGAGAGCCCACCTTCCTCGCAGTGACCCTGGTAATGATCTCAATGTATCTGCTTCAACTCATGTTCCCTGTAAACATAAAGTTGAGGAGTTTGAAAGAATTCACCTAAAACACTTTGTAGCTGGGGCTGACTCAATCCTAATGAACAAAATGTATACTCACGTCTGAGTTCTGCCAACGACAATAACGATATATATAATGTAATATGTATTTTAAAAAGGTACATGGATAAAAGCAATCTATGCAAAAATAAAAACAAAACAATCGGTTGACACCAATTTTAAAATACATGCAACGTCATTCTTGCATATGTTTTTAAAATAATTGCATTTCTTTAAAGATTTTCATAATTTCATACTGGTTGAAGAAGGCGACAAAAGTCACAGAAAATTTCCAGTCCAGTAATGGGGAAAGTGGAACAGTTTGGTGGAGGAAATGATGGGATTTCTTTTAGCATGACAATATTCTTCCATACAAGGAATTGGATCTTCTTGGTTATCAATTTTATAAAATGTAAACATATTTTAATTTACAAATTATATAATTTCTCTCCTTTTTATCCGTCGAGAATCGAACATCAATAGTCATTGTTGGTAGTAACCGGTGGCTTGTGTAGTTAAAATAGTGTAAGCGATTTTGTGTTTATTGATTTTTTTTCTTTTTAATTATTAAAGATTTTTACCATACGATGTAGTGAATGCAACAACTACTACATAGGTGAAATTCAATGTTTTTTTGACAAAAGAATCTACAAGCACAAAATAGAATCATTAAGTTTTGTTTTTATAAACATCAACATTTAACCAGAGTTCAATAATGTTTGTGTATCTGTTTGCCTGATGGACAATGTTTATATCTAAAAAGATAATTTAAATAATATATCCAAATAAAGAATAAATTATCCAAGTAAAAATGATAATGGAAAAATAAGAAACTGTTTGACAGCTCTTTAATGGAGGTGGGAAGCTATGGATATTGGTTGCTCTATTTCTTAATAGCTACAGGTGATATTGTTCTCTTTTTTTTCTCAGACAACTAGCTGGAAATTGTTTATGCATGACAGACGTTTTTAATTAAACAATATTTTATTTAACTTAAAGAGTGATATCCATTTTTTCATGACCTCAGGGTTGTTCCCAGGTATCTTTGGAGGAGGCATGACGGTTGTAAAGCCTCTATCTAGGAGAACTTCCATTATTAAATTAAATTTATTGACAAAAATAAGAAAATAGCAAAGTACAGCAAACCATGTAACAGAAAGACATTACAACTACATATCATCTGAATGTTTGTCCGAAGCCACTTTAACCACAACCTCCTTTGACATGCTGTTCCTGGAATCAGAAAGACAGAATGTTGGTTTTCTTTTGTTGAGATGAAATAGAGTATGATACACTTTCTGTTAGTGCCTGTAAAGACTGCAACTTGGGTGAAAAACTGGATGTTTGCTCACTAATATTTTAACTGCAACTAAAATGTCACTTCAAAGCTTTCTAAGTCACATGACCAAATCCACTGATGTGATATCTACTCTTCATACATGACAAAAACTTCTTTTTTTTTTAGTCAGAATACATTTTATTTCATTAAATAATCATATTTAAAATAAGCATGTATGGAAATTAAATCTGGCCAGTAAGGGTTAAGGACATGCGTTGCTTGGAGAGAAATGATACAAGAATAATATGATGGATGCAGAAATGAAAATCTTAAAAGGTGGGTTTAGTTCTGATGATGTCAGAGGAAAATTAAATTTGGACAGTGTGAAAATGTGTGCAGAAGAGTAGACTTTGATGGTATGACTATGTTGAAAGAATTGCGAGTTCTTGAGTTAGATGTAGAACAGTTGAGGTAGCAGATTCTGTTCACATGGGAAGACCAAGGAAGATATGGAAGAAAGTAATAAAAATGGACCTGAGAGAAAGAGGGATAAATAAAGACCTGGCCAGCAATAGGTTACTTTGGAAGTCAATTTCTTAAAACCATCCAATAAATGCCAGTATGTTAAAATGGATGTTAAACTGAATATGATGTGAGATCCATTTTCTCATGAGCAATTACCCATCTGGCTATCTCCATAGGTGTGATGATTATAAAGCCTCTATCTAGCTGATCCTTACATTATGCCTTTTCACTAATATTTGAACTACAACTGAAATCTCACTTCAAATCTATGTCACATTATTAAATCAATCTGATATCTATCCTTGAATCAGGCAACAGATGAACCGAAGGTCAAAAGTTGTGAATCGTACACAGTATGCATCTTAATATCTACGCTTCACATATGTAACATGAAGTCAACTCAGAACGTATTGTTTGGATCAAAGCTAAATAAAGTAAAACAATTTCATAATTAACAGCCAATCTATTAATTTCTGCCAAGCTGTCAACCGAGATAATTGGTTATACAAGTTAACCGTCTGCCAAGTGAGAAGCTCAGTGAAACACACCAGCCTTCATAACACAACAAAAGGTGGTCAGGTCAGAAGAAGGGAGAAAAGGAGGTGGTGAGAGATAGAGAGAGAAAAAAACGAAGAGAGAGAGAGAGAGAAGAGTAAAGAGAGGGGGGGGACAAAAGGAAGAGAAAAGAGAAGAATAAAAATGGCACAAGATGACAGCGTTAAAGCAATAAAAAGTCAATTATTATGAAATAATTGGGACAAAAATTAACAGTAATATTCTGGATTATCTAAAGATATGACAAAACTTCAAGCTAAAAAATAACAAAAAAAACTCAACACCTGAAATAACAGAATAAAATGAGATGATTGACAAAGATAAACAAGAAAAGAAAAAAAAAAACAATACAAATAAGTCGTCTTTCAAAAAATATTTTTTAATCCTTATGAGTCACTGTTTACCAAAGACCAAAAGCCACTCAAGAATCAGAGTAAATAAGTCAATTTATAAAAAGAAAAGTATTTGTAAACGAAGTAAATTTTACCAAATATTTAAAAAAAAAAAAAAATCAGTGTTTAGAATTTGTGTAAAAAAAAAAAAAAAAAAAAATGGCTGTAGATTTGAATAATTTCTATGTTAAGGCGTCATATTTGCTCACTATGTATCTATTTACAATGCCTCCCCACGGGACAGAGTTAGACATCAGGGTCGTTTTTTAACGTGGAGAAAAGGTACAAAATAAAAATTGTCTCAGCCGTGAAGGATTTCTCCTCCACTGAAAGAGAACGAGAAATGGAAGTGCCACATCTGAAGAACAGATACTACACTTTGATCAGTATGTAGCATGAGAAGAACACTTGCATAAAAAATAACTGCTGCTATGATGAATGCTTATTATTCCATTTTTCTTGATATGTCTTTTTCTTCTTTAGGTCATCAGAAATGATTCAACTTACAATAATTCAATTTAATTATCTAATTCAAATAATTAAAAAAAAAAAAAAAAAAAGTATTAGAAAGACTCATATTGGAAAGCAAATAGGAAGTCAAACAGTCCCTTATCATTTGAAATGAATTTGGAAAAAAAAAAAAAATTTTCCACTATAAGGAAAAAAATAAAATAAATAAAAAGTGGGTATATTTTTTTTTTTTAGGTCAATAGAAATAATTATATAAAAAATTAAATTTATACTCCTATAATTTTTTTTTTTTTGCATATTGATATTCATATTAAAAACCCTTTTTCCTTTCTAATACTTTTTTCGATTTATTTAAAAAGAAAATACAACTTTGTTATATATGGTCAATGGAATTGCATTCATCTGCAAAAGATCTAGCTAATTTGCATATTCTTTTAAACATTCATTTTAATTAATTCCCTATTAGTTTTTTTCGGTTTTCTTATGGGATGATCATCTTTAGTAAACGATTACATGTAATTATATTCATGCAGATATTCTACATGATTTATACTTGTATAATATTTGCGTAAAAAGTTTATAGTAAACACAAACCTCTTTCTATATATATTTATGTATGTGTATATATATGTTTAAAAAACTTTGCCCACCAAACTCTACTGTCAGTCTTTGGTCTACAGACATGAAAATTAATATATAAGGTATTCAAACTCATACAAAACTTTATATTTGGGGTTTAGCCGTAGGAAAATCGGTGCAAAAGTGTGAAAATTAAACAAATGGAATTTGCTAAGTGAAGGTCGAATGATGGCATTATGAATATGCATGCATAACGTAATAGCTATTGGTTTATATTTAAATTTTTAGCCTTGCAGCAAACATGTCTTCATAGCTCAGGCATTAACATCAAAGGAAAAAGTAAATCGTAAGCTAAACATTTTGGTTTTGATTCTTGGTGGTGGTGCACGAGTCATTTTTTTTAAAAACATTTTAAATCATCACTATACATTGGATCCAATATAATCTCCATATATAATATTTTGATTGGTCCACAGGGGAATTTCTGCAAAGTACTGTAGGCTTGCAACAACAGATGCTACATACAAATTTATTATGTCTAGAATATTAGCCACAATCTTATGTAACTTTAGAATGACATTCTACACACATTTAGTCATTATAATAAAATCCTACATTTCATTCTAGGAGCAACACTATTACAATCGCATCATCTTTAGAGAAAGTAGTTCCTATTTTCACCCCTAAATATTAAGTTCTTCTATTGCCTTCAGTCAAGACCGGAAGGAAATATACACATTTTACAGATACTGTGCTTGCACCGCTTGTAACTGTATCAAACTCATAGACATAACAATCTTTCCATTTCCCCTTCTCAAATTCCGCTCATTCTCATTGGCTTCAATTATTCCAGAATCTAGATCTTAATGCATAAACGAATGCTCCAGAACTTTTCAAATATGGCAGCATTCTCTATAAGAGGCAATCGTTTTAAAAAAATAAACCAAATATAAACATAATAACTGTTCATAAACAGAAAATTAAATACTGATAACTTTACACATCCTATGTGCACATTAACAACAAGCCACTATCCTCCACCAAAAAACAAATCTTGAAAAAAATAAACAATATGTACGGGTACCACCATTTATTTTTTAATTTCGGAGCAGCTTAGCGAACTTTACACAATGGTATTTTTTTGGTTTTCTTTTACTTTGTTTTATAACGCTGTGTTTTTTATTATCTTTTTCCTTTTTTTTTCTTACTTTTTTGTTATATGTTTGATTTTAGACTAATTATACTTTGTGTGGAGTACTTTGTTTGCTTCTCTTCTTTTTTCTTTTCTTTTCATTATCAACACTGCACATACATTACTTTTGCTTATGCTTTTTTTTTAATGTAAATTTGGTACTTGTATAGTTTAATCAAGACATTAATAAATGAAAATATTGAAAAGTTATATTGTATATACCCATTATGGAATTAAGTTATGGAATGAAGTACTCTGAAAAAAAAAAAAAATTCACTTAATTTGATCAAGTAGTTTTTTTTTTTTTACAGCGGAAAAACATGTTTTATGACAGCGCACTGGAGGCAGTCATGTTTGGATTTTTAGAACATGCCACGGGGAGATAACTCAATCTAAAACGCCGACATCCCCCTCCCCATCTTAAATGATAGCTTTTCTTTCCAAAAATTGAAACATGTCTACCTTTTGCTCGGTATCACAACAAATTGTTTTTTAACTGTAAAAAAAAAAAAAAAAAAAAAAAAACTTGATCAAATTAGATGAAATTTTTTTTCAGAAAATTTTATTCCATAACGAATATGTACAATATAACTTGTTTTCAATATTTTCATTTTTTAATGTCTTGTACAAGTACCGTAAATTTTTACTGTAGCTCCACCTCCACACTTTTCTTTATATTGCCGACTTTTGAAGGTTTTCAACTATGCTGATTAAGAAAATCTCCTATTTGGAAGATACAAATAGTTTTTGAAATATAAAGACCTGTATTATGCACTTCAAATCAGTGGCCATCAGATTTGTACGCAAGCGTGAGGAACAAATCAAATCTAATTCTATCCGACCGACACTGCCACCCCCTCAATTTTTATGTTGGTTTATAGTATTTGCAGATGAGTATCCTGACAACGATTATCAAGGTTAAATTTGGGGAAAATATTTTGACCCCTCTCTTCACAAAATGGGGTGTCTATTCCAACAGCCGTTCTTAACATGGGGAGGTTGAGAGCTGTCCATTCTGAAAGCCGTTCTTAACATGAGGTGGTTGGGGGTTGGACAACAGCAGTACTTTAATTTTCCGGGGGGGGGGGGCTTCTTCTACCAGGCAACGCCAGTTAACAGGTCCTGCTAGTATAATAATAAATCTGAAATCTGCATTAATCAAAATATCATATTTAAGCATATTTTACGACCGGGCAATGCTGAGAGGCCTGCTAGTTAGTAATATAATCCTATGATTTTAAATGAATATTAGTTAAAATACTGGTGAAGCATAATTTTTTCCCCCATCAATTTTGATGGAAGATGGACACTTGTAATAATACATAATTTTTTTTTTTAAATTTCTTACCATGGACTGTATTATAGAAGATGTATCTGCTGTTTGCATGGATGTTTGATCCACCAACCTCCCATAATTCCACAAAATACATCCTTTCTGATGCAGTTCCAGCTCTGTACTCATGCAACTGTGAAGAAATGAAAAATAAAGTAATAAAATTCAAATAATTAATAAATAAGTAATAAAATTCAAATAATTAATAAATAAGTAATAACAATTCAAATAATTAATAAATAAGTAAT
Source organism: Euprymna scolopes (assembly GCF_053919585.1). Classification (NCBI taxonomy): domain Eukaryota; kingdom Metazoa; phylum Mollusca; class Cephalopoda; order Sepiida; family Sepiolidae; genus Euprymna; species Euprymna scolopes. The sequence goes on from NC_136491.1 coordinate 93,461,141, forward strand.
AACAATAAGTAATAACAATTCAAATAATTAATAAGTAATAACAATTCAAATAATAAATAAGTAATAACAATTCAAATAATAAATAAGTAATAACAATTCAAATAATAAATAAGTAATAACAATTAATAAGTAATAACAATTCAAATAATTAATAAGTAATAACAATTCAAATAATAAATAAGTAATAACAATTAATAAGTAATAATTAAAATAATTAATAAGTAATAACAATTCAAATAATTAATAAGTAGTAACAATTCAAATAATTAATAAGTAGTAACAATTCAAATAATTAATAAGTAATAACAATTCAAATAAATAAATAAGTAATAACAATTCAAATAAATAAATAAGTAATAACAATTCAAATAAATAAATAAGTAATAACAATAAATAAGTAATAACAATTCAAATAATTAATAAATAAGTAATAACAATTCAAATAATTAATAAATAAGTAATAACAATTCAAATAATTAATAAATAAGTAATAACAATTCAAATAATTAATAAATAAGTAATAACAATTCAAATAATTAATAAATAAGTAATAACAATTCAAATAAATAAATAAGTAATAACAATTCAAATAAATAAATAAGTAATAACAATTCAAATAAATAAATAAGTAATAACAATTCAAATAAATAAATAAGTAATAACAATTCAAATAAATAAATAAGTAATAACAATTCAAATAAATAAATAAGTAATAACAATTCAAATAGTAAATAAGTAATAACAATTCAAATAGTAAATAAGTAATAACAATTCAAATAATTAATAAATAAGTAATAACAATTCAAATAATTAATAAATAAGTAATAACAATTCAAATAATTAATAAATAAGTAATAACAATAAGTAGTAACAATTCAAATAATAAATAAGTAATAATTAATAAGTAATAATTCAAATAATTAATAAATAAGTAATAACAATTCAGATAATTAATAAATAAGTAATAACAATTCAAATAATTAATAAGTAACAACAATAAGTAATAACAATTCAAATAATAAATAAGTAATAACAATTAATAAGTAATAATTCAAATAATTAATAAATAAGTAATAACAATTCAAATAATTAATGAATAAGTAATAACAATTCAAATAATTAATAAATAAGTAATAACAATTCAAATAATTAATAAATAAGTAATAACAATTAATAAGTAATAACAATTCAAATAATTAATAAGTAATAACAATTCAAATAATTAATAAGTAATAACAATTCAAATAATTAATAAGTAATAACAATAAGTAGTAACAATTCAAATAATAAATAAGTAATAACAATTAATAAGTAATAATTCAAATAATTAATAAATAAGTAATAACAATTCAAATAATTAATAAATAAGTAATAACAATTCAAATAATTAATAAATAAGTAATAACAATTAAAATAATTAATAAGTAATAACAATTAAAATAATTAATAAGTAATAACAATTAAAATAATTAATAAGTAATAACAATTAAAATAATTAATAAGTAATAACAATTAAAATAAATAAGTAATAACAATTAAAATAATTAATAAATAAGTAATAACAATTCAAATAATTAATAAGTAATAACAATTAATAAGTAATAATTCAAATAATTAATAAGTGATAACAATTCAAATAATTAATAAATAAGTAATAACAATAAGTAATAATTCAAATAATTAATAAGTAATAACAATTCAAATAATTAATAAATAAGTAATAACAATTCAAATAAATAAATAAGTAATAACAATTCAAATAAATAAATAAGTAATAACAATAAGTAATAACAATTCAAATAATTAATAAGTAATAACAATTCAAATAATTAATAAATAAGTAATAACAATTAATAAGTAATAACAATTAAAATAATTAATAAATAATAACAATAAGTAATAATTCAAATAATTTATAAGTAATAACAATTCAAATAAATAAATAAGTAATAACAATTCAAATAAATAAATAAGTAATAACAATTCAAATAAATAAATAAGTAATAACAATTCAAATAATTAATAAATAAGTAATAACAATTTGAATAATTAATAAATAAGTAATAACAATTTAAATAATTAATAAATAATAAGTAATAACAATTTAAATAATTAATAAATAATAAGTAATAACAATTTAAAACAAAGGTTGAGGAGTTGGAAGGATTTAAAAAAAAAAGTCCAAAATATCTGACTTCAATTCCCTATTTTAAAATCTGGTCTATCAATATTCAGATTGTCTGGATTCTTTGGATAAAAAATCCAACTCCTGTCATTCTTACAATTTAACTCCCTTTTTTTTTTTTTAATTTACTAATAAGTCACTGCTTATCAACGCGCAAAGCCACTCAAGGATAAGGGTTACTGAGTTTTGTCAGGTGGACAGTAAGACAACACCATAATTGTTGAAACTGAGCAGAGTTTGATTATTCAACTCTGCTCAACTAGAATTTGTTAACATTGGGCTTGAAAACAATCATGTTATAGTCAGCTGGGAAGCAGTCTTGTAGTACATATGTCCCACAGATGGGTAGTTCTTATAAAGAAACTTTGCCTGTAGAAGTTTTGTTCAGTTTTAAGTACAGAGAGAGAAAATGTAAAATAATTTACATTGGTTATAGCTAGACTAGTTATTCTTGTATTTTTTACAAAAGGGAAACGCTATATTGGAGCTTGGTAAAGCATCTACCATGAAAATAAGGATAGAGTAGAAAAAGACTAGCAGCTGTTCTTCTGTGAAAAAGAGGATGTAGAGAAAAGGAAAGAGAACATGCCTTGCTAGATTTTGAAGTCGGTTTTGTACTCTGTCAAGGCAGGAAAGAATATTCCGAATGTCACCTCCAGAGATGTGGGAACAGCACCCCATCTGAAGATGTATTTGGCTCTTGTACAGGTAGAAGATTGCGTTAGGGTTGAGATACTTTCTAGAGTGCCAGAATTATCCATTTTTCCAGCAACATTAGCAATAGATTTGATGCAAGTTTTACATTTCAAGTCTGGAGTGGAGGTTAGTACAGGGCGGAATGATAAAAATGTCGCCCTAAAGAAAACAATACTACAGCTTTATTTTAAACATTTTATTGAAAAAAAATCAATTCAGGTAACTTGATTATGTAGTAGAGCTGACATCTATTCAATGTAGCCATCTTCAGCCTCAATCACTGCCTCGATAGGAATCCAGAATTGGGAGCATGCCCTTTCCACAAGCGCTGGTGGGAGCTCATCGAATACTTGGCAGATGAAGGTGGTGATCAGGCTGGTTTTGGTTGTAGGAGGTCATGTTGGTGATGTTCTTGACATGATGAAACAAAGTAGTTTAGCAGGTTCAGGTCGGCGGTGAGAGGAGGAGACAGTCATAGCACTCCTTCTGAAATCAAGCCTGAGCCTCTTTGGACTTGTGGGCTGGCGCGAGTCCTTTTGTCACACTCAGGGTCTTCTAGCTCCCACCTGCTTGCACCAGGGGATCACCACTCTTCAGCACATCTAGGTACGCTTTGGTGTTGACTTTCAAGTTGACTTCGAAGCTGTGAGGTTGCATGATATGGCCCTCACTTGAAAACACACCCAAGATGATAACCATGGCAGGAAACTTGGTTTTCATCACCCTGGGCACGTTCCTGTTATTTGTGACACTGAAGCAATGCATTTGGAGGGTGTTGGCAATGATCCTCTTATAACTTGGATCAGTAAAGAGCATGAGTTGTACAGCGGTGCATTTCTGATCTCGCTCATTAAACATTGTGCCACTTTCAGACACGATAGACGGCTCCTATCGCTCTTAGGATTTGTACACAACTGGGTAACTAGTAGATGGTCCGCAACAAAAAAAGAAAACTGATTTTCATCAAATGGAAATGGAATCATGTCTTTTCTAGGGTGGCAATTTTATCGTTCCACCCTGTAGAAGCTTATCCAAAAGGCTTCCTCAAGCAGAAAGCCGTGCATTTCAACTGGGGAAAGGTGAGGATCATAGTGTTGATCAAGAAAAGAGAGAACCTTCCAAAACCTTTGGTTTCTTCCAACTGTTTAAAAGAGTAGTAAGTTTTATAGCTAGAAAAATCCTGAGATCCATCATGAATCTTCTAAGTTATCAGTCACGATATAAAAAAAAAAAAAAAATGCTGACATGGCGCTAATTTGACATCTGTCCGTGTGAATCTGAAACTATATGGTTACATCTATTAAAGTATTATGTAACTATCTTAACTGCTCAATTCAGATTGGAGAAGTGTAAGATATAGTCAGTTGTCATGAGGCCCATGCATTACTTCCTCTTTTGGAGAGGTAGTGTAGTATATGTTAGTTAAGCATATATACTAGCAAAGTTATGCGACCAGAGGGAATATATTTTTTGCTAGATTTAATACAGTAATATTCATAAAAAATACAAAAATAAAAAATCAATTTGAATAAATATTGATGGATACACAATTTTTAGATAGCTAATAAAAAGGCGGATTTAAATGTATAATAAGATTTTAACTAGCAACCATCCGAGAAGTATCAATTTAAATGCATCTAAACATGACAATAAAATTATACACGTAAGTGTGACATGATGATGAGTTTGCTGGTGTAATATTAATGTATTATAATTTAAATTAAATAGGACAGTAAAATTAAACATATAATGAATAACCCATACGTTTAATTACACTTTAAATTTAATTAAACACAGGTTATACGGAAGTATTGTTAAGAATTAAGTTAAATATTAACAATACTTTTCTGATTAATATTAGTTGGAAGAAAATCCTTTTAAGAGACAAGTTACCTGCTTCTATTGACTATTTAAAAGATAAATTTGCTAAATATTTATCAGAGATAAAAGGAAAAGACAACATTTTCACTCTGCAACTATATTGTTACACTTTTTTTTTTTTTTTTACATAGGCATCACCACATTATCAAGGCCAATAGGCCACTCAAGGATAAGGGTTAAAGAGTGTACAGTAGAAATTGGACAATATAGTAATCATTAGTAATGAATATTTGGTAAATTTGATAACTTATATGGAACGGCTCATCAAGAACTTATTTACGTTAGACTTGAAGACAACCATATTGTAGTCAGCCGGAAAGCAGGAAAACGGAAGACAATTCCACAGGCGTGCAGTTCTAAGAAAGAAGCTTTGTTCATGGAATCTACGTTTAGGTTTAGGCACAGATAAAGAGTGGGGGGAATTATTGATAGTGTTTACAGCTAGACGAGTGTTTCTTGTGAAAGTTTGGCGAGGGGGGACCATAGATTGAAGCTCAGTCGAACACTTTCCATGAAAATAACGATACATCAGAGACAAACTCGCAACATCTCTTCTGTGAGATAGAGGTTGCAAGGAATTGAATCTATTTCCGTGTTTTGTATGAGTTGCCTTTGGCTAGCTTCAAAGGGAGTATGCACCTATCTGTTCAAACTTCTCTTCTAAGCTTTAAACAGAAATAGTTAAATTTACTACAGATATTTCTAGGTCAGATGACTAAATTTAACCAATAGGAAAAAATCAGTCTATGGGGTGGAGGAGACAAGCGAAACTAAACTCAACCCATGTCAATTATATCCATGTAACCTTTTACATTTTGCAAATCATTTCTATACTAAAGACTAAAGTAAAGCTTAGTAATAAGGAACTTCTGTCTTTATTAACCAGCATAGCATTACCACTGTTGATCAAGGGAAGATTCTATCAAATGTCTATGCAGGGTGATATATGGAGATTAAACCTGGCCAGTGAGCGTTGAGGATATGTGTTGCATGGAGAGAACTGATATGAGAATAATACAATGGATGTGTAATGTGGATCCTTATTTACTTGCCTCCCCACAAGATTAGAGTTAGACATAAGGTCGGTATTTAATGTAGGGAAAATCCAGCTGCTGGGTACTCTTGATTGGGATGAAAATGAAAATTTCTTCAGCTGAAAATGATTTCTCCTTCGCTGATGTTGGACATAAAAGATAAAGTGTAGTATCAGAACAGATACTACATTTCACTTCTAGCCAAAAGGTCACGCAAATAGGAGTCTTTAAGACAGGGTTAAATTGGATAACTCAGAGGAATATTAAATCTAGGTAGCATAGAGAGATGTGTGCAAAATAGAAGACTGCTCGTTTAGTCACTTGAAAAGAATAGAGGAGAGTTCTAGGGTTAGATGTAAAACAGTTAAGGTAGCAAGATCAGTGGACACTGAGAGTAAGTGCTTTTTTAAAAGATTTTTTTTTTTACTGTTTATTTACCCCAAACAAGGCATAGTGCCACTAAGTCGTAAGGGATACTGTTTGGGACCAGATCTGCAGAGATACTATGTAGGGAGTTGAGCCTTGAACTTCTGCATCTCAGTACAGTCGGGGAAGCAAGAGCCTTGGAGGGAATTCCAAAGTCTAGCAGTTCGAGGGAAGAAGTTATTTGAGTAGAAGGCATTATGGCATCTAAAGACTTCTACAGTGTAGGGGTGGGATTTTGCTGCTTGTCGGGTTTGTTGGGGGTATTTACGTCGAGCGGGTACTAGTGCTTTGAGTTCGTCTGAGCACTTACCATTAAAATACTGGTAAAACAGGCACAGGGATGCAACATTTTGACAATGGGACAGAGGTTGAAGTTTGGCTGACAGTGCAGGGCCTATTAGGTTGGCGACTCTTTTTTAAACCCTATCAATGAGTGAGAGACTAGTGGCAGATGTACCAGCCCAGATGTGATGAAGACTGATTTGAGAAAAAGAGGGATAAATAAAGATCTGACCAGAGATAGGTTTGGAAATCAATTTCTAAAAGCTGTCTAACACATACTAGGTGGTAATGGTGATCCTGATGATAACGAAAGCAGGAGTCACTAGATCATTCAGATGGTATATTTAAGCACGGCCATATCATATATTGATTAGGGTAGTAAGTGGGTTAGGGTTAGGATACTGATACATATGTACTGTCCTCACTGCCCTCTGCTTAGCAGACATCCATGAATGCAAAAAGAATAAAATGGTAGAGAGGGTAGGAATGGATAATTGATTTAATGACAAAGTATTTATAATAAGAAAAGTGAAATGAGATCTTTTGATTAATGATGAAGAAATGGTAAGGTCAACCACTTGGCAACAGACACAGAGAGGCTAGAATTTATCCTCTTTCTATTTCTCTCTATGATTAGTCAAACAGGTTGCTGTCTTGTTGTTGGGATGAAAGCACTTAAAATGTCAGCCCATTCAGAAGTATTTTGAGAAAGTTGTTCTTTTTTAATCAGCTTTTTCTAAGGCTAGGACAACAGAATATTCTCATCACCCTTTTGACTCTTGAGTATACATCTGACACAGTTAATCAACTTTTTCTAATAGGTTATTAGTAAGGCTAGGACAACAATATTCTTTTCATTATTTATTTATTATATATTATATACATCTGACACAGTCAATCAACTCAGAATCACATCAGTATATAAAAGCATATAAGATATCAACGGATATATACTAGAGAGTCAAAACAATGAAAAAAATATTCTGCTGTCCTAGCCCTAGTTATTAGTTTAGAGAAACAAAGATTAATGAATGGATAAAATTTTTTATACAACAACACTATAATGCTGATGATGCTTGAGAAAAATTTCAATGTTACTAGTATTGATTTTGATAAGGAAGCCTGGTTGGTCAGTTTTAAGGCACATCAACATGTTGGTGATATTTTATATGAAAACACAATAACTATCATTGTATCAAAAGTCATTTGTTGAATACAATGCACGATTTTATCTATGGTTGGAGTTAAGTTATAGGTTCACACCTTCCGTAATTGTATTATTGCATAATATGAATGTAATTAGTCCTACTAGATTTTATTTTGAATTAGAAAGTTCGTAGTCTGTTGTATCCATTAAATCACCCTCACCTCCCTTCCCCACATGAATAAAATAATATCTACATAATAAAAGTTAACGTGTGTGTGTGTGTGTTTGACATGCTTTGCAGTATGAAAAGGAAGTAAGAAGAGAGAAAATGAAGGTTAAAAGAACAAATAATAAAACAGAATAGAAAGAGTCTTGTCTTCTATTTCCTATAGATTTAGTTTTGTCACCTCTCTACTTTGGCTTGATATCTACGAGGAAAAAAATATCTACACCGTACACCTCTCGGCTCCATATCTATTTTTAGTGTTAGGACAATTAATCAGAATCTGAAAATATCAGAACATTCGGGGGGGGGGGGGATATCAGAAAAACTTATGCCTCTTTTTCGACGCCAAAACGATTATTTACATTGTCTTTTTTTATTTCATTTTGTTCGAAACAAAATCTTTCACTGCTGGTAGTAATTATAAAATAAACATTTATTGATTTTAAACGACCAGTAAAACTAAAATCGATAGATCATCCCCCATAAGTGTATTTGCATGTTTAGGAAAATATGCACATTTAACGCCTCTCTACTTTGGCTTGATATCTACAAGGAATAGATTACTGATCATTCAACAACTTCTTGTTGAACTGTCTCCTCTTTGAACATTAAAGAGATAATTCCAGGCTCTCTAACCACACAATCTTTTGAACCCAATTAGGAGAACGAAGTTCTTAGCGTTCGTACTATGTCACTTGTAGATCGCATAACAAAGTAGATTCCATAGATGTAGATTGCAATCTAAGTGTTGATATCATTAAAGTAGATACCATGGTACAAAGATAACAAACCGAAGTGGTACTGTTTTGTCTTATCGATTAGTTTCGTTTCAATGATTTCAAGTAGTGAACAGAAATTAAACTGAAGTGATAGTGAGTAAGCAAAACCAGCTAGTTAATAATGTATTTCTAGTTAATAATGTATTTCTAGTGGATATTTGTAACTGTCTGAAAACGAAACTATATTATTACTTTTATTAATTTTAATATCTCTTATTGCTAAATTCGGTTTACTATACTATTTCAAACTAATGTACTATCTTCCAAAGCTCAATCAGGGAGGTGGGGTAGCATAGTATCTGTTCTGTGGTCATGATACCATCTTCCTATTCTGTTGCCATGCGATGATTCTTCCAGGCATCATCACCACCTTTGGAGGAGCTAGCATGTGTCAACAATAAATTGTCCCAACTGGCTGTTCATCAGCAAATTCAACACATACTAGTACAAATATGCTACTAAAGGTAGTATAACTTTGTTTAGTAGTAATAATGACAATAAACTGCAGAAAAGAAGACCATAACCCTAAAGATAGAAATCGAGGTAGTTTTCTTGAAATAATATCTATCAAAACAATCCCCAGACTATTCCTGAACTGAAGACTATCACAAACCCCTATCCTCGAGCGGCCTTTGGACCTTCGTAAGCAAAAAGCAAAAAGAATTGAAAAAGTTTGTACATCCAAATGTGCTTATTAAACAGCAATAAAATAAAGACTGTTGAATATTCATAACTGAGACTTGATGGGCAAGTCAAGCAACATAGTCTAAAGTTTATTTGTATCAAATATTGTTGGATTACAGAAAGGATTATGAATTTAATCACACACACACACACACACACACAGTTTAAGGTCATATCCAGGACCTTAGGTCATCTTGTATCAAAATATATATTATATATATTATACACATACACAATTTGTTTTAAAAGTTTAGACGAGGAGAGTATGATATAAAAGAAATATCCATCATGCTAGAGGAGTTGGTTGGTTGTTTTATGGCAAATCAACCCTTTTCAGGTTATTTAATGCTGAATCCAGTGATTTTGAAGAAAAAGTTTTTAATTGAGTATATTTGTTTTTTTTTTGTTTTTTTTCAAGTCAGTTTCTATTTAACCCACAGTTGGGACCCTAACAGGTACTACAACTCCGGGTCAGAGTGAACCTGGAAGCAATGGCAATTAAGGGGTGACTCCACACTCCCAAAGCCCACAAGCTGGGGCCTCAGCATCGGGTATAGTTTAAAGGACATAGAGGAGTAGTGCCTTCAATCTTGTAACAAGTATTTCTTGGAATGTAGCCGGTCTGAGTGACTAGAAACTATTTAACTTCACAGAACCTCTTTTTTATGTTTTCCTTACATCCTTATCATTCCAAAACACACTTTATATTAGACTAGCGGGGGGGGGATACCCAGCGTTGCCCAGGTGTATTGGAGGTGGTGTAAGGAACCCCCGGGGCGGGGTGGGGGTGGGTGTAAAGTGGTAGTAGCGGGGGGGGGGGGATAAAAAAACAGGCAGCCCGGGTGGAGAGAAATGTTAAAAAAAATAAATAAATAAAAGTGGTAGGAGGCAGGCTGAATCGAACCCCATAACGCCCATAAGGCAAGGAGCAAAAGAAGGTTAAAAAAAACGTTAGCCGATACCTCCATGGAAAAACTGGAAGTCGCAAACGTTGAAATTAAGGCTAGTCAATCAAAAGGAGATGATGACTTATGAAAATGTCGATGAAAATAGCGACCCCTCCTTGTAGAAATACTGCTCAGCTGAGGGTGAAGGAATTAATGTTTTTGGCCAATTTTTTTATATTTGTCGTCCGAAAGATCAAAGTTTAAAACGATACCAGGTTTGTCACATTCCGACGTGTCTGTCGAAAGGTTTTGCGAGACATAAAAACACCCACACACATTTTTCCCTTTATATATTTAGACTAGCAGGAGTACACAGCGTTGCCCGGGTGTGGTAAGTGTGTGTGGGGTGTGGAATGGGGGGGGAATCAAACAATAAAATGGAAAATAAAGAATAAGCGAACGAAATAACCCTGTTAAAACTTTTTTTTAAAGATTGGAAAAATAAAAACCAAGAAAAACAGCAAACACGACGGAAAAATAAGAGAGAAAATAAATAAACGAACAAAAACAATGTCATATCGTTCATATATGCTTTTAAAATAAATGTTAATAACATTTTCAATATATGTGCTAATAAGCAAAATATATGCTTATTCATAATTCATCATTTTGCAAACTGCATTTCCTCTGATGATATGAGCTATTATTGAAAATCCATCGATTAAGGAAATAAATATAATTCTTTTCAATATATCCTTTATTTAAAACAAAGTCTTGATATGAATATATTTATAATCCACAGAATTTAACATAATTCCTACATTTATAATATATATATATATAAATATATATAAAATGCAAAAATGGCACACACATTTTTGTATGTCCAAGAAAGACCTTTTTCGGGAGGGGGGAGGTTATCAAGAGGGTTACTACTTTGGAGAACTAATTACACAAGTAGTTTCAGCACTGTAAACGCGGTGGGCAAGTTTTTTTTTTTTTAATTACATTTTCACCCTAAACAAGGCACATTGCCACTTTGGTGCAGGGGGCTACTATCAGGGGCAGCAACTACTGGGGCACTATGTTGGGATTTGGGCAGCAAGATGTCAGTTCACGTTACACTTGAACTTCTGCATTTCAGTACAGTTGGGAAAGCAGGGACCTGAAATGGAATTCCAGAGTCAAGCGGTTCTGGAGAAGAAACTACTGGAGTAGAAAGATCTTTTACATCTAGGAATCTCTACGGTGTGGGGGTGGCATTTAGCTGCCTGTCGGGTTTGGTGAGGATATCTACGTCGTGGGGGCACAAGTGATTGCAGTTCGTCAGAGCATTCACCATTAAAATACTTGTAGAACAGGCAGAGGGATGCAACGTTTTGTCGATGGGACAGAGGCTGAAGCTTAGATGCCAGTTCAGGGCCTATCAGATTGGCGACTCTTTTGAACCTTGTCTAGGAGCGAGAGACTAGCAGCAGATGCACCAGCCCAAATGTGACAGCAATACTCCATACATGGGTGAATGGAATGATGGCCTTATAGAGGTACAGGATACTTTCAGGTGTCAATAGTTTTCTAGCATGGTAGAGAGAGCCTACCTTCTTCACAGCGGCCCTGGCAATGTTTTCAATATAATTGTTCCAACTCATGTTTCCTGTGAACATTAGGCCAAGCAGTTTGAAAGATATACTCTCAGATAGAGAGTCACTGGCCATTGCTATTGGTGGCAGAGAAGGTTTCTTGTAATTATTGAATGAAACTAGTTTAGTCTTGGCAGCATTGAATGTGACCATCCATTTTTGTCCCCATTCCACTACAGATTGGAGGTCATCCTCTAGTGTTTTTGCCATTTCTTTAGTTATGTGTTCATTTGTTTTCCTGTCATGCCTGTTATAGAGTGTGGTGTCATCAGCATATACACCCATCTAAGAGGCCGTTTTGTCGGGGAGGTCATTAATAAATATTAGGAACAATAGAGGTCCAAGGATAGACCCTTGAGGAACTCCTGCATTTATATCATATTGTTTAGATGTACGACCGTCGAGGACAACCTGAATTTTTCTCTTATCTAAGAAGGATTTGATTATGTTAAGTATTCTACCAGTGATACCATATGATCTAATTTTCCTGTGGATACTCTTATGTCAAAAGCCTTAGATATATCTAGAGCTACCGCTCTGCCCCCCCCCCCCCGTTTTGTCCAGTGTTTGTCAGTCAGAAGTTTAGCATCTGTAAGGTGATGGACTAGAGCATGGTTAATTATGGTCTCAAATATTTTGGTGAAAAGTGGGAGGAGGCTAATGGAGTGATAATTTGATGAGTCAGTTCTTTCGCCAGATTTCTTGAATACTGATACCACAGAGGCGGTTTTCCAACAGCTCGGAAAGCAAGATTCATTAAGGCATTTCTTGTAGAGTTTGGAGAGAACTGAGCACTTTTTTAACCGCACAGCTGGGATGAGATCAGGTCCACATGCTTTTGAGGTGTCAAGGTTTTTTATGATAGCATGCACCTGAGCAGGGGTGATTTTTAGATCGTCTAGCGTGGCATCTATCTGCAAAGGAAAGTCAGGTAGGGGTGGTTGGAAGGGTCCAGTGTGGAGTTTGAGGCAAACTGACTGGCAAGCCTATTAGCTTCTCGGTTGCTCAGCAAACAACCTCGTGATTGTTGGTTAGTGGGGGAATTGTTGATTGCCCATTATTTACTACACTGTTGTAGATTTTCCAGAAATCATGAGTTCCTAATTTTTGTACTTCGATGCATTTTTTAGTGGTTTCAGTAAATTCTCTCTTAGCTGTCGCTATTTCTTTCTTAACGTTATTTCTAGCTTCTATATACTTCTGTCTGTTTGAACTGGACTTATGTCGGGTAAATCTGCGGTATGCATGCTGCCTTGGAGCAATGGCAGTTACGCAAGTAGAAGTAAACCATTGGGGAGAGTGGGGCTTGCTATAAAATTTCCGCATGGGAACATGTGCTTCAATTGCTGTTTTGAACCATTCAGTGGTCTCATTTGCGCACTGTTCAGCAGGAAGAGAAAAAATATTTCCCCATGGGGCATCCCTGATAACATCTCTGATGGCTTCCCAGTCAGCCTTTTTATAATATCTCGTTGTTTTGAGCACTGGCTCTTCAGTTTTGGGTCTAGAGTTTAAGGCGATTTCGACCATTATCACTGCATGATCAGTGTTCCCGAGTGGGCTGTCAGCATTTGTTATACAATCCTTGGGAACTGATGTCAGAAACAGATCTAGAAGTGATGCCTGTTGTTCTTGCTGGTCAGGGAAACGGGTTGGAAACGTAACCATTTGTGATAGGGAGTGAGATATAGCAAAGCTATGTGTTGAGCTGCCCGCTGCATCTGTGTGAGTAGAGAATCCAAGCCAGTTTTTGTGGTGAGCATTAAAGTCACCAAATACATGTACTTGTGCGCTCGTGTCAAGGGAGAGTGCTGTGTCTATGCTGTCAGAGACTTTGTTTATTATGGTGCAGTCCTGGGTCGAGGGAAAACGGTAGAAAAAATAAAAGTAGCTAATGTTATGTTGTATGTTTAGTCTAAAGCACATAAAGGCTTGATCGTTCGTTTCTAGGTTTGTTTCTCTAGTCAGGGGGAGGGTGTTACGAATGTAGACTCCAAGTCCGTGCATATGTCTGTCAGAGTCCTTATGGCAGAGTGAAAGATAGCCAGGCATGTTAAAGTAGTTAGATGGGATGGAGGAGTGTAGGTTAGTCTCGCTTAGTGCTAAGATATCCGGGGTATTTGTTAGGAGAAATGCTTCAACATCAGCTAAATTAGTTCTAAGCCCACGGATGTTAGTGAATGCAAGACTCAAGGGAAGAGGCAAGTTGGATTTATTTGTCCCTAGGCCTGGTTTAAGCTTATTTTTTGATTGTACTGTCATCATGTTTTTAAAGAGTTTCAGTTAGGTAAGGGGGAGCTGAACAAGAGGTTATGCAGGGTATCAGACATGCAACACAAGTAGACCATTAGCTCACCTTTCTTCAACTAGGACTGTGGCCTCAGGAAAGCCCATCGGGGATGAGTGCAGGGTCCCTTTCCATGCGCGACATGGCACTACAAACATCCCGATATTATACAACTGTTGATGGAGCAGCCGCTCTAAGCGCTACCAAAGAGTTAGGGATCCTGTACTACCAGTTGGAAACAGCAGCCAGGAACTGTCAATCCGGTACTCTCATCCCATCAGAAGAAGGTCACCCCAATCTAATTGCACAGACATGTGTGGTACTCAAGCACTCCCAAGTGCCCAGTTTTGAGGAGTGGGATGTGTCGGGAGTGGGGAAACGGCATTCATTGCTCTAGACAAGAAACAAGATCTACCACTAAGTGTTTTGTCGATTCACTGTGATAGTGTCTCTGCGCCTGACTAATATGCAAAGAAGGAGTATGGAAGCCAGGTGATAGACAGAGCCTATCTACTCATTAAGCAATTTAGGTTTGCAGACTGGTAATTTGTTTGAGTCACGAGCTCTAGGAAGATTGTCATCCAAGACTGGAGAGGCCTCCCTCCCCTTTGGTTTAGTTTCAGAGTTTTCCTTCTCCTAGTCAGGTGATCTGATGGACATTTAATGAGGTCGTTTGTGGGCACTGATCTCATGGGCCAGAACTACTGACTATCAATTAAATGGTTGTGAGTTCAATCCCTGGCTAGGGATGGGGTTCTAGTCTAGCTGCATTGATGAGTTGTGATACACTGAAACAGTATTGTCGGTGGATGGCATATGCACGCACATATGTAGCCAAAAATAAAAATGTATGTTAAAATACAACTCTACTTTGTATTGAGCATCGTGTGTGTGTGTGTGTGTGTGTGTATGATTGTTGGTTCATAGAGGTTAATCCAATAAAACTATAGTGTTACAAAAAAAATATGAATAAAAAAAAAATGATTGTCCTCTTCACGCACTTTGTTGCAAAAGACGTGGTATGGAATCTTTTATTGATGTATTTCCTTTCATGTTCAAAAGGAACACTTGATTTCCTGTTTGATTCTTGTTTCATTGAAAAAGCATTAAATCTAGGTTTGATCAAAAACAGACCAAAATAAACATGGCAATCCAAGCCGAAGTATTGGTCATGTGAACCAAAAACGGAGGTAGTGGAAAAAAAGGGTAAATGTCTAAGTACATGGGGTGAAGTAAATTCTTTATCTCAAATATTTGATAATATATTTTTACATTATAAAAAAATATACAAGGTAAAACAATAGAATGATCGCCATAGAAAAGGCGACATAATTCCATTTCCGTTTGATGAAATCCAGTTTTCTTTTTGTTGTTGCAGACCATCTACTAGTTGTGTACAAATCCCAAGAGCGAGAGGAGCCTTCTATCATGTCTGAAAGTAACACAATGTTCAGCAAGCAAGATTGGAGATGCACTGCAGTATAACTCTCTACTGATCCAAGTTATGACAACAGGACCATTCCCAGCACCCTCAAAATGCAAATCCGGACAGTTCAACACTTGATGGCACAGCTCAATGAAGTTTTCGACCACAGTTATGGTCTTTGGTGTGGTTTCAAGTGAGGGCCATATCATGCCACCTCACATCTTCGAAGTCAGCTTGAAAAGTCAACACCAAAGTGTAACTGGATGTGCTGAAGATGTGTGGTGATCCTTTGGCAATCAGGTGACTGCTGGCAGATCCTAGGTGTGACAGCAGGACTCGTTCCGGTCCACACGTCCAAAGAGACCCAGGCTTGCCTTCAGAAGGAGTATTACAACTTTGTACCCTTCTTTCACTCCTTCCACGACCTGAATCCGCTGAACTACTTTGTTTGGTCATATGTTGAGAACATCACCAACATGACCTCCCACAACCCCAAAGCTAGCCTGATCGTTGCCATCTGCCAAACTACCACCAGGGCTTGTGGAAAAGGCATGCTCCCAGTTCCAGACCTGTATCAAGGTGGTGATTGAAGCCGAAGGCGGCTACATTGAATAGATGCCAGTTTTACTACATAATCAAGTTACCTAAATTGATTTTTTTCAATAATACTTTTAAAATAAAACTGTAGTGTTGTTTTCTTTAGGGCAATAAATTTATCGTTCCACTCTGTATATCATGTTTATTTATCTTATTTAAATTATTTCAAGTCCAAATAGCAATTTTCTCCTCAATTCTTAAATGCTCAGTGCTTATACATTCATTGCAACGAAAGCACATTTTTGATTATGTAAAACTAATAAAATATGCAAGTACATAACAAGAGACTTTGTTGGTTTAGCCACAAAAGAATGGGCGAGAATGCTTAGGTTAGCAGATATAGAACAGTTGAGGTAGCAGGGTCAGTTGGCGAGAAAGACCAAGGAAACATGAGGAAGTGATACTAATCGATTTGAAAGAGAGATAAATAAAGACCTGGCCAGAGATAGTTTGGAAGTCAAATTCCAAAGGCCGTCCAACACATGCAAACATGTAAAATAAAGTTGCTGCTGTTGTTAAGAAAAAGAAAACAATAAGCCTATTTTTTCTAACTAAGCATAAAATTTCCATGGGTTCAAATAAATGAATAAATCAAAGCTGAATTCAACTCTTGCAAAAATAAATATAGAAATAAATTAAAAACAAATAAACTCCAACTGTCGACTTTTAAATGCTGTTTGTAATATTAAAAAATAAGATATTAAAAAAAAAAAAAAAAGTTGCTTAATCAACCTGAATTGAATAGTGAAAGCTAGAAAACCGTTGTAGTAAAATAAGCATTAATTTCATTGTATCTAATCTTCATAAGGGGACATAAATGGCGCAAAACAATTCTGTCCTGGCATTGAAGTATTTAAAAGAATAAAGAGTTAATTGGGAAAGGGGAGATAAGTTCCATCTCGGGAAGAACTCTTGCAATAATTATTAGATTTAAGGAAGATAAAAATGTACACAAATTATTAATTACCTACAAGGTTTCATTGTGTACACTTTTTAAACATTATCACCAAATATTAAATAGGTATCATTCACCTAATAATTATGCTCTCAATATCACAAAAATTCAATTATTAAAACTTATTTTTTCTTTCCTGTTGATAATTAAGTTTCCAGTATGAGTCTGAACAATCAACATCAGAGAAACTTGCATATACTGATGAGCACTCAATTTATAGAAGAAATTTTTATGTAAGATGGCTCAAGGCTAGAATCTAACAAATAAATTCAAAGACAATATTTATACAGGGTGTTTGGGAGAGATTTGATAATTTATTTTTTATATCCTTTCATGTCAGAACCATTTCATCATCATCATCATCATCATCATCATCATGTTTGGTTTCAAGTCCGTTTTATATGGCAGCAGGGGTTGGACAGCTTTTAGAAATTGACTTCCAAACTAATCTATCTCTGGCCAAGTTTTTTTTCATCCCTCTTTCTCTCAAGTCCATTCTTATCACATCCTTGGCCTTTTCCTGTAAACTGAAACTGATAGCTTAATTGTTGTACATCTAATCGAAAAAAAAAACTCATCCATTCTTTCAATGCAGCCATACCATCAAAGTCTCCTGTTCTACACATTTCCCTATATTGTTCAGTTTTAATCTTCCTCTAAACCCATTAGATCTAAGCTTGTCTTTAAGACTCACATTATACATCGATCATATCATTTCCATAGCATTTCTCTTCATGAAACGCATGTCCTCAACCTTCACTAGCTAGCTTTCACTTCCATACATTATCACACTATGTACACATGTCTGTTAAATTCTTTCATTTGCAGACAGTAATAACACTGAGGTATTTAATAGCACTAAAATGCAACAGTTTGCAGTTTCTATATTATTCATGGGTTTGAAAGCTGCAAACCATGGACTGCTGGAAAGCACCAGAACATTGGAATAGAGCGACCTATATTATGACCTGCATTGGATTAAAGAAATTTAAAAATCTTCGCTAAAACCGTGAAAGCTGTAGTGTTTTAAGACTAATGCAAGTAGACATCAATCTTTGCAATAATCACCTTTCATCTTAACTCCTTACATCAAAGTGATTTTATACCTTGTTGGAAACGATTCTCATAAAATATTAATTCTTAAAAAAATTAATTATTAATAAATGCTATTTAGTTACACCAAATCATTAACTGGAAAATGTATTCCCTTATTCATTCTTTTTGCGGACTGTTATCCTCATCTTCATAGATGTTATTGCGCCATGTTTTGGCCAACTAATCCTCTGGCCTGCTTTGGGTAGGATTGAAACTGCTATCTCCAGACAATGCTCACCTGGTTCCAGGTGAGCATTGTCTTAAATGAAGAGGAGGATAACAGTTTGAAAAAAGAATGAATGCACAAATTATGAAGCTTCATCTCAAAGGATTAAAAAAAAAAACAAACTTGTTTCCGCATGTTTCCAGATTTTCATACAAGATTCTTCATTTACATTGTATCTGATTGTGCACTGACCTATCACAACATTCAAGACTAATGTATTACACATTTACTGATGAAAGATTACTTTTTATAGCATTTTTATTTAATAAAAAAAAAAAAAATCATCGCTCTTCAATCTGGGATTGAAACTTCTTTTTTCACAGTTTGCACTTCTGTTATATTATCAATAAGAAGACATAAGTGAAATTCTAACGTTTATATAAACACTACTAGCACAGGAGAGGGCTTAATTCGTTTTCATGGAGATCTTTACATTACCACAAATGGTAATGGTAGCTAACTATTTCACTCACCACAGTGCTCAACCTACAAAGAAGGTAGAGTTGTACATAACCATTCATACATATGTGTATGTATACCTGCTAGAGCTCATTAGTATTGCCTAATAGATAAATGAGGGCGCAGCGTCCTCATTACTTATATTACTTATTTTAATTTATAAAATAAAGAAATTATTGTGGGGATTTATAGAGGTGTGGTACATACACAAGCTTCACAACATTTATGTAAAAAACAAAACAAATACAAAATTAAAAAAAAAACATTGGATGATATATATTAGCTATCCCCACCCAGCGTTGCTCAAAGTCTATCACAAAGAAATTAGTGTTTCATAAACACACTATTTGGTGATATTTAATATCTTAGCTAAAATTGAACATGATTTTTATTTAATAAAAACAGCAAATACAAAAAAAAAAAAAAAAAAAAAAAAAATTTTTAAATTAAAAAATAAGATGAGAGAAATAAAAGCAAGGAATGGTAACTTTTACTATTGTTCTGAACTGATTTTTCTTTTGAGGTAACTATTCAAGAATTTCTATGTTAGAAGATTGCCAAATTAAGTATTAAAAAAAAAAGTAGTTTAGTGTAATGTTCTACAATAGATACAATTACCAATAACATAGTACAACAATAACAAATGAAATAAAGTCATATTCCAAGTTTTATTTGTCAGCTTTAAGTCCAACTTTTAAAATTCAGCCTAACGACCCTGGTGTCTAACTCTGTCCCGTGGGGAGGCATAGTAAATAGGTACATTAGATACATGAATATAAACGCACATATATTAATAGATAATTACTAATACCAAAATATAAAGCTGCAACTGTAAAAAAAAAAAATAATAAAAAAAAATACAAAAATAAAAAACTTATCTTCATACAAACTCAAAGAAAATAAATTACTGCTTGACATGACGCATATTAAAAAAATAGAAATAATTAAAGCGATATTAATAAAGAGTAATTTAAAAAAAATTACTTTTCATTTTATAAAAAGTTGATTAAAAAAAAGTAATAAGTAAGTAATTTCTCATTTCCTTGATTTCCTCTTGCAAAGTTTCGGAAAGAGGGGGGAAAAAGGAAAAAAAAAAAGAGAGAAACTTTTTTTTTTGTAGCAAACTGGTATTATAAGTGGAAATTTAAAACAAGGATTTTTATTTCCTTTCTTTCCTTAAAAAAAAATAAATAAAAAAAAATAAAAATAAAAATAAAAAAAAGTGAAAGTTGACTGCGATCACAAGTAGATTAGTGCAAGCGATTCCGCATTAATGGGTACTTATCATGAACTTACATTACAGGCCTTAAAGTATGGATTCTTTCCGCTCTACTGTTTCTAGCAAATCCGAAAGTAGGGCTTTAGAAGAAGGGGTGGAGGGTAAAATTAATGTGTCTAGTGAGAGGGGGAGGTTGAACTCGAAGCTCATTTGAGGACAACATTTCTTTAATTAACGTCACCTAGTTCATTCACACAACTTTTTCAGATATCATTCTTAAAATAATGTTATACTTGCTTTATTGCATGTACAATATTAAGAGCAGAACAAGACGATTTTTAAATTCAGCAGCAGCATATTTGGTTTAACGTCCATTTCAAACGCTGCCATGTGTTCGATTTTATTATTTATCCATGGCAAACTAAGGCATGACAAATCGTCCCTGCTAATTGATGGTGGAAGTTTGGCAGAATCTGATTATTTTTCAGAGGACGGTTCAACAAAAATTTGTTCACATTAGACTTGAAAACCACAAATGTTGCAGTCAGCTGGGAAATAACCCTACGGTATTTTGTTCCATAGACAGTTCTAGCAAAGAAACTTTACACATGGAAGTTTTGTTTGGTTTTAGACAAAAAAGGAAAAAGAAAAATTATTGATAGCGGCTGTAACTAAACGAATTTTTTGTTGTGAATGTTTTACAGGAGGAAGGTGTAACAACTATGCCTGGCCAGAATAAATGCCAGGTAGGAACATTTCACAGCGATCACCGCTTTGAAACCCCCACGTGTATGAAGAATGCGTAGGAACACCACCATCGCACACATAAAAGAAAAGAGACTGTGTTACGCTCCCTCATGTATGAATACAGTAAACAGGCTGGAACATTCGAGAAAGCTTGTATACAAAGATTTACCTGCCAAAATCAAATCAGTTTCTCTCTTCAATTTCATAAGTTTTACACGTGTTCAAGGAAACTCCATCTGTGGGAGACGTTAAAATCCCGGTCATGATTTTATGCACAGCAGGATGAACTGTTAATTCTCAGCGTGAAAATTTATCACATCAAGCGAGAATTTAAATCTCCTTTTAAACAATCTTATTTCAAACTACTGTTTTTATGATATGAAGACACACACACATGTATTCGCTAATTTGATTTGTGGACTGTTTCACTAAAAAAATACCCACATGGATTTTAAGCCCACGTCATAAAAAAAGATCAGCAATTTCAAGCCTTGTGCTATTCTCACAAAATCCTCACTCATTAATCCTTCATTATGAAAATTCAAGACGAGAAAATACTTCTGTTGTAACAATTTAAATTAATATTCCTAACACGTAAATAAATGTTTATTTTATATTAATTCAGCGATATCGTGTTCTTTGTCGAGTGCCGTTATTTTCCGGATTTCATTTTTATTTCTTTATGTCAGGGTGTAGATTGGTGAATCCTTTCTATCTATTTTAATGGCGATCTCGTTAAATTTACCTTTAATGGTCTTGTGAATACACCCCTACAATTGGTGATTCCCAACTTCAATAAAAATAGCAACACACAACCTAAGTCCTATAAATTGATAAATCCCGATTATGGATTGGTTACCTTACCAATCGCACATTCTACAAAGGGATCATAGATCAAAGCTCAGCTGAGCATCTGCCATGAAAATAACGATAGAATAGAGAAAGAGGTAGTAGGAAAAAGACGATATTGCCCACTAGATTACAAAGTCGATTTTGTACCCTGTCAAGGCAGGATAAAATGTCCTGAACAGCACCTCCCTAGATATAACAACAATACTCGATCTTAGAAGATATTTGGCTTTTATACAGATAACGGATGATATTTTAATTTAAAAAATTGTTAAAAAATTTAAAATAATAAAATTTTAATTAAAAAGTAAACACTTAACTATTATGCTATATCTGTAAAAAAAATTAATAAATAAATAAATAAATAAAAAAAAAACATTTTAAAAGTCTTGTCCCACAAAAAAATAGCTTTTGAAATATAAAAGAGTCGACTAATTTAAAGCAAACACTGCTTTTTGTGTGTGCAATGGAATCTATGTGCCTGGAACATATATATAATGAATTTACTGTTTTTGTATTTAGGAATTTTCTGGAACCAATCTATCACCTCCTCAGAAGAAATCCAAAGGTTATGTTGAATTTTAGATTTTAAAGTGTGTATAATTCTATCCAATATATTTGTACTAATATTATCTAAATCAGAAACACATTTTTTTTTTTTTTTTTTTTACACAGTGATCACCACTTATCAAGGCCCGGAAGCCACTCAGGGATAAGGGTTATTGCAAGTACATTACGTTAGTCTGGAGATTTGACGAAGTGTTTACTTAAGGGGGCGGTTCATTAGGAGTTTGTTAACGTTGGACTTGAAGACATCCAAGTTGTAGTCCGGTGGGAAGCAGGCAGACGGAACAGAGTTCCACAGGCGTGCAGTTCTAAGAAAGAAGCTTTGTTCATGGAATCCGCGTTTTGATTTAGGCACAGATATAGAGTGGGGGAAATTTTTCACAGTGGATTCGGCTAGACGGGTGTTTTTCGTGAAAGACTGGCGAGGGGAGACCAGAGATTGAAGTTCAGATGAGCACCTGTCATAGAAATAACGATAAAACAAGGATAGGCTCGCAACGTCTCTTCTGTGGGAGAGAGGTTGCAGGGTAGAGAAAAGGGCATCCCCCACTAAACCATGAAGTCTATTTTGTACTCTCAAGGCAGGATAGGCTGTTTTTAGCAGCTCCTGCCCAGATATGGTAATAGTATTCCATCCTTGATGCAATTAATCTAATGTTGGGTTTACTATTGAAACCAGGTTTATGATCTTTATTTGCATTTGTTCTCCTCACGATGTTAATAACCTTGATTAACCTTAGAAGCCAACAGCATCAACCCTAGGTAGGTTAGACTGGCTTTTTTCCAAAGGAGGAAGTGTCTAGGGATTATCAAATTCACAAGCAGTCCGCAGTTGCTTGTATATTCCGATTAGGGAAGATGACAACGTTACGTTCTTGCAAGGAAGTGTCACCATCCTCCTACATATAACACCTGCTATTCCCAAATAGTCACCAATCTGCTATAGAGCAGGCTCAATGATTCTTAACTTCAGTGATCTAAATTGAGAACCGGTGTAAGATCCTGATTATGTTGTATACTCAACAAGCAGCAAAATACCACCCTTATACTGTAGCGGTCCCCAGATGCCGAAAACTTTCTATTCTAATAGTTCCTTCCTTTTAGAATTCCCTCCCTGTTTCCCTGGCTGCACGGACATGCAGAAATTTAAATGTAATGCAAATAGACATCTTGCTACTGAACCTACTAATTCGCTAATAAGAGCCCCTTATGTCTTAGTGGCAATGTACTTTGTTTGAGGTGAAGAAGAGTAAAATAATCACCACTTAATAAGGCAAAAAGCCACTCAAGCATAAGGTTAAATCTAATTGATGAATTGTCGGTTTAATTATAAAAAATATTATGAGAGGATTGAAAATGATTAATAGAATAAACAAAATTTGATCACTTTACGGCACATATTTGTTGACATTTAAAGATGGCCATGTTGTATTCTGTAGGTAAGCAGTTTCATAGTAGTGTGTTTGAGGTCTGTAACCGAAACTACATCACATTTCTCAAAGACATTGCATCGTATTTTGAAAAAAATTTTAAAAATTTCTGAAACATTCAATATTATTGATTTGTGACACTATGGATGTCTCCCCTCACACACACACAGCCAAGCATTTTAGAATTTCTGGTCAAATTAATATATTAAGTAGTCAGCAGTTTTGTGGCAGTTTGCGACTCATGGAGATCTCAGCAGATAAAATAACTGGCATATACACAATGTATTTGAATTTGCAGGATTTTGCTTTTGTACCCAACTTGTAAACCAGTGCTCACACCCTTGGCAATCGCCAAGATGATAAATACGAACATGCCACATGAACGTTGGGATCGTGATAATCAAGGGGTGTGGCATAGTCCTTCGATACTATAGACGTCCCCCTCACACACACACACACACACACACTAAGCTAAGACTGTAGAATGTTGGGAAAAGCAAAAGTTATTGCAAGTGAGATGTGTAAATGATGGGAGAGAGAGAGAGCACCAACATCTTTTTAACTTGAGACATCAGGATGCCTCACAATTGATCTATTTCCTAGTAGGCGGCTAAGAGATCAAGTCATTTTCTGTGTATCAGTTACTGTAGGACAAAGACCAGGCATTTAAGATTTCCGGTCCGGTCAAAGTTAATATATTGAGGAGTCAGCAGTTTTGTGGTAGATTGCGACTCATGGAGATGTGTAAATGATGGGAGAGAGAAAGCACCAACATCTTTTTAACTTGAGACATCAGGACGCCTCACAATTGATCAATTTCGTAGTAGGCGGCTAAGAGATCAAGTCATTTTCTGTGTATCAGTTACTGTGGGACAAAGACCAGGCATTTAAGATTTCCGGTCAAAGTTAATATATTGAGAAGTCAGCAGTTTTGTGGTAGGTTGCGACTCATGGAGATCAAGCAGATAAAACAACTAGTATAAACACAATGTATTTTAGTTTGTGTTTTCTCTTGTGAGTCTATGTGGCTTTACTTTTGTACCCACCTTGTAAACCAGTGCTTGCGCATCCTTGGCAAGATGATGCAGTCAAAACGAAAACAGATGAAGATGAACATGGTGCATGAACGTTGGAGGTCGGTGATAGTCAAGGGGCATAGCATAATTCTACAAATTTAAACTAACATTAATACTAATACTACAGGAACTACCTGCACATACATTTTGCAATAAATTTAATTCAAAACAGACAAGCATTACTACATATTACTATTAGAGAAGGGGACGTCTATAGTATATTACATGTTATATTTTTTCTTTTCTATTACTAATAAAAATTCTGTATATGTCTGAAGCTGAAAATATACTTCTATTTTTATATCACTTTAAAAATACACAGAAAACCCCTAGGGCCCCCTTTCACCAACAGACTCCCTAGGAGTTAATTGTTGGTAAAAAATATAAATGCAAAAAACAAATTAAATATTATCAAATGAGAGAAAATACTCAGGGATATACGAGTATATAAAAAAAATGAATGGGAATTCTTGTAAAATAATATATATATATATATATATATATACACACACACACTTATATAAAATGTATGTATGTATGTATATATATATATATATATATATATATATATATATATGTATGTATGT
Source organism: Euprymna scolopes (assembly GCF_053919585.1). NCBI lineage: Eukaryota > Metazoa > Mollusca > Cephalopoda > Sepiida > Sepiolidae > Euprymna > Euprymna scolopes. The sequence continues at coordinate 93,486,528 of NC_136491.1, forward strand.
ATGTGTGTGTATATATATATATGCACACATAATTATATAACACATAATTATATAAAATGTATGTACAAATAAGATGGAAGGAGTATGGGAACGATTAAAATATATCTTCGAACAAGTCAAATGATTCAATAAAATCATTCTGTCGACAGAGAGAGGGCCTGCATGAAATAATCGAGACCGACTCCAAGATCTTTAAATGATTTTGAAAGTCAGCCTGTGTAAGATTCTAAAACGGTCCATTTTATATGCCTTAATACAAACTGGATTTTAATTTAAGTGTTGAATAATGGTAGATTCCAAGGTGGAAGAGGGGGTGAGAGCAATATGGACTGGCCAGTCTAATTTCTGCTGGGATATGCTGGTTAATGCGGGTCTACAAATTTAAGGAGGTTCGATCCACATAGATATAGAAGTGTGCTACTGGCTATTAATTGTACTATTATGTTTATTATAACATTTTTCTTACTCACATTTGAGTATTACCTAAAACTGTTTTCCTTTAACATGTTTGTCTAAACCTTGCTCTTCCCCAAAACTGGAACTTTTAAAAGTGATTCTCCAAAGTCATATTGTGTGACTTTACTCAGGATCAATGAAAGAGGGATTCTATCTGCTATCACAAGTATAAGTACACCTTGTGAATGTGTAGCAACACGTACCTTTCTATACGCTCACACATTCATATACGAGATGAGCATGTAGATATTACACCACTTGTAAATAGTTGAATATCCCGCGTACTGGGAAATATCTGATGAGCTCTCAGAACACAAACCTTATGATAATACGTAAACGTCAAGAAACAAGAGTCAGCAGAGCAATCCCCATCAAAAAATTGGCCAAACACTTTGGATAAAACTGCCTTACAAATGAGAAAAACAAAATAAGCCTGCCATGTAGGTAGCCCAAAAGAGTCGCCAAAAATACACAAAGACCTTCCATTGTGGAAAACTGGAAGTATGGGCCAAGTATTCGTTGAATTATCAATGACTGTCAGTCTGACAAGAGTTATCTCCATTGCACCATATATTCTTTATAAAAAAAAAAAAAAAATCGGATATTCTGTATTCTATAGGGTAAAAATTTAGAGTTATCTGCTCATAGTTGCTTTTATTTGTTATAAATTCCTTGAGGAGGCAACCTTGTTGGGTCTGCCTCTAATGTAAATAAAGTGATCGCCTCATGCACGCATTAAGGAAAAACATATCAATGTGGTTTTATTGAATTTGTCTTCCAGTCTAAAGCATCAAGTCTATTTTAAACAATAGATGTTTTGATTTGATTGATTCTTGACTTTATAATTAACCATCATTGTTCGCTGGATGAAGTGACAGGACTATATAGATAAGAAAGGTTTTGTAGACTGGCTGAACAGAGGACTGCTTCACTATGATAAGCAGAGGATGGTAACGGCTACTCAAGATCAAGGCTTGATGACCAAAGCTATTAAGATGAGTGATCTCGGCAATGACAAGTGCAGTTTCTGCCACAAAGCATTGTAAGCCATCTGACATTTAGTTGTAAGGTTCTGCTGGGTGACGGCTACTATACAATGTGACACGATGGAGTATGTAAATATCTCCACTGAACTGTCTGTAAAAAAAATGAATATCTAGGATAGTATCAAGAATGTGTACTTGAAAGAACATTTGGAAATAACGTATACACCATCCTCTATGATTATGTACTTCGTAACGTTACCGTTACATACCTAGAAAACAGAGCTGTTCAATCTAACAGTGCTATGGGAAGAAAAGGAGAAAGTAGCAACCCTAACTGATACTGGCTTAAACAGAGCGGAGAGGGAAAAGATAATGAAATACCAAGGTCTTATGTAAGACATGAAAAGAAACTGGAATCTTAGGAAGATCTCCATCATTCCAGTAGTCATAGGAGCAACCAGATTTATGAAAAAGAATTTCACAAACTTCCTGGTGAATAAACCCGATGAACTAAGTGCGAGATAGATACAAACAACTGCACTTAGAGGGATGGTTAAAAACTTAAGATCTCTTGGTTGGAGTCTCTGAAATAGCAGGTGAATGGCTGGCATCTGCTAAAATACCCAATTCTCAGCAAAAATAAAAAGATGGGGGGGGGAAAGGATGTTTTAGATTCTTAATCTATTTTTCTGAACATTAGAGAGTGCTTAAATTTTAATAATTTTATTTTTCGATATTTGAGGCCAGTGGCGCAGTAGATAGAGGCATCGAGTCTCTACGGTTCCAGGTAAACATTGTCTGGAGATACCGGTTTCAATCCTACCCTAAGCAGGCCAGAGGATTAGTTGTCCAAAGCTATGGAAGGCAGTAATTCCTGAAGATACAGTTAAACTCAGCATTCCTATTCAGTCATGGTTAACCACCTGAAGAAGGCCAGAAGAATAGTTGGCTTCTTCAGGTGTATCTTGTTGAATTCGGGAATTTGGATGAAATTTAAAAAAAAAAAAAAAAAAAATTTCACATTTTGAGACCGGTAAAGAATAGAGCACAGGGTGACACACAGGATGCATATTGCTGCTGGTTTGTATATATTCCTGAAGATATATATAAAATAAATAGATGGCTTTTAGTAAAACGTTTTTAATTTTTGACGACTGACCAACAATTTTTCATCAGTGCAAAAACCAAAGGCAAAATGTTTTGTTTATTCCATAAATTATTTTCAATCCCCACATGATATTTGCCATCATTCAGCTGAAAATCCACTTATTTTATTAATCGTTACCCTTGAATGGCTGTTTGACTTGATAATTGGTTACTCATAAAAAATAAAAACAAAAAAAAATAGGATTTTTGAATAAGAATATTTAAAAAAAAAAAAAAAAAAAAAAAAAAAACCCAGAATTTTTGAATAAGATTTATTCGAGACACTGGAATATCTGAAAAGGGATAAACCTATAATGTTATGCCGACACAAGCACAATTCGTAATCTAACATTTGGTAATAAAAGAATAATTACCCAGAATGTTAGAAGACTATAGGAAACATTACTACACAAAAAAAAAAAAAAAAATCTGTGCACCCCTACTACCACCTTGGGAAAAAGAAACCTAGATCTGCCCCCTGTTAACAGTATAAAACTGATACAATTATCAAGGAATATGACAAGTAGATTCCACAAGACATCGTTTTTTTTTAACCCATTTATTTTCTAATCCTGTATATTTGAAAGCTAGTGTCATTTTAAAGTATGGAATTTGAAAATCTGATAAATTATTTGTTTCCATCTCCTTCTGGCGTACATTAACCTTGCTCACCTCAAAATGTCACCTGTTATTTTTGACAACACAAAATCCTACCTGCAACACCTCCCCACTCCTTAAAAGTCATCCCATTAAACATCCTTATTTCTGTACTTTTCCTTGGCTCTAAGCCCTTGACTGACTTTAGCATAATTGCCCAGCTCAGGCCGTTACATCTAAGATTCTTTTATACATGGAAATGTTCACAATGAACATGGAAATTATACGATTTTACAAGAGAGCTGGAATGGATATCAGGGCTGATTATAGAACCTTCTAGATAGAGTCCTCTGCCTTATACATCCTAAGATGGCGTACTATTGCCACACCTGGGGAGGAACTGTTCAGAGTATCATTTCCTGCCTTGGCATGTTAATGAGTTTGAGAGTTTGTCAGGTGGACGGTGAGACCACACCTTGGAGATAACTGAAACTGGGCAAAATTTGATTAAGAGGACGGCTCAACAAGAATTTTCTTAACATTAGACTTGAAAACAGCTGGGAAGCAGGCAAGTGGTATTGTGTTCCACAGACAAATAATCCTTGAAAAGGAACTCAGCTTGCGGAAGTTCTGTTTAACTGCAAGTACACAGAGGATGAAAGGAAAATTATTTACACTGATTGCAGCAAAACTAATTTTTTCTGTGAGTATTTTATGGGGGGAGGGGGTAGAGATTAAAGCTCAGTCGAGCAACTACCATAGTAAACAGTAGAGAAAAACTAGCAACGTCTTTACTAATGCTGGAAGACAGAAAATATGCAAATTGTTTGATTTGCTTTCATTTGCCAGGTTAGAAACAAAAAGAGAAAGCACCCTGGAGCTCCAATTGAAATGAATGGCTCTCGTCTTGAGGAAGCACCTTGCTTTGACAAGAGGTCTGATCTTCACTCCTGATCTGAAATAGAATACTTATATTGCCAAGGCCACTGGTAAATTGGTTGGATTATTCTACAAAAGATATCTCACTCCCGAAGCAATCTTGTACTTGTATAAGAACCAAATATGCCCTAAGATGAAGATATATCTATGAAAATGGCTAAAACCTTAGAGGAAGCCCTATCCAGTCTGTAGTGGAATGCAGCCGTAAATGGATTGTAACATTCAATGTTAGCAAGACTAAGCTTCTTTCCTTTAATAACTACAAGAAACCTTCTCAAACATCAATTGCTATGGCTAATGATACACTACCTGAATGTACTTCACTCAAACTCCTAGGCTTAACATTCATGGGCAACATGAATTGGAACAAATACATAGAGGTAATTGCTGCAAAGAAGGTGGGCTCTCTCTACCATGCTAGAAGGTTACTCACACCCGGGAGTATCTTGTATCTCTATAAAGCCACTATTCGCCCATACATGGAGCGTTGTTGTCATATTTGGGTTGGTGCATCCGCCACTAGTCTCTCACTCCTAGACAGGGTTCAAAAACGAGTCTTTAACCTGATAGATCCCGTACTAACAACCAAACTCCAACATTTATCCCGTCACCGAAATGCAGCATCTCTGTGCCAGTTTTACAAGTATTTTAATGGAATGAACTCAAAGCTCTTGTATCTTGTACCTCCACAACATAGATCCCCCCAACAAGCAGCAAAATCCCACTCCGACACTGTAGAGATCCCTAATGCTGGAAAGCCTTCTACTCAAATAACTTCTTCCCTTAAACTGCTAGACTCTGGAATTACCTCCCAAGCTCCTGCTTCCCTGATTATACTGACATGCAGAAGTTCAAGTGTAATGTGAACAGACATATCACTGCCCAACTCCTTATATAGTATCCCTATAAATTTGATCCGAAATAGTAGTCCCTTACATCAATGTGGCACTGTGCCTTGTTCGAGGTGAAAAAAACCTAAAAAAAAACTGTAAATGGTTTATTTGGGGAGGAGCACTCTTTTCTGCTTTGAGATTGTCTAAAACTAACTTCATAATCTAGTGAGTAATGTTCTTTTCTCCTCCTTGCTACCTCTTTCTCAGAAGAGATGCAGTGAGTCTACTTCTGCTCTATCATTATTTCCGTGGCAGATGCTCAACTGAGTTTTAATCTATGGTCTCTTCCTGTAAAACATTAACAAACACTTGCCTACTTACTCCCAGTGTCAGCAATTTCCCTTACACTATTTGTGTCTAAAATGTAAAAATGTGATGTAAAAATCACCCCTTCTCATGTCTGCAATATCATAAAAAAATTAGACACCTCAAAAGGCATGTGGGCCTGATCTCATCCCTGCATTACTAATTAAGAAATGTTCAGCTGAGCTATCCCCCATACTTTCCAAGCTCTATAATAAATACCTTGTTGAATCTTGCTTCCCTAATAGCTGGAAGATGGCCTCTGTCGTACCAGTGTACAAGAATTCTGGTGAAAGAACAGACCCTCTTAATTATTGCTCCATTAGTCTCCCCCCCACTCTTCACTAAAATCTTTGAGACCTTAATTAATCAAGCACTAGTTCACCACCTTACAAAAGCAAATCTCTGGCAAACAGTGTAGATTCAAGCAATGTTGTTCTACTGCAGATATTTTAACAGTCATTTCTGAACACATTTACCATGCACTGGATAAGGCGGGCGAAGCCAGGGCTGTAGCCCTTGATATATCCAAGGCCTTTGAGAAAGTCTGGCACAAAGGGCTGCTAATGAAAATTAAATTGTACAGTATAACTGGATGTATACTAAATATAATTAGATCCTTCTTAAACAATAGAAGCGTACATCCAAGCAGCATAACAGTAATGTGGGAATGTCTCAGGGGTCGATCCTTAGGCCATTATTATTCCTGATATTCATAAACGACCTCCCTGATAATATTGTGTCCGAGATGGGTATATTTGTTGATGACACAATGCTCTATAATATGCATGCGGGAAGAACAGATATACATAAATATAAGACAATGGCAGAATTGTTAGAAAATGACCTCCAAACTATAGTGGAATGGGGCCGCAAATGGATGGCAACATTTAATGCTAGTAAAACTAAGCTGCTCTCCTTTAACAATTACAAGACACCTCTCCAGCCCCCTATATCAATGACAAATAACACTCTACCCGAGAATTCTACCTTCAAACTCCTCAGTCTAACATTTGTGGGCAATATGAACTGGAACAAATACATATAGGACATTGCAAAGGCTGCTGCAAAGAAGCTGGGTTCCCTCTATCGAGTTAGAAGACTACTCACACCTGAGAGTATCCTGTACCTTTACAAGGCCACCATTCGTCCATGCATGGAGTATTGTTGCCATATCTGGGCTGGTGCATCTGCCACTAGTCTCTCCCTCTTAGATAAATTCAAAAAAAGAGTTGTCAATTTAATCAGTCCCACTTTATCAACTAAGCTCCAGCCCCTGTTTCATCGCTGCAATGTTGCATCAATGTGTCTGTTTTACAAATATTTTAATGGAATGTGTTCTGATGAACTTGTTTCACTTGTACCCCCCTTGACGTACATATCCCCGACAAACCCGCTCAGCAACAAGTTCAATGTTGTTGTCCCTAAATGCCAGAAAGCTTTCTATTTTAATAGTTTCTTCCCTTGAACAACTAGACTCTGGAATTCCCTTCCTGCTGCCTGCTTCCCTGGCTGTAATGATATGCAGAAGTTTAAATGTAACAAACAAATATCTTGTTAATTTTTCCTAGACATGGTCCCTAATAGTAGCCCTTACGTCCAAGTGACGATATGCTTTGTAAGGTGTGAACATGAGTAAAACAAAAAAACTGAATAAAAATTCCATGAGCAAAGTTTCTTTCCTAGAACTATCTGCCTGTGAAACATAACACTGTAGGGCTGCTTCCCAGCTGACTATAACATGATAGTTTTCAAGTCTAATGTAAACAAGTTCTTGTTGAGTTGTTCTCTTAATTTCTATCATTACTGATCACCAGTGTTTATCACCGGCTACATGATACTCATGAATCTTTATCCTGGGGGGGGGGGGGGCTTTGGGCCTTGATAATTGGTTACCCCCTAGTAAAAGAAATGTTAAAATCTAATTGGATCTATATACATTACATTTTACAGTCATGAGTGTGGATACCTCCTTCTAAAGTTGCATATGTGGGAAATTTATAGTAAAGCAAGAGTTGTACAAAATTTACTTTGTTATCTTATTGGAATAATTTAAACTTCTTTTTAATTCAATTATAATTTAAGCTTTTTTTGTTGATTTTTCAAAGTTAATATAAAGTTTGTTTTTTTTCTCTAAATTCAGGGCGTAAGCTTTGACATTCCTCCAAATTTTAGTGGGTGTGGTAAATACCCTGGTGTGGTTTACATAGGGATTTTTCCCTTGGATTAGTTTGTGTAGGGATTGTCAGTGCCAAACATTAATAAAAAAAAAAAAAAAAAAGCTATTCCGGAAATTGTTTACGAAGACGTTTATAATTTATACTATTTGGAGTGGTTTTCCTCATCTTGCTGCCATTTTGACATCAATATCTAACCTTCAAGAATCTTTTCTCAGTCCTATTAGATGACATTTTTTGCATACAATGTGAAAGGTATGAGTTCATATCCTTCCCAACAATATTAGTGGATAGAAAGTGGATCTTTTAGCAGTCTCATAATTCTTGTTTCCCTTATTTGTCCTTTAGCCTTCACATTCCATAAGCAATGTTTCTGAAAAAGGGGAAGAATTGCTGTTTTGGGGATTGGATTCTTTTCATATAACATTTATCATTGGCTAGATTTTAGTAGTATTTTTCTTTTTAGTTCCTCACATCAAGTAGCTTCACACCTTGTCTGGAGCGATTTCCATAAAATACAAATTTCATGGTCTGTGACAATATCAATTAGTCCGATAATGCATCCTCTACAGTCTAAATTGAAGTTTTAGGCTAAAGGTTAATATAACCGTTTCTATTCTGTCTGCTTACCACCTCATGAAGGCAAGGTTAGACACAAGGTCAGTTTTTAATATGGAGAAAATCCAGTTCTCTCTCCTGCCCTCACAAAAAAAAAAAGGAGCACTGGATTGGAACAAAAATTTTAATTGCTTTAGCCTAGAAGGATTTCTCCTTTTGTCATAATCTGCACAGACTCCACCTTGTCCTGAAACAGGAAACTCTAGATGGACAGCTAGGCTTCAATAAACGGGTAAATTTTAAGAGAGACCTAGTTTTAAGCAAGTAGGTTACCTTCAACAAATGTGCGACATGCTTTGTGATTCCTAGCCCAACTGCCTCAGATATTTGATATCAGGCTGGGTAATGACCGATTGGTTCATCAGATAAGTCCACTTTTGCAAAACCAACCGAGTGTCTAATTTGCATAGACATATGGTGCTGCTACTTGCTAAGTTGTGAATAGCAACAGCACATACAAGCAACTTACTGGTTTTTTGGGGAGTTTTTTTTGTAACCATCGCTCCATACAAGGTATGAAGCCACTTGATGGAAAGAGCGAAAAAATTGATATTATATCAAGGTCAAAATCTAGTCAATGATAAGTGTTTTATAAATAAACTAGCCCGGGTTTTTGGAGGTGTGTGCTGAGCAAAAAAAAAAAAAAAAGTAGTAGCAGGCAGGCTTGAACCCGTACCACGAAGGAGGAAAGAACGTGACCCCCCCCCCCGATGTCTTTGCTGTTGTGTCCATCGCCAAATCAGAAATGCCGAAGGTTTAAATTAAGGTTAGTCAATTGCAAAGAGGGGATGACTTTTGAAAATATCAGGAAAAAAAAGAAAAACAAAAACGACCCCTCCTTGTAGAAAAGTGAACAGTTGAGGGATAAGGAATCAATGTTTTAGCTAATTTTTTTATATTTGTCGTCCGAAAGTTCGAGCTTTAAAACAATACTGATTTTGTCACGTTCTGACACGTCTGTCAAAAGTTTTAGGCAGACATACAAACATACATACATTTAAACAAATTGTTGCCTTTTATATTATAGACTAGCGAGGGGTACTCGGCGTTGCTCGGGTGTTTTTCGGGGTATGTGAAAAAAAACCCGAAGCGTTGACGACGCGCAGTTGGAAAAACAAACAGGTGCGCATTAAAAAAACAAAAAGGTGCGCGTTTTTGATTGACGTGACGGCGATAGGTATTCAGCAGTTACGATTTTGTGCGGGACAGTTTTGAATAAATCGGTTTGTTTGTTTTTAAAAACCCGCTCCCTGTTTATTAGGAGGAGCGAAATGAAAGCTACAGTCTGATATGACGAAGTCGACATTGAACAAACGTTATTTCACTCTCTTGAGACAACTGGCTTTCGGCCTGTGGTTAGAGTCGAGTTTCGCTTTTTTTTATACCGAAAACCGAATGTAACGCATGCCGATGCGGGAAATGTGGAATAATTAACATTTGAAAGTCAATAAAATTAAATAGACAGGCGAGCTCCGTGGATAACTCTGAGATATTACAATTTATAGATAATATAAAAAGTTTTAAGAAGTTGTGAAGCGAGCAAGCGCTTCTCTGAAAGAAGCCTTTTGTGGACATCGAAGAAAAGCGAACATACATACACACATACATTTTCGCTTTTATATATATAGATTACAACTCAGTAAACAGCAATTCTTTCCCCTTTTGTCAAAAACAATGTAAGGACCAAAGGAGAAAATAAAGGAAGCAAGAACTACAAGGTCAAAACTTTCCAGTTTTCGTGCGTCCACTATGAAATATTCAGTTAGTAATCTCCTGGAAATTTGAAATGAACCCTTTATTTAATCCACTAGCGGTAAAGGGATCACTTGGAGGGTTGCAGAGTCAGATGAAGTCAGAGAGAAAGAAAATATCCAGAGCATTTCAGAGACGAGAGAAAGAAAGGTAAGAAAGATAAAAGATCAATGTAGGAAAAAGATGAGATTGAGAGATGGAAATAGCGAAGTAAGTGTGAGTAGAGGGAGGGAGAGAGAGTGTAAAAGGAAGAGAAGGAGACAGATAATCTTGGAGGGAAGAGAGAGAAACAGATTAAATAATAAGGAGAAAAATTGAAGGGGAAGTAGTATTCCATTTTATCTCTTGATATAATGGAAGAAAGAGAGTATTTGGAAAGATTTAATAACCCTTTTTTTTTTTAACCCTTATCCTTGAGTGGCCTTCAGACTGATAAGTTATGACTCCCTTTCATTAAAAAAAAAAACAAAAAAGAACTTTTATACTTATCATTAAATTTATCTTTGTCAAGTATATCTATCCGATACTTATCTAAATCCTCTCCGACACAGTCGGTAGCAATCACTAATGGCACAATTTTCCGCATCAAACATTCCCTCATTTTCAGAATCCTAATTCTGATAAAAATCACAAAACACAGATTTGCAGCTGATAAATCACCAAAGTTATTTTTAGTTTTGTATTATTCAGACTACTGTTCCCATCATCTTTGAGGTTATCCTCACAATGTTTTGCAACCTCTCTCACACACAGATGTGATGTTGCTAGTTTCAGTTTGTTCTATAAATGCTATTATGACATGTCTTCTTGAGAATTATCCGATCTATTCCATGCTTTTGTTCTGGCTCATTTGACTCGGTCTAGTGGGACCTAATTGTAATAGAGGTTCCTATTCCACTAACTTCTTTCCAAGAACTGCAAACTTGTGAAACTCCTCCTGATGATTAGTTTCAAGACAAAGGATAATAGGCATCTCCTGTTTTTGCTATAATCATCTTTCTTACTAGATCCTTACATGAAGTGGCTTCACCTTGTTTGAAGCGATTTCCATAAAAATGTACATATAACCACAAACCTTCTTTATGAGTCTAGCCAAACTTTGGAATTTGTATGAACTTTTCGATGGAACACAAAGTCTTACGTAATTAATAATCATATTCTTAATATCGTCTGTATTATTACTTGAACCTTCAACTTGCTGAAGATTGTCATTTAGCACTTTATCTATTCTGCCATGGTGTCCATGTGATTATCATCGTCATCATATCCAGTTTATATGCTGCTAGGTGTTTGACGGTTTGCAGAAATTGACTTTCAAACTAACCTATCTCTCGCCAGGTGTTCAATCATCCCGCTTTCTCTCAAATCTATTCTCATCATTTACTCCCTTGATTTCCTTAGCATTTCTCTGTGAATTGATCCTACTATTCCAATCGTTCTAAATCTAGCCCAAGCATTTTGAACATGGCTACACCATCAAAATCTCTTGTTATCTCCCAATTCTGTCTGTTTAACTTTATATAAATGGAGATGTTAAGGTTTCAAATTTATCATAACTATTTAAAAAATAAATAAATAAAAAAAATGTAAGTTTGATAGAATTTAAGTTTGGGACAGATTAAAACAGATGTGCAGTCACGTTTGTATTTTTATTTTTTAATGCTACTGTTAAAACGACTAAATCATTTTCTCTAACAAGGACAATAAAAGCGAAACTTGGGTTTACTTTCAGTAGCCTCGTAACTCATTTCTCTTTTGTTTTTTTTTTATTCCTCACATTCCATGAGTTGACATTTCTGATAAAGGGGGAAGAATTGCTGTTTTCTAGGTTGGAATCTATGTATCAAACATTTATTTTGGATCTTGAAGTAATATAAATAGCTTATGTTTAGCTGATTATATCAAATGGCTTTATGCCTTGCCTGGAGCGATTTAAAAAAAATAAATAAATAAAAATAAATAAGAGCACAAAAAAAAAAAAAATTAAATTAAGGAGATCTCCAGAACGTTACTGAAACCATCCTTTCAGTACATGCTCCTTACTGGTGTTTGAGGTAGAGCACAACAGCTCTAATCATCTTCCAATTCAAAGTTGAAACTTCTATTTCTTTCTGCTCTGTACACCATCATAACCTGTATGACCTAAAGAAGATCCCATCTGCAATCTGTTTTCCAAACATGCTTCATGCATAAAGCCAGCAAAGTACTGCTATGTAAATACACAAACAGAGCCACCTACGACTATTGACCACTTTTTTCTAAACATCCGATTATTCAAGAGGACATAACTCTAATCTTCAAAAGAGCATTCATTATTTAACAAAGCGTATTCATACATTTCAAAAGCTTTTTATATAACTGTTTACTTGAAACACAAGTGAAGAATTGGCTATAAAAAGGTCAACTTCCAACTTCAAAGTCTTTTTATTTTTTTTTTTTAAATTTGTTGACTTCCGACTTTTGACGATTGAGAATCGGCTAAAAAAAATATAAAATATTGGATAAATGTAAAAAATCAACTGCGTGATAATTTTTATTTTATTTTTTTAAAACTATTAATAAATCAACCATTTTGAGTTAAAATGTACTTAGTATTACACATGTAATCAGATGGAAAGCATGCTTGAAATGTGTAAGTATACTAGAATAATCAAGATTATAACAAAATGGAACCAGAAGTACTGCATTTGGCTCATAGCACCATGTTTTAGTATCACACAAAATGAAAAAAAAGTATTAAAACATCTCCCCCCCCCCTATTATGTACTACTAAATTGATTTTACCTCTGGGAGGTGACTAGTCTAGTGGTTAAGGACGTGGACTGACGACGTGGATGTTCCAAGTTCGAATTCAGTTCGCTCCACAAAAATCACTTTCATTTCGGATGTGAGCAACCTTCTTGTGGTTGCTCCCACAAGTACTCAACATCTTTTTAGAAAGAATCCTGACTAGAAAAATATCAGGGAAACCTATGGCAACAGTAGAATCTTTGAATTCATACGATACGATGACTAACTTCAAAACAGTCTTCATATTAAAATCTTGGTGCTGCTTAAAGTAGGTCCAGCAGACAAGCCTCGTTTTAAAAAATCTGAACGGTTAGGTCACATGACAATGGTGCTTCTATCATTATTGATCCTTTTAATGATGGATATAGAAACCATGAGCCAAATAGTAAGAAATATTCAAAATTTTTTAAATTTTTTCTTTCTTTAAATTTTTTTTTAGCTTAACTTACTTTTATATTTCAACATTTCGTTTTTTAGTCATAAATGCTTCTCCACATTAAAAACCGACCTTATGTCTAACTCTGCCCTCGTAGGGAGGCAAGTAAATAGGAAGTAATATGGCGTCTGAAAAATATTTTTCGAACCCAATAAAAGCATTACAATACATTTAAACCCTGAAGAATTTCTGCCATGCACCCTTGTTGATCAAAGTTAAAAACTAGGCACTACTTATGTTTTCAACTTAAAAAAAAAAAAGAGTTTTAAAATAGTAAAAACACTAAAGCTTTTTCCGTTTGTTGTCTTTTTTGGAAGGGGAGGGGGGGGTTTGAGCCACCCCTATTATCCCAAAGAACCAGCTATGTAAGCACTTTGTAAAATTTTTCAATAATTATTTACAAAAAATTTTCTGCATGTTTACAATCAATTTTTATTTAAAATTAAATTATTTTCTGAAATATTTTGTTTTATATGTTTACATTTTTGTTTTTAAGTAAAATTAAGAAATTAATTTTAAAAATATTGTTTATATCCATCTTCATTCAAAAGGGTTACCTTTTGGTAGTTTCACCGGTTGTTAACCTAAATTTTCTGAATGTCAGAATGAGACTCGTCTGCGGGACCTACTTCTTTAAGCTGCACCAAAATCTTTAGTGTAATAAATATATATATATATATATATATATATATATATATACACACACACACACACACAATATGAACAAAGATAGCTGCTGGAAAAAACACGATGTTGAGTCTTCTACGAATTTAATCAAGAATAAACTTTTTAAAATTATTTAAGACTTCTACTCGGCCATAGCTGATAGAATGAGAGCACCCTCCTGGATTGAATAAAAGGTTCAGTTTGTAATCTCCTATAAATTTTATTTTTTGTGTTTCAATATTCATATTAAAAACCTTTTTTTTTCTATTTATTTAAAAACAAAATAAAACTTTGTTATATACGGGTCGTGGAATTGCATTCATCTGCAACAGATCTAGCTAATTTGCATATCCTTTTAAAAATTCATTTTAATTCCCTATTAGTTTTTTTTTGATTTCTTATGGGATGATCATCTTTAGTTAACTATTATGTTTAATTATATTCAAGCAAATATTCTACATGATTTATACTTGTGTAATATTTGTGTAAAAAGTTTATAGTAAACACAAACCTCTTTCAATATATATATATATATATATATATATATATATATATAAAGAGGTAATCACCTTTTTCTTTACCATATTCCCTCTGCTTCACTTTTTGTTATCAAGTAAGATCTTTGAGTTACTTGTTTCATCAAATACTTTTGTATGCAAAATCCGATCCCACATTTTGCTAATTCCTACCCTCTGATGAGAAGGAAACTATTTCTTCAAAACTCCCCAGATTAAGGACTATCCACTTATCAAGTGTTTCCTTTTCAGATTAAATATGTTTTTGACTCTTTTTCAGTGTTTTTTAACGTTTTATTAACTGTTTGCTCGTATTATAAGCTCTATCTCCAATTTGGTTTTATCGAGCTTTTACATCTGATTGAGATTACTTTATAAATATTAATTCTTTAATATTTATAATATACTTTAGTTTTACCATCTTGGATCATTTTGGTAAATTTAATTGTAATTTTTATTATATATATATATATATATATTTATTTTTATGTATGCGTGTGTGTGTGTGTGTATATATATATATATATATTTGTTTACAAAAATTTTGTCAACTAAACTCCTGTCAGTTTTTAGTCTACGGACATGAAACTTAATATATAGGGTATTCGAACCCATGCAAAACTTTATATTTGGAGATATCTGGAGAAAATCGGTGCAAAAGTGTGAAAATTAAAAAGAATGGAATTTGTCAGGTGATGGTCGAATGACGACATTATGAATATGCATGCGTGACATAATAGCTATTGGTTCATGTTTTATGTTTTAGCCTTGCAGCAAACATGTCTTCATATCTCGGGCATTAACATCAAAGGAAAAAGTAAATCGTAAGCTAAACATTTTGGTTTCGATTCTCAGTGGTGGCACACGAGTCATTTTTTTGTTTTAACTTTTTAAATCATTGCTATAAATTGGGTCCAATATAATAATAAATACGAAATCTACATTAATCAAAATATCATATTTAAGCATATTTCATGAACGGCAATGCTGGGCAGCCTGCTAGCTCTGTATATATTCCAGAGTTTGACAAGATACATCTGAAGAAGGTCACATGTTACATTGACCAGAATGGTGTGAAAATTACATCCAAGATGAGAATAGCGATTTAAATCATCCAAATAATTTATCAATCCTGATTTTTTAAAATTCTGAAATATGATCTTTTAAAAAGCTCACCACTCCTGTTTCTGAATTGTTTTAGATGAGGATTATTTTGACTACCGTTCTCATCTTTCATCTCATCGTTCTTGCAAGGATCTATGGCATAGTAGAAAAAGTACTAAGTAAAAATTCAGTTCTAACCTGGAGGTTGCATGTTCAATCCTCAGTGCAGGGCAATACTAAGAATAAAATGGTTGATGGAACAAGAGCATAAAGGGTTTCATTTGAAATTCTGTGCAGATTCCCCCCGAGCGAGTACAGCAGAAAGATTCTTGAATTCAAGACATGCCTGAGAAGGTCTGAGCTTAAATCGGCTGAAACGTTGTGATAATAACAATCCACATTACCATTTCTTGTTAATGCAAAGCAAAAAACTCAATACCATTTGTTTTTATCTAGTTGATTTATGGTAAGTCAACTATTTTGAAGTTGATACTAGTGGTGGGATGATTAATCGGAATCGTTAATCGTAAAAATCATGTATTTTGAGGGGGAATTGGAATCGCATCATTAAAAAATACCTTAGATTTACAATTCTTTCATTACGATTCTCTTATATTTTTAAGTTAAACTGTTTGAAATGAGATTAATGCTGTCAAAAATTCATGATAACGTTATAGAACTTTTCATAACATATTTAATATGTACAAGAATTTTATTAACTACTTTAAAGGTAATCTTTATCTTAACGAGTTTCAAAATTTCTTTGAATTTTTTTCTTTCTTTAATTCTTTGAATAAAAAACTTCTTTTTTTTTTAACTTTTAGCTTAACTTGCTTTTATATTTCACCATTTCGATTTTTAGTAATAAATGCTTCTCTACATTAAAAACCGACCTTGTGTCTAACTTTGCCCTCGTGGGGAGGCAAGTAAATAGGAAGTAATATGGCGGCTGAAAAATGTTTTTCGACCACCATAAAAGCATTACAATACATTTAAACCCTAAAGAATTTTCGCCATGTACACTTGTTGTTCTAAGTTAAAAATTGGCCACTACTTGTGTTTCAAATTTAATAAAAAAAAAAAAAAAAAAAAAAAAAAACGCTTTAAAATAGTAAAAACACTAAAGCTTTTTCCGTTTTGGAAGGGGGATTTAAGGCGCCCCTATTATCCCAAAAGAACCAGCTATGCAAACACTTTGCAATATTTTTCAATAATTATTTTTTTAAAATTCTTTACAATCAATTTTTATTTAAAATTAAATTATTTTCTAAAATATTTTGTTTATATTTGTTTACATTTTGTTTTTAAGTAAAATTAAGAAATTAATTTTAAAAATATTGTTTATATCCATATTCCTTCAAAAGGGTTTCTTTTCGATAGCTTCACCAGTTGTTAACCTAAATTTTCCGAATGTCAGAACAAGGCTCGTCTGCGGGACCCACTTATCTAAGCTCTGACGATTTTTGTAATGATTTTATCTGTTTATTTTTTTTTATTTTTATTTTTTGCCGGAGTTTAAGTAATTATTAACAGGAAAATTGGTGAAAGTCAAAATGGAATCCGCGCTATTTTTAAATATTATTTTCAAGTTTAATTAAAGCTTTACGATACACTTTCTTATTATTGTTTTTGTGTTCTTTTGTTATTTTTACCTATTTATTTATTGCCAGATTTAACAAACAAAATGAAAGTAAAACAAAAAAATTTGGTGCTTATGCACTTATGTTACCTTTATTTATTTTTTTTAAAATGGTTTATGTGCCTTGCCCAATGTTTGAAGAGTTCGAATTGTTTTTTAAAAGAAAATTGGTGAAAGTCAAAATTAGCACTTGTGGCGATAAACAAAAATAAACAAAAAGCTTTAGCGTGTACGTACCTCTCATGGAATGTCGTAGATTGAAACACAGTGAAATGTTATTTGGTGCTAGTGCACTTATTGATCCGCACTATTTTTAAATAGTATTTTCAAGTTTAATTAAAGTTTTACGATACCTGTTTTTATTAAATTGTTAGGTGAAAGTACAGAATAGGTACATAACACCCTCCCGTCCCCATGTTAAGAATGGCTTTCTAAATAATGTCATTATTTCAGCACGGCTCAATAAGTGCATGAGTACCTTTTATTTTCTTGAATAAAATACAAACTACTCGACAAGAACACTGTTTTTGTTTGAATAATTATTTTTTATTCAAAAATAAAAAATAAAAATTTCAATTGTTCAAAACATGTTTTTTCCCAAAGCTTACTGGGATTTTTTTAATTACCATATTTTTCATGAGCATGCTCTAAAAATGTTTAAAAATTATCTAATATTTTTTCACTATTCATGTTATAAGCCTTTCTATACATGGCCTCATCGACATGAGACCATTTTATTTCTTCTACTGATGTATTTCAGTCTTCTTTTAATATGAGACCAGTAGGCTTCAATATTATTGGTGCAAACACCAGTAAGTGGATCGACAAAATTGTGAATGGTTTATAGTTCCGTGAACATAATTAAACTTGAAAATAATATTTAAAAATAGCGCGGATTCCATTTTGACTTTCATCAATTTTCCTGTTAATAATTATATAAACACTGCCAAAAAAAAAAAAAAAAAAAAAAAAATATCCATCAAGAAAAAAATAAAAATAAAAATTATGCGAAAATTTCAAGCCAAAATAAAACAAAAAAACAAAAAAAAAAACTAGGTCACATACGCAAAAATAATAACTTCTCCCTCAGTCGAACAACGTACAACATCAGAGCTGATGCGTATTTCGCTACAGGGGTAGCATTCGTGTATGTCTGCCCTTTTTCTTTATATTTTTTAATATATAAAATAACTCCTGAAATTGATTGTTATTAATTTCATGGTGCAAGTTTAATTCATGGTTAAAATATTTGTTTTGACTTTTATCTTCAATGAAAGAAATTTTACGAAAAAAATCAAATCGTTTCAAAATTCCCTTAATTGTATTTCCACTTTTTCACTGTACCAAATTTTTTTGGTATACAAAAACTTTCGATTATATAATGGTATATTTCAAAACAACAATTCCATCGGAATCGGAATTGTACTTGGTATTGGAATCTGTAATCAACATTTTCCTGGAATCAGAAAAAATTTAGGAATCGTCCCAACACTAGTTAATACTAAAATATGACATCTGTTATAGAAGACATTCCTTGTATACAATCTATTGAATACAACTTGTTATTTTACCCATAGCTAGTGGAAATTATGTTCATATCCTTCCCAACAATGTATAAATGAATAAAATACCGATTCATGTTTGTGATTGTATCCATTAGGGCAACCATATACCCTTCAGTTTTAAGGCTTAGAAAGGTTAATATAATTTCTTTATTTTAATCACACAAAACACATGCTAAAATATTTCTTAGTTTTAAAATTATGTTAAAAAAAAAAAAAAAAAAAAAATCAATTTTAATTGTTCTAATTAACTAATTTGCAATTAACTCACCAGGTGACATGGCTCTCACTAAGTTTCTGTCAATTACTCTCGGTTTATTAACAGATAAAAGGGAGGTGACGGTGACTAAGTAATTAACAACACTGACTGACAACCTGTGTGTGCCAAGTTCAAATCTAGTTCATTCCACAGAAACACTTTCATTTAGGATGTTAGCAAACTTCACATAATTCCAATGTTTTTCTAGAAAGAACTAACTCGAAAGATATTGGGGAAACTAGTGCCAACATAGAATCATTTGATTCATATAAATAAATGAAGAGTCAAAAGGTAATAATACTATCAAACCTTAGGTGGAATAATCCATTATAAACAAAAGAAAATATCACCACTAGTAGTAATACTATCTAACCTTTACCCAGAGAGAAAAAGAAAAGAGCAAAAAGAGACTAATTTTGGATTTTGTCTTATTTATAAATTTAACTGTTTTGCAAAATTCCTCATTTGAACAATGTAATCAGATATCAATGAATAACTCAACAGTACATCTTGTTTTTCTAATCTATCTTAATAACATTTATATTTTTATATGAATGGGATACACTTCTAAACAAATTAACTGATCATTATAAATTTTGTGACAGCTGAAAGGTCCAAATGTGAGCTATATTTAGTTTAATGCAAATACAATAAGAGAGGAAGACAGAAGCCTTGATTTTTTTTTTTTTTTTTTTTTAGAAATTTTAACAATAGGTATTAGCCATCAATTAATAAATATTCTCCAAATTTCAGTTTCCTCAGGGTATTTAAAAAAGATTTTTTGGGGGTATAATATGATAATTTGAAAATTCATACTCTTCATGAGACAACATAAAAAGTGGTGCAAAATCATTCCATGTGGAGAATTAATTTTACCAGTTCTGGAGTGTATATTCTTCTATTATCATTACAAAACCACCTCACAAAAAATTTTAAAAAAATTATTTAATCTCAGTATAGGGTCAAAATTATTTGATCTCAGTATAGGGTCAAAATTATTTGATCTCAGTATAGGGTCAAAATTATTTGATCTCAGTATAGGGTCAAAATTATTTGATCTCAGTATAGGGTCAAAATTATTTGATCTCAGTATAGGACTAAAATTGCTTGATCTCAGTATAGGACTAATTTCAATTGCATCTTGAACATAGAGACAAATGGATAGTTATAACATAAGTATGTTATATTTTTATTCATTTTTCAATTAGGAAATAAATAAAAAAAATTGTTGAGGTTGAAATTTATCCTGAAAAATCAAACTTCCAATTAGCTTGTATTGATATAAAATATTGCCACCAAATTATACTGGCGGAAATCCCAAGACGTATTTGTAGAATGCCTGATTTTAAACTATTCCAAATATTCGCTAATCATTTGTTAAGTGAGCAAGATATTCAGATTATGCAAGGTATTCCATGTTTAATGGCAGCAAACAGCTTATATTAAAGGGAGTTAACTTTTTTTTTCTTTTCATTATTCATCTGACCTAATTTTATTTTCTCTTTTATTTTATTTATTTTTTTGTTTGTTCCAATATTCTTTTTAAATTTTGTTTGTTCTTGGTGAGAAAAGAATCGGGGAAAGAGAATAATTGATTGAATAGATATTTAAAATAAGGATTGAAGGTAAGGGGCAGATTTTTAGATTGAATTAAATGGGGCAGCTGATTTTTTTATATATATAAGAAAATGAAGGAGAGCATCATTAACATTCCAGCATTTCCTAGATAATTATTTTGTTATCCATTTTTAAGCAATAATTTCAGATCATTTTTTTTTTCTTTTTTAAGTGAGCGCCCAGTTTTCAATGTAAGTTTAATGTAAAATAAAACCTCTAGAATTTATATTTGAGAATTTTTTCACTACACTCTAAATTATTATTTTTTATTTTATTTTTTTTATTTTTTTTTAGGAAAAAAAAAAAATCTTTGATTGGACACAATATTCTTAAATTATTAAAAAAAAAAAAATAGGTATGATTCAGATTATTCAAAGCACTTTTCTCATTTGGGATATTCTCACATTTTTGCCGATGTAACCTTTAATCTTCTTCAGATGTATTTGTTCAAGCTATGAAATCTATACTGAATTTCAAACTGAACCCTTTATTTACAGATGGACGGTTCTCATTCCATCATCTATAATCAGATCAAAGTGTTAAATAGATCTTATTTTATTCGGTCATGGCTGGTAGAACAGTCCCCCCCCCACACACACACCAGATTAAATAAAAGGTTCAGTTCAACATTCTGCATAGGATTAAAAGTACAGAGAACTTCATAAATTCCAGTATATTATGTCAAAAAATTCTTACAAGTATTCAAAACTTGGAAACTTTTTGGTTCAAATCCGGCAATTTTTTGTACTAGCAAAGATACCCACGCTTCGCTTGGGTACCTGCTTCTCAGGCACTCTTGCAGTTAGTAGATGTTATAAGAACAAGTATTTCTTAAGGTGTTTAAAAATATTTTAACTACCTTCTGAAACTGTGACTGAAATTCAACTATGAACTTTAAAGCAAATAGATTATATCAAAGTTACACATAAAAAATGAAACAGTTACAAATCACAATGGATAACATTTGTTTAATTGGTTAAAGGGATGGGGGTGTAGGAGGAGGATCTGATTAAAATTCAAAGAAGTTGACCGGCTCCATGGTGGCAGTCCCTGGGATGCTGACCAATCCCAACGGTGTGCACCATCCCTAGGTGATGAATATTTATGAAAAGCCGGACTAAATATGACCTTAAATTTACACCTTGAAAAGCTGTACACCATCCCTAAGTCAGAGACCATCGTCATGTCAGGTTTGGTCATAATCGGTTCAGTGGTGTGGGCTGTAGGAGAGTTGTACATATAGACACACATACACAAATGCTACTACTTTACATATATATATATATATATATATATATATATATATATATATATATATATATATAGATAGATAGATAAGTATTAAAATGGAGATTATGTGCAACTACTTATTTAATTGTTCCCAAAATAAAATTTGTATTTATTTGCAAATTTACATTTTTTAAATTCTCAATGTGACTTAAATTAACCAATCAAATAATGCTGCAAAAGATAAACATTTTAAATAGAAAAAAATAAGTTTCTTTTGAATATTTTCAGAGTGTTTAAGAAAAAAAACTTTTTAATTCAGTCTTTTTTCACTATATACTTGCAGCACTGAAGTTACATATAGAAGCATTTGAAAAAAAGTAAGCTAAGAAAAATGAACCCGAGCTGGATAATGTGAAGAACATCTATATATTAATAGAATAGCGTGTGTGTTATTTATTTTGTGTGTCACGCTTACATCAAAGTGACTATTGTTTAATTGTTATGGATTTCCATTTCTTGTAATAATTTTACCAAGAATTCTTCATAAGTTTTGGTTTTGATTATAGCTGAAGGAACTCAAGTTCTCCCTCTCATATATAAAGTTTTGGTTTCGATTCAAGCTGATGCACTAAAGTCATATGGATATTTTTTTATTTTTGAAATCACAACTTAAAATCACAACATAAAAATCAATAGAACATTAACTCTATAATAATATATATGAAATCTGCAAGAATTAAAATATATTTAAGCGTACTTTATGACCGGGCTATGCTGAGCATCCCTGCTAGCTTAGATAAATACTTTTGCAGTTTTAACAAAAGAGCTACAATAATATCAGAGCATCTCCATTTATGCTGAACATCTACAGAATGCCAACATCAATATATTACATATGAATGAGTCCCCTGTGGAATTTCTACAGGTCCCGTTAGTATTTATCAATTAAAATAGTAACATATGGGTTATTGTGGAGATGAATCTGTAATTCCAACGACCCCAAAGAGATACTGATGAATTATGTTTTAGCAAGGAAATCATTGGTAGGACATATCTTTATATATATATATATATATATATATATATATATATATATATATATATATTTACACACGTAAAGTATTAGCATTTGTGTGTGTACACCTCTCTTACAGCCCACACCACTGGACTGATCATGACCAAACCTGGCATGATGATGGTCCCCCACATAAGGATGATACACACCATCTCACTCTCATTATATATATATATATATATATATATATATATATAAAGTAGTAGCATTGTAAAATGTTTTTGACTCCTAATGGGGGTATGAGACGAATAAATTCTCCAATCATTTTTATAACCACCGGCTGTGCTAAACAACCAATGAAAACCTCCCAAGTTATTATAAAAATTGTCAAATTTTGGATTCAATCAGTTCGCCGCTAAATACGTCACAGACCGCATTTGATTCTTGGCCACCATCTTGGTTACTGCAAATTACAGTCAGGATCTGATCTGAACTACGCTGCCATCTTTGTTCAAAATAATGTCACAACACTTAAAAGGTTATGGGCCCAGCCATCGTCTTTTCTTTGACGGATCGGAATCTAAATTCGAATTGTGGCAGGTAAAATTTCTGGGATATCTAAGGATTCAAAAACTACACAAAGTGATACAATCTTCAACAGAGAATTCTAACGACCTCGAATTTCTTGAAAAGAATGCGACTGTTTTTTGCAGAACTGATTCAATGCTTAGACGATAGAAGTCTGTCTCTGATTATAAGAAATGCTTTGGATGACGGACGGAAAACATTGAACATATTAAGATAACATTATTTATCAAAAAGGAAACCAAAAATTATATCACTATGTACAGAACTAACGTCTCTGAAACGCAACGAGGATGAAACTATTACCGACTACGTTATAAGGGCAGAAACAACCGTCAATGCCTTAAAACTCAGGTGAAATAATAAGCGATAGCTTGTTGATATCAATGACTCTCAAGGGACTTCCAGCCGATTTTAAACCATTTACAACTGTTATAACGCAAAAAAACAAACCCATATATTTCAGTGAATTGAAAGTGGCATTACGCAGTTACGAAGAGACTAATCGTATGCTCGTGGACAATAATAACTCCAACAATATTATGAAGTTCAAAAATGCTTCTTGAAAACAGACTTCACCAAATTACGCACCTCACCGCAACGTTTTCCCCAAAAGTAATTTTCCCAAGAAAAAGAATAAAATTATCTGCTATAATTGTGGATGACCCAACCACAAAAGTTTCCAATGTCGATATAAACGCTCTAAAATGGACTCCATAAAAAACGTTGAGAACTTTAAAGAACATACATTTCTATTCACATGTAACTTTGATAATACCACAAACGGTAAAAATCTCCTTCTAGACTGTGGTACTACAGCACACGTTATCATCAAGGAATCTGATTTTATTAATTTTGATTCAAACTTTAATCCATAAAGTCATTTTATCGAACTTGCCGATGGTAGTCAAATAAATGATATAGTCTTGAAAAGAGATGATGCTAAAATATCCCTAAAAAATAATAAAGGCGAAATCTGTAACTGTATTCTAAAAAAAAAAAAAAAAATGCTGTTCATACCGACATTTGCGAAAGACATATTTTCCATGCAGGCTGCAATTAAACAAGGCGCGAATATAAAGCTTGTCCAAAACAAGTCAAAATTGATATACCCCAATGGAACTGTATTTGACATTAAAGAAAATGGCTGACTATATTATTTAAAAAGTATGGTTCCCTCAGAAACTGTCTTTCACGACTTGGAAACCTGGCATAAAATTCTAGGACACTGCAATACAGCTGATATTATCAAATGTAGTCGAAGGCATGAAAATAATACCTTCAGATGATCTCCCAAATTGTGATGTGTGTGCACAGAGGAAAATGACAAAATATATAAGCCGAACGCCAGACAAAAAAGCTACGAAAATTCTCTCATTTGTGCATTGTGACTTAGCAGGTTCGATCAGCCTGATGGGGAAAAATAATCTAAGGTACGTTTTGAACTTTATTGATGATTTTTCCCCGTTTAATTCTAGTTTATTTTCTAAAAAACAAATCCGACACTATCCTCGCCACTAAGAAATATTTAGCGGATATTGCCCTGTATGGCTCAGTAAAATGTATTTGCTCAGACAATGGGACTGAATTTACTAGTAAAGACTTTGAACTTCTATTAATTAACCATGGTATTAAGCACGAGAAATCTGCACTGTATTCTCCCTTCCAAAATGGCACCGCTGAAAGGGCATGGCGAACCCTTTTTGAGATGACAAGATGCTTACTTATCGAATCGAAATTAACACATAGCTTATGGACGTACGCTTTAATGGCAGCAGCATATACCAGAAATAGATTGTTCAATAAAAGACTAGGCAAAATGCTGTATGAAGCGTTTTGCGGTGTAAAATCTAAAATGAACCGAATGCATCTATTTGGTTCTCATTGTTTTGCATTTATAGAAAACACCAGTGAACTAAATACTAAAAGCGAAAAAGGTATTTTCATAGGTTACGATAAAAACAGTCCAGCATATATAATCTACTTTCCAACCCAAAATGCCATAAAAAGGGTTAGATGTGTAAAATTCAATGATACATTAAATTTTAAAAAATGGTGATTCAGTGGATGAAAAACGTGAAATATTACCTAGCATCTTAATCGATCACAATGAAAATATTAATAACGACGACAATTACAGTAGAACTTTTGATGAAAATTTTAACCAGACACATCGATACCCAATAAGGGAGCGAAAAAGGCCAGACTTCTTACAAATTGAAAAGATATAAGATTACGCAGTGCATTACTGTTACTTGTTGAACAGCACATCGGAAAGTTATAATGAGGCGATTAATTCAGAAAATCACCAAGAATGGGAACAAGCTATAATATCCGAATTGAAAGCTTTATCGGAAAGTAACACCTACGAAATAGTGGAAAAACCAACAGATAAAAATATAATTTCTTCACGCTGGGTTTTTTCAAAAAAAAAAAAAAAAAAAAAAAAAATCACAGCTTCTGGCAGTGAAACTTTTAAAGCAAGATTTGTTGCAAAAGGTTTTTCACAAATTTCTGGAGTGGAATATTTTGCAACATTTTCACCAATGACAACTTTAATGACAATTAGAATTTTATTACAACTTGCCGCTCAATACAATTTAAAAATACATCAAATGGATGTAAAAAATGCTTATTTAAATGCTCTGATTGACTGTGAAATCTATATTTACTCTCCAGAGGGATTTAAAATGAAAAATAAAAATTGGGTGGGGAAATTGAATAAATCGTTATATGGACTAAAACAAAGTGCACACAATTGGAATTTAACACTCCATAATTATTTAATAGAACAGGAATTCAAGCAATGTCCCGTAGACGTGTGCATGTATACCAAAAATGTAGGTAATAAACTGTTGATTTTGTTTTTTTGGGTTGACGATATATTACTTGCCTCAAACTGTGACAACACTTTAAAAGATGTTAAAAATGAACTAAATAAAAAATTTAAGATGGCCGATCTTGGACAACTGTCATGGTTTCTCAGTATAAAATTTACCTGTGAAAATGAGACTATAACTATGAACCAATCATGGTACGTTGAAAAAATTTTGCTCAAGTTCGGAATGCAAGATTGCAAACAGTGTAAAACTCCTGTCTCAAAACTTATTGAAACCGACAATTAAGGACCTTAATTGTGCAAAACAAATCCTTCGTTACCTAAAAGGAACCAAGGAACAATCTTTAATATTTAAAAAGTCTACACATCTTCTAAATTTAGAAGGATTTTCAGATTCAGATTGGGGTAACTGAGGATAGAAAAAGTATAACGGAGTATTGTTTCAGACTGTCAGAGACTGAACCTATGATCTCTTGGAAAACTAAAAAGCAACAAATTGTTAGCCTTTCTACTTGTGAAGCAGAATATGTGGCTCTTACCCATTCCGCGCAGGAGGCAATTTTTCTGAACACCCTTCTAAAATCTATTTTAAAACCAGATCTAAGTAAAAAACCTATAGTAATCTATTGTGACAATCAAAGCAGTATCTTATCAAATAATCTTATTATCAATATCTTATTAGCAAATAATTCTATGATTCATCAAAGGTCGAAGCATATTGATATTAGATATCCTTTTATAAGGAATGAAATAAGTAAGAGTATTAGATTTTTTACTTATGCGACGTCTGAGAATAATATAGCCGACATTTTCACTAAACCTATAAAAAGAATAAAATTAAAACATTTTATAACCAAACTTTCTGGAATCTAATTATGAATAACTCTCTTTTCAGAAACCTCAAAAGAGAAGCATGAACAGTCGAAATCACACAAAAAAAAAATTGTACCAGGCACGACGTTAAACTGCGACCATTTCTACCTTACTAACCAACTAATACCTAACATAATGTTTCCAGTTTTTGTAAAAAAAAAAAAACAAAAAAAAAAACAAAGTTACTTGTTAAAAACTTGTAAATTTCCTTTTGTCAAATAATTTTTTTTTGTATCTTCTTTTTTGGCAAACATTCGTTAAAAACAAAAATGTATATTTATGAATTTTTGTGCATATGTTTATATGTATTTGAAAAGCATTCTATTTGTATGTTTATATATATCTGAAAAGTGTTTATTTTTATAGGTATAAAAAAAAAAAAGCTTCTTTTTGCACACATTATACCAATATATTAATTTCTTTTGACCAATGAGAATAAAGACAAATTCCGCCCCCCCCCAAGAAAAAGTTATTTTATTGGTTTATTTTTATTTGTTCATTTATTTGTTTTTTATTTTCATTTATTTATTTTTCTTTCCTTTTCTCAAGTCAAACCAAAATTGAATCCGAAAGGATTTTTTTTTTTTTTTTTTTTACATAGGTATCACCACTTATTAAGGCCAAGAGGCCACTCGAGGGTAAGGGTTAAAGAGTATACAGTAGAAATTGGACAATATAGTAATCGTTAGTAATGGAAATTCGATAAATTTGTTAACAAGTGGAACGGCTCATCAAGAACTTGTTTACGTTAGACTTGAAAACAACCATATTGTAGTCAGCTGGAAAGCAGGAAAACGGAAGACAATTCCACAGGCGTGCAGTTCTAAGAAAGAAGCTTTGTTCATGGAATCTACGTTTAGGTTTAGGCACAGATAAAGAGTGGGGAGAATTATTGATAGTGTTTTCAGCTAGACAAATGTTTCTTGTGAAAGTTTGGCGAGGGGGGACGATAGACTGAAGCTCAGTCAAACACTTTCCATGAAAATAACGATATAGCAGAGACAAACTCGCAACATCTCTTCTGTAAGATAGAGGTTACAGGGAAGAGAAAAGGACATCTCCTACGAGGCTACAAAGTCTATTTTGAACCCTATCAAGGCAGGACAAGTCCTTTCTAGCAGCTCCTGCCCAGATGTGGCAACAGTATTCCATCCTTAGATGTACCTGGCTCTTATATAGATAGAGAATTACATCAGCAGTGAGATATCTATTGGATTGATAGAAGGATCCCACCATTTTTCCAGCGGCCTCAGCAACAGATTTGATGTACGTGTTCCATTTAAAATCAGGAGTAAAGGTCAAGCCCAGAAGTTTGTCAAAACTTGAGGCCTCCTCAAGACGAGAGCCATTCATTTCAATTGATGGCAGATGTGGATCAGAACGTTGATGATGTAAAGAGAGAAACTTGGTTTTAGATGCATTAAAAGTAACCAGCCACTCCTTTCCCATTGTACCACGTGTTCGAGGAGAGAGAATTGGAGAGAACTTGGTCGTTTACTGTCTTCGATGTGCTAGCATAAATGTCTACAAATGATGTAAGGATGTGATTTGGAAGATAATTAATGTAGATCAGAAAAAGAGTTGGGCCCAGGATGGAACCCTGAGGGACTTCAGCATTAATACTGTGAGCTTCTGATTTTTGCCCATCAACTACTACTCTTATGAGCCTATCAGAAAGAAATGATTTAATAATTAAGACATTTCCAGCTATACCATAGCTAGAGATTTTGTGAAGTAAACCATTATGCCATACCCTATCAAAGGCCTTAGATATGTCAAGAGCAATTGCCCTAGAAAGGTTGCCTCCGTCGAGAGATTTGCTAATCCTATGAGATATAACTGTCACATCTGCTGTAGATCTAGCAGAATGGAAACCATATTGAGTGTCACTAAGAAGGTTATTTTTGCTGAGACGGTTAATTACTTCTGTATTTAACAGATTCCAGCAACTTACTCATGATGCACAGGAGACTTATTGGCCTGTACTGAGAGGGAGATGAGTGATCACCTGAATTCTTAAATACAGGGCATACTGATGAGATTTTCCAGGGTGATGGGAAGCAATTCTCCTTAAGACAACATTTAAACAGTTTTGTAAGTATGGGCGCTAGTTCTGGTTGAATTTTCTTGAGTACTATAATTAGAATACCGTCAGGGCCGGTTGCTTTACTGGAATCAAGGTTTTTGATTAGCTTGGCAACATCACATACAGATATATGTATATCACATAGCATGTTTTCTGATACAGGAGGAAATATTGGGGGTTGGCGGCCTTGGTCGCAAAGGGTAGAATTAGCTGCAAAGTTCTTGGCAAAGAGTTTGGCTTTGTCTGATACTGAGGAGATTACCTCAGGTCCATTGATGATAGTTGGGATAGAGCACACGCTTCTGTTCAGGATTCTGTTTGCTATTTGCCAAAACTGGTGGGTACCAAGTCGCTGCTCAGCTACTTTGGACTTGACCAACTGAGCATAGAACTCTTGTGTTCTTTATTATTTTCTTACAACGATTTCCATTATATAAAAAAATAGGGAGTGCGTAAAATGTTTTTGACTCCTAATGGGGATATGAGACGAATAAATTCACCAATCATTTTTATAACCACCGGCTGTGCTAAACAACCAATGAAAACCTTCCTAAGTTAGGATAAAAATTGTCAAATTTGGGATTCAATCAGTTCGCTGCTAAATACGTCACAGACCGCATTTGATTCATGGCCACCATCTTGGTTACTGCAAATTACAGTCAGGATCTGAATTGAACTATCCCACCATCTTTGTTCAACATAATGCCACAACACTTAACAAGTGTTCATGTGTATGTGTGTGTGTACAACTCTCCTACAACCCATACCACTGAACCGATTATGACCAAACCTGACATGATGATGGTCTCCAACTTAGGGATGGTGCACATAATTTTTCAGGGTAAAAGATTAAGGTCATATTTGGTTTGGATCTTACAACATCCACTTACTGCAAGAGTGCTCATGAAGTGGGTACCCGAGCATGCAGCAAAGTCCCATACAAAGTGTGGTCATCTTTACTACTAACTAATATGTTACGGTTTTAATTAATAAATTTAAGTTAAGTCTGTAACTATAGCATATTGTTTTATACTTAGTTAAGTTAGAAGTATTTGAAAAAGAAGTTATCAAAATAGAAATGAGTTTAATGTTGGTTATGTAACTTACTGCAACATCCACAGAGCATCCAATCGTATAACCTGGATCAACTGTGACTTCATTGTGACAAATGAGTTGAACCAGTGATGTTTTGCCAACACCTGAAAAAGAGAAAATACTGTATCAAATCAACTGTCTTCAAACTACAAATGTGTGTGGGATTTTTTTTGTTTCGTTGTCTTCTTCCTCCTCTACTTCTTTTACAATGGCGGTTGATACCAAAACATATGACATGCTGGGATCCGGTCAACTCGCAGATCAAGACTCCCTATACTCAAAAATCCAGTTTGTTATACCCTCAAGGCTCACACTTATGTGAGTATGTGTCTTACATACACAGTGCCATTTCTGTGTTTACTGCCATGATGTTTGCCATGTCACATTATCTACAAAATATTTGCTAATTTATAGAATGAAACTAGTTTATACCTACTGCTAGAGCGGTATTGGTAAAGTACCTGGATATGTCAATTTTCATCTTTACCTAGATTCTACTGCTTTATAGTTAGTACAAAAGAAAAATAATGCTAAAATTTCATGTTACTTAGTACTTGCATGAGAGAGTAAGTAACTATGATGAATGTATTTAAATATTGTTTTTATTGATAAAATATCCTCGTCCCATCTAAGATAGAGATTCCACCCAGGTGGTGAGTTAATGAATATTTGTATTGTTTTGTCACGATGAATGTTGTATATTCTCTGCATTTATCAATGTATTTCATAAATATGCATATTTGTACTCGGGCGCAGTCTAGTTAGTTGTTAAGTATTCTTTATTTAAGTTAATCAAATTAACTAAGAGACACTAATACTTACAACACTGGTGATCCTCGGCTTACAATATAAAAAAACAGCAGATAATTTTGACTATAACCAAATAAACAAATCTGAGATATACCTAAATAAATATACCTGAAAGACAAAATTATGGTGAAATGAAAAAAAAAAATTTTTTCTTAGAAACTTGAGGTGTTTTGTACTATTCAGTATACCATCAAAAACAAAATGTTCACTTTTTATTGGACAAATAGAAAGAGTAAATGTTTTACAAAGGTTGGCTCATATTAGCAATCGAGTATAAAGAAACCTAGAACTGAAGTGGCAGTCATGCTATACTGGTTGAACCTTCATCCTCCGAAGGAAGAAGTTTCATGGGAATATCGAATTCATAAGTAATTCTCAGTTGCTTTTATATACCCTTCAGAGGATGTCACAATGCTATTTTTTTTTTTTTTTACAGTTCTTGCAGAGAGCTGTTGACGTTATCCTACATAAAGCACCTAGCCCTCCCAAACGTTCTGATCAGGCTCAATGTTGCTTAGTTTGCTAGAAATTATTTGTTTACATAACATAGAAGAGAAAAAGTTTACACCATAGACATCAGTTTTAGTAACTGCCATATTTTATAAACAGATGACACATCACAGACTCACCTGGCCACTAACATGGGTTAACTTTTGTTTAAAAATAAATAATAAATAAATATAAATGGTTATCATTTTATCTCTGATGTAACAAATAAGATGGTCTTTTTTTTCTTTTTTTACATTTTGTCTCTCTCTCTCATATATATATATATATATATATATATATATATATATACTAGCAAAAGTACCCGTCGTTGGCTGGGTTCAAAAACAGCCTGCAGAAAATGGACTCTGATTTATGAAAGTATGATAGGTTATGAAAAGGAAGGATTGTAAATTTGGGTTGCATTTTGGGGTATCAAAACCAAGGCAAAATATGATGAAAGTTAAAATAAAATAGATAAAGCCCATAATTTATTATACCATACCTGTTCACACTGAAACACTTATCACAATATTCTGTGGATCTATATTAAAAAACCTTGTTAAACTTTGTGACATATTTCCATTCTTTGGAGGTCAGGTGCGAACGAACACCCCATAATTTTATTATACCGTATTTCTTCAAACAGAAACAATTATCAAATTATACTTACACAGATAGATATGAAAAGTCTTTATTAAAGTTCGTGCCTATTTTCATTCTATGGAGGCCAGGCGCGAACACAGACCCCACAATTTTATTATACTATCCCTATTTAAATTAAACATACTTATCAAAGTATTCTTATGTACATCTATATCAAAAACACTTGTAAACGTTTTTTTTTAATTTTTAAATTTTTTATTTCCATACTTTGTGGACCAGGCGTGAATGCAGACCCCACAATTTTAATGAACCACTGTTCTGCCAGATCAAACATACCCATTCCTGTGTCTCGATACATCTATCATTATATGTAATCAGTTTTTTAAAATAGTCAACCATATAGGAGCCTATTCGTGACCAGACACACACACACACAGACATTCAGCTTTATATATATATATACATATATATACACACACACACACGCACACGTTAGATGACTTCAACACCTAGTACTCCCAAATGTTCACCATATAAACTGAACAAGTTTTGTTTTTTTTTAACATTTTATCTCTTTACCATATAATACACACACATTACACTAGATGACTTCTAGCCCTCCCCAAGTGATCACCCTGGCCATGTTTACACCGGACCATTAACACGGGTTAACCTTGGTTTACCAAAAAATTACTTTCAGCACAATAAAAATTGTTATCATTTTATCTCTGATGATGTAAAAAACAATATTAAAATGCATTAGATTCCAAAAGTCTCTTTTTGACAGTTTGCCTCTAAGATACATTATATATATATATATATATATATATATATATACACACACACATTCATTAGATGACTTCTCCAGCACCTGCCCCTACCAAACGTTCATCATATATACTCATTTTTTTGTTTTCTTTGACATTTTGTCTCTCTCTCTCTTATATATATATATATATATATATATATCTCCACACACTTGACTTCTAGTCCTCCCATCTGGTACCAGTCAGGCTCAATGTTGCTTAGTTTTTGCAGTATGACATAACGATACTAAATCTTGTGAGCAGAATCCTTATTCTAAT
Organism: Euprymna scolopes; assembly: GCF_053919585.1. Taxonomy (NCBI): domain Eukaryota; kingdom Metazoa; phylum Mollusca; class Cephalopoda; order Sepiida; family Sepiolidae; genus Euprymna; species Euprymna scolopes. The sequence continues at coordinate 93,519,693 of NC_136491.1, forward strand.
CTTTATGATAGCTCAAACAGTAGGGAACGTTTCTGAAGCGTTAAATGTTTTGATTCTAGCTGATGGCACCCAAGTTATTTTTAATCGTTAAATTTGAACGCTTTCACTTCCTCTCGCCTCGTAGCATAGCGATAAGATCTCAGTTTTTCTTTCACTTTCTTTTCTGCCTTCACGTCACGGGTTCGAGCCTGCCTACTAACACTTTTTTTTTCCAAAAACCCAGGCAACACCGGGCACCTCCGCTAGTCTATTATATAAAAGGCAAAATGGGTGCGAGCGTTTGTGTATGTCCACGAAAGTCTTTTTGCATCGGGGTTCTGGCGTCTGTTAGATTCCGCGAGAAGTTTTTGCATACTTCTCGGAGCGTGATATCTCAGATTCGCAAACGGACATCCTTTCTTTCCCCTCCTTTTTTTTTTTTTGATCGAGTTAAACAAAATTCCCACCGTGGCATCATCTCGGGTGTTTGCTTGGCTTTTTCGTATAAAGCGAAAGTGTTTGAAAAAGCGGCAAACTTAAGTTAATTGGTCCTTGGTCAATGTAGGGGAAACCCTTCATACTGAGACAATTACCTATCTTTTTGGGGGGAGCTGGTTTTCCCCCACATTAAAACGACCTTGTGTCTAATTTGCTTTAGTGGGGAAGCAAATAAATACCAAGCATTTAAACCATTGTACATTCGATTGACTTAATTGGCTTTAATTCGACGCACGCAACTTCTGCTTGCGCGATGGCAGCATCAGCTAATGCGTTACATTTTTTTTCACACATTCTTTCCCTCCTTTGCGTTACAGGTCCAAGCCTGCCTGTGTACTACCACTTTTTTTTAACACCTCTCTCCACCCTGTTGCCCCCCCCCCCATCAGGCTGCTTTTTATTCCCACCCTTACTACTCCACCGCAACACACCCGGGCAACCCCACTAGTAATAAATATAAAATCTGCAGGAATTAAAATATATTAAGTGTATTTTATGACCGGGCAAGGCTGGGCACTCCTCACTAGTGTGTGTGTGTGTGTGTGTGTGTATATATATATATATATATGACTACTTCATTTAATCACATAAATTAATATACAAAAGTATAATTTTATGCATATTTACTTCAGTGCTCAATACAAAGAAAAATTTTAAATCAAACCACTTCAAGTTATGAATGAATTTGCACATGTGCAAAAGTAATAGAAATATGTCGGCGAGTTGAAATGAACATTTTGCCTTTCAACTTGCCGACATATTTCTGTATGCGTTATTCATCCATCCAAAAAATTTTTGTTATAAACCATCCTTGGTGTATGATTACTATTTCCTGTTAATTTCAGTGTATATGACCAGTAGTTTAAGAGTTTATGTGTTAAATATTTACAGACATACATACATCTACCGTTCTATTAATAGAGATATGAAAATATATGGCAATTAAGCTACACAGAATTTTCCGAATTTCATCCTCGTGAGGATTCATCAAACTATTGCATAGAAGCGCTGTTGCTGCATGTTTATATATATATAGACTTAGTGCCAAATTTGCTAGTTAGCCAATTAGATTCTTCATTATTCATACACTCATTTAACACAGCCAATTGCCATGGGCATATATAACATTAGAAGAACAAATCTAAGTTAATCAGCATTTTGATGTTAATATTTTTGTTCAGGATACAAAATCAAATTAATATGAAATTGTTCTCAAAAGTAATCACATAGAATCCAATTGGCTAGCAAAGAAAATAAAAGAATTAAGTTTTTTACAAGGTCATAGCTATGGGGCAGTTAGGGCAAGGTTCTTCTAAGCATGTCATTGTCCCTGACCAACTGACATCAAACCTTACCTGCAGCTCAAACACATTAGAAGAACCTCAGCATAAATTGGTATCCATGCATAAAATACATACACACTTCACAATAATCATAAAACTTTCCTCCCCTAGCCTTAGACATAAAGGCAAGCCTAACCTATATTCACACACACTTTCTAGTCTAGTCGGCCAAAACATGGCCAGACTACTAATCGTTCACACATCTTATATATTAACGATTTACACACACAAATTATAAAGGAACAATTTGCAATAGTACACACACACACACACACACATTTACTCAATTACATATTAAAATTCATAATAAACTCTTTGACTTAATATAAAGACCGAGAGAATACATGTCCCCACGTTAGCACACAAGGCAACAAACATAGCCGCTTCATTTCATGCAGAGTAGCATTTATAGTCTGCTGGTCGACACATCGTCAGTGTCACATTGCCAGATGGACGAACTGTGACTACAAATCACGGGATCTTCAGAGGTTTTTGCTTTTATTTGCAGGATCTCTTTACCAAGGAGCATGGTTTGATAATGGCTCAGTTTGATATTTAGTTGACTTTTCTCATCTCGAAGTGACCAAAGCTGTTAGGTGTGAAGGTTGCATAAAAAAATGAAGTTCTGGAGGCCCTGAAGCAGGTTGAGCTGAACAGAACTCCTGGAATTGATAGTCTCCCCTCCGGATTATATTTGTGGCTGTTACCATTTTTATCTCTTTGTTAGCCATATCGTACAACTCCTGGTTTAAGAACAAGTCTCATACTTCAGTATTTTACCAGGGTATAACTAAATTGCTGCACAACGATAAAAATGGTAGGGATGGTACAGGTAATTTCAGCCCTCAACAATGATAAATACAGAGTTTAGTAAATCATCTGCAACTTGTCTTGAATCAACTTATAAGTTCCAAACAGACTTGTTCTGTTAAGGGCTGGAAAATCCAGAATAAGTTGCACACGATATATTTCACTATAGAAAAAGTCGATCCTAAAGCCACGCTGACAAATTTAGATCAGTCCAAAGCTTTCGATAGGGTCGATCATCGTTACCTAGAGGCGGTTCTTTCCTTGGTTGGATTTGATTCTCAGTTCCACTCTTGTCGAGATGTCCACTTTCAAAGTTTTATGAGCTTACATTGGAACCTTTCTTTTACAGGCTTAGAGTGAATCCAGTTCTTTGTGGTATTACTTTGCCTGGTACTTGCCCGATTAAGTGCCCTGCCTATGCGGAGAATGTGACTGTACTTGTAATGAACAGTGCCAAGACTAGATGTTGATATGGAAATAAGATGGTATGAACAGGTGACAGGGGACAAAATCAACTGCAACAAGGATTGGTTGGTTGGTGTTTTATGGCATATCAACCATTGTGGGTCATTTAATGTGAAATCATTTATTGAATTGGGACAGTTTTTTTTTTTTTTTTACTTTTGGGTTGCATAAATTTTTAATTATTATCAAAGTTATGTGTCTAAACTTTTGGTTGTTTTCAAGGTTTTATCAATATTGTTTAGAATAATTTAAAGAGTTGTATTTTTTTTTTTTTTTAAATACTTGATTATCTGGTGTAGTGCCACCTTATGAAATAATTCCTCAAGTCTATATGCTGCATAATATTTGTTTCTAATATCTATTTCCAGCATTCCATTAGCATATGCTTTATCATCATTTGCTGGTCACAGAATGTGCATTTCGGCTTTTCTGCAGCTTCAATCAAGTGCAAGTGTGTTAGTTTAGTGTCTAATTCTAATTCTGTTCAGAACAATGTTTTCCTTTCGTCCTTTTATTTGTTTTGTTTTCCTTAATTGTAGGTTAGTGTTCATGTAATTTATTTCGGTTACACGTATCCCATTCTGCTGGCCACTTCTGTTGTATTCCTTTATCTTTCTACTGAAATCGGTGTATGGAATTTTGATGTTTGTTATATTCCTGCATATAGCTTCTTTGCCTAATTTATAAAATCTTTCATTGCCTGATATACCAACATGACTTGTTATTCAGGCTAGGACAACCTCTTTTCCTTTTTCATTCATTTTATTGTATTCATTCCTTATGTCTATTATGTAGGAGTGTTTGAGTTTTCTTCTTAAAGCCAACACGTATGACAAAGAATCAGTGTATATAATAAACTTTTTCGCATTGCTGCTTTTTATTAGTTCAAGTGCCATTTTGATGGCCTGTAATTCCACTGTATATATTAATGTGTCGATGGGGAGTCTTATTTGGAGATGGTTTTGTCCATCTGTATATGCTGCACCTGTTCCTTTTGTTGTTTTAGTTCCATCCATGTATATTTATTTGTATTGTAGATACTTTTTTCTAAGTTCACCAAACTGGCTTCCATTTATTAGGCTGTTTATATTATTTTTTTTGTGTTTAGCAAGAGTTAGATCAGTGCTTCGGTTTTTCAATGTCCATGTTACTTTGTGTGTGACTATGCTATTAGGGTTTTCATTAATTTGAGTTATTTCTTTGATACAATGCCCAAAAGAGGGTATGTTTTTCGGTTTGCTGGTGTAAAAGTTTGTATATTGAAGGTTAAAGGTTTTCTCATGTGTTAGATTGTTTGGATTACTTTGTAGTTTTATTGTGTATTGTATTGCTAATTTCTGCCATCTTAAATGTAGAGGAGGTTCGTTGGCTTCTATGTATAGGCTTTCCATGAGTGATGTTCGGTATGCTCCCAAACTATGTCTTAATCTTTGGTTTTGTATAGTTGTTAATTTTTTCGGATAGGATTTACAGGTAGAGCTATATGTGATGCACCCATAGTCTAATTTTGATCTAATATGTGCCTGATATATTTTTAGCATTGTGTCCTGGTCTGCTCTCCAGTCTGTTTTTGATATTACTTTCAAGATTTCGATTGCTTTTTGGCATTTTTGTTTCAAGTTATTGATATGTGTATTAAAACTAAGTTTGTTGTCTAGTGTGACACCTAAAAGTTTTGTATGTTGTACTCTTGTGTCTCCTTGTATTTGTAGTTGTGGGTCTAGATGATATTTTTGTTTTCTACAGAAATGAATACAAACAGTTCTGTTTTTAGCTAGCTTGAATCTATTTTTGTCTGTCCAGTTCTCTATTTTGTTTAGACAATGTTGTAGCTTTCTTTATATTGTTGGCATGTTTGGTGAAAAAGAGGCATTTGAAAATTCATCTATGAATAGCTATTTTTCAAATCCCGTGTTGGCTATTTTTATTATTTCAGTTATTTTTATTAGGAATAAGGTGATGGATAGTACACTTTCTTGTGGTACTCCTGCTTCTTGTTCATATTGGTCTGAGAGTGTATTTCCCTGTCGTGCTTTGTAATATCTGTGAGAAGTTATGTGTGAGCATTGCCAGATTTCCTCTTATTCCCATATTGTGTACATCTTGAAATCTCATCACTCCATAGTGTATCGTACACCTTTTGGATGTCACAAAAATACTGCCACCACACGATGTCCATGTACAAAACTGTCTCAAATTAATGATTCAAGTCGTACTATCTGATCATTTGTACTTTGTTTATGTCTGCAACCACTCTGGTATTTTGATAGGTTGTTTTTTTTTTTACAGGTACCACATTAACCGGTTGTTTATTCTTTACATGGTTTTGGAAAGGCAGCTGGTTAGGGCTATAAGTCTGTAACTACTTGGGTTAATTGGATCTTTATTTGGTTTAACAATTGGTAAAATAGTTGATTCAAACCAGGATTTTGGTATTTCTCCTGTATTCCATATTTTATTGTATATATCAAGTAGTACTTTAAAAGATGATTCTGTTAATTGCTTTAGGAATTGGTAATGCATATCATCTGGACTTAGAGTATCTACTTTTTTTAATTGCCCCTTTTCAATTCTTTTATGTTGAATGGTATGTTATATGTTTGTTTGTTACTAGTAGATTAGTTATTTCTTTTTTTTTCTCTATAAATTTTGTTCCATCAATTTTAGTTAAGTAATTTATGTTTTGTGTTTCCTTTCCTGCTATTTTTCTTATTATATTCTATGTTTTTTAGTTGGTGTTTGCTTATTTAGTTATAAAATGTAGCCTTTCCAAAATGTTTCTTTATTTTGATTTATAGTGTACCTTGCTTTGGTATGTGCTTCTCTATATTTTTCTTGGTTAATTACTGTTCAGTTTTGTTTGAACGTTTTAAGTGTTTTTTTTCCTTTCTTTGGCAGCTATTTTGCATGTTTCATTAAACCAGGGACTTTTTTTTCTGTGGGGTTTGTTGAAGTTTTTGGCATTGTTTTGATGGCAATATTGTTTAATGTTTGAGTAACATGTTTTTTTCTTTTTTTTTACAATGTTTACATCTATCTGTTTTGCATAGGTTGGCAAATGTTATGCCACTCATTCTTTACCGTCCATTAATGCTTCCACTCCTGGAGACCTCACAAGTATTTCTAGTGCATATACTTTTCAAGTTATTGTGGCATGGAAAGCAAACCATGGTTAATTGAGAGATCTATTACCTACATCCATCTGAAGATGGTCTGGGCATACCAAGCATTTAGATTGATCAACATACGCTTCGTCTAACCTAGATTAAATGTGTATGCAGTGTGAGGCAAATGGTGAATTCTGGAAGGAAGACACCAAGAAAACCTTCCCAGTTTTGAAAAGTGTGAGCTTGGCTGTGTGGAAGAAATAGGTTGCCCCAAAACGAGTGCTCCCTTTATCCTTCAATCCTTGAAGTTTTATCCGAGTGTTGACCCATAAAGCACTATATAGAGTTATAGTGAGGGGATCTATTTAAGATGATATGAATAGGATTGAAGAGCTTAATTTTATGAACAAGGAGTGCCACCTGGAATGACATGCTTCAATAATTATGAGGCATCATTCACTTGGCTGATAAGAAACGCCCTCCAAGTCAGCAATAGACTTTATTCAATGGGCTTTAGAAAAAAATTTTTTTTAAATAAATAAATAAAACAATGGAATCTTCATAAAAACAAGTATTTATGATCCGGTTTTAGGATAAACCGTTACTTTCTTTTGCATGAGATTCCATTTTTTTTCTAGGGATTATTTTAGCACATTTACACATTTCAAGCATGTTCTTCATAAGATTACATGTGTAATATTAACTAGATTTTAACTCAAAAGGATTCCTTATCTCTATCTTTATAAAATAGACGATTTTTTCCCCATCTATAAAAAACCTAGCTATAAAAACACAGACGCCACATAAATTCAATATGGCCACAATACCTGATGTAGGTTTTGTGGATATAATCAGTCGATTTTGTTCAGCATCATAAATTTCTCTAATAATTCCTAGGAGAGTCACTTTCCTAAACAAGTCATATTTACAGGCGGTAGCACAATATTTATACATTTACCACATTTTTGCATATCCACACCGTCTGTGTTTACTTTTGTTTTATACACTTAACATTCATTCTTTCAGCTACCTTACGTAAAATAAAAACCCCTCCCTTCACAATTAAGTTCCGGTTAATCTGACTGCTGTTCACATATTTATCAGATTAAGGGAATTTCGAACAGTTACAAAATGTTATTGAGATGGTGCTAACAAAAGCAATAACTTTCTCTAACACTTCGTACATTTGCTTCTGCTCTGACAAAGGAATTGGATATCAGAAACGACATTTAAAAAAAAAAATCTTTTTCATTTCTTCTTATTGTCATCATAGTCATAACAGTCGCCATCGTTAGAGTTGTTTTCAGTTATGGTGCTTTAGAATTATATGCAATCTTGTTAAAATACTAGCAGGGAGACCAGACGTTGCCCTGGATTAAACGATGACCAACATTCCTATATTTTTATTGTCATCAAACTCGGTAAAATTGCCCATTTTTCAATCAAATTGATTGATTGCCTCCTCTAATTGGAGAGTCATCGTGGTGCACAAGAAAAAAGCTTCACATGCCTTCCCGTAATGATTTAGTCCACAACACATTGTAGTCCACATTGCACTGTAGAGAACCTACTGTTGATTTTATACAAAATTTTAAAGCTTGAAGTAAAGTTAAAAATGCAAAGGTCAAGTTTCATGGTTCAATTGTGCTCTAAACAGACATTCATTTCAAACGCACACCTGTTATATCAGAGAACCTACTGTTGATTTTATATGTCTGGTCTTTTTGCCTGTTCGGTGATAATAGCTTGAAGTTTAAAATGAAAATGTCAATTATAATGGTTCAATTGTGCTTTAAACAGAAATATTCATTTCGAACGTGCCCCTGTCATATGTTGCTTTTATAGTCTGGGCCTTTCCGTTTGTGTTGTAATAAAACTTCTCAAATGCATTTATGTTATGTTAGGCTGTGTAAGGTGTTAACTTTGCTCAAAATCGCCAGTGCCTTCTTTCATCGCATTTATTGATTATTGATACTTATTGAAGACATTCAGATACAAAACCTATCTAAGCACTGGCAGATACATTAAGTACATTTTTGTGAAATGTCATTAAAATTGGTATAGCTGTTTCAGAGTCCATAGGAAACAAACTCACACAAACCATTTTTTTTTTTTATATAATAGTAGAGATCAAAACAAAAAAACAAAAACGATATTTAATGTTATTACGTTATGCAAGAGACGGTAGTAGAGGACTTCCATTTTTCCAAAAAAAAATAAAATAAAATAAATAAATAAATAAAAATAAATGAAATAAAACATCCTATTTTGGTCAGCAAAATTATTTTATATGATACAAATGACATATTTTTCTTCATATGCATGCTACATTCAAGTGCTTATCAATTAACAGATGGATACTTATGCAGAATATGGACTAAAAAAAATAGCAGGGTTAGTATTCTGTATAGAATAGCTGCAAAACAGCAGTGACCACCAGTGCTATGAAATGACACTAACCAACTTAAAAGAGCAATGATCAACACGGATTATGGTGCTCGACAATTGAAGACAAGTGTTCACTCCCGTCAAAAGTGACAGTAACCTGAAAGAGCACAGATTACCAATCACAGTCATAACCGCCAGTGACCGACCATGTCTGCCAATGGAGGTCAGTGTACAACAATTGGAGACAGGTGATTTAAATTCAGAGCAGTCCAATGGGGACAGATACTGATAATGATAGATAGTGGTCGACAATGACTGATAGTTGCATAGTAAACCACTGCCCACCAATAAATGCAAGTAACTGCCTCAAAATGTTAATGACTACCAATGCTTGCCATTGAAGACAGAATTTAATTTCAGAGAAGTCTAATGGAGAACAGTACTAGTCATGGCCAACAGCAATTGCCAGTAACCAGTGCTAACAATGACAGCCAGCAGCTTCCACTAACTGCCACTACCAGACAATACTCGACAGTGGAAGCCAGATGAGTTTATTTTGAATGTCACATCTCTGCTTCTGACACACGTCTATGACATGGGTTGCTTTTTTAGTCTCACACCATCAATATCTGCAACAGAGAGATGAAAATTTCAGGTCATGAATGCATAAGTTTAGTCATGAAAATGCAATTCGCAATCCCCTTTAATCTATTCGGATGGAATAAAAATAATTAGGAGTTATTATTTTCAGAACGATTCTCGTACACAGTGCAAACCAGGAGAATGCACGCATTTGTAGATTTATCTGTATATTTAAGGAATTGTCTATGGATGCTGTTTTTAATAGCTGAGACAATGAGTTTCATAGAGCAATAGCTCTAGTAGCAAATGTATTAGATGCATATGAAGGCAATATATATTATGAATGTTATTTGATTAAGAATAGTTGAAATAGTAGTTTAGGAAGAGTCAATGATGATAAAATGCACTTAGCTAGAGAGAATGAGTAAGAGACAAAGAGACAGAGTGAGAGAGCAGCAAACAGAAACAGAATGACAGAGAAACAGATCAGCAGGCAGAGTGAGAGGGTGGCAGGCAGAGTGAGAAAGTGAAAGCAGCAGACAGATAGAGTGAGAGAGTGGTGAACAGAGAGATAGAGTGAGAGCGGCAGATAGAGACAGGGTGCGAGAGAGAGAGAGAGATAGAAGCAAACAGCGTGGCAGAAAGAGAGAAGGAAAACAGCGTGACAGAGAGAGAGGGAGAGAGAGAAGCAAACAGCGTGACAGAGAGAGAGGGAGAGAGAGAAGCAAACAGCGTGACAGAGAGAGAGGGAGAGAGAGAAGCAAACAGCGTGACAGAGAGAGAGGGAGAGAGAGAAGCAAACAGCGTGACAGAGAGAGAGAAGCAAACAGCGTGACAGAGAGAGAGAAGCAAACAGCGTGACACAGAGAGAGAAGCAAACAGCGTGACACAGAGAGAGAAGCAAACAGCGTGACACAGAGAGAGAAGCAAACAGCGTGACACAGAGAGAGAAGCAAACAGCGTGACACAGAGAGAGAAGCAAACAGCGTGACACAGAGAGAGAAGCAAACAGCGTGACACAGAGAGAGAAGCAAACAGCGTGACACAGAGAGAGAAGCAAACAGCGTGACACAGAGAGAGAAGCAAACAGCGTGACACAGAGAGAGAAGCAAACAGCGTGACACAGAGAGAGAAGCAAACAGCGTGACACAGAGAGAGAAGCAAACAGCGTGACACAGAGAGAGAAGCAAACAGCGTGACACAGAGAGAGAAGCAAACAGCGTGACACAGAGAGAGAAGCAAACAGCGTGACACAGAGAGAGAAGCAAACAGCGTGACACAGAGAGAGAAGCAAACAGCGTGACACAGAGAGAGAAGCAAACAGCGTGACACAGAGAGAGAAGCAAACAGCGTGACACAGAGAGAGAAGCAAACAGCGTGACACAGAGACAGAAGCAAACAGCGTGACACAGAGACAGAAGCAAACAGCGTGACACAGAGAGAGAAGCAAACAGCGTGACACAGAGACAGAAGCAAACAGCGTGACACAGAGACAGAAGCAAACAGCGTGACACAGAGAGAGAAGCAAACAGCGTGACACAGAGAGAGAAGCAAACAGCGTGACACAGAGACAGAAGCAAACAGCGTGACACAGAGACAGAAGCAAACAGCGTGACACAGAGACAGAAGCAAACAGCGTGACACAGAGACAGAAGCAAACAGCGTGACACAGAGACAGAAGCAAACAGCGTGACAGAGAGAGACAGAAGCAAACAGCGTGACAGAAGCAAACAGCGTGACAGAAGCAAACAGCGTGACAGAAGCAAACAGCGTGACAGAAGCAAACAGCGTGACACAGAGAGACAGAAGCAAACAGCGTGACATAGAGAGACAGAAGCAAACAGCGTGACACAGAGAGACAGAAGCAAACAGCGTGACACAGAGAGACAGAAGCAAACAGCGTGACACAGAGAGACAGAAGCAAACAGCGTGACACAGAGAGACAGAAGCAAACAGCGTGACACAGAGAGACAGAAGCAAACAGCGTGACACAGAGAGACAGAAGCAAACAGCGTGACACAGAGAGACAGAAGCAAACAGCGTGACACAGAGAGACAGAAGCAAACAGCGTGACACAGAGAGACAGAAGCAAACAGCGTGACACAGAGAGACAGAAGCAAACAGCGTGACAGAGAGAGACAGAAGCAAACAGCGTGACAGAAAGAGACAGAAGCAAACAGCGTGACAGAGAGAGACAGAAGCAAACAGCTTGACAGAGAGAGACAGAAGCAAACAGCGTGACAGAGAGAGACAAGCAAACAGCGTGACAGAGAGAGACAGAAGCAAACAGCGTGACAGAAGCAAACAGCGTGACAGAGAGAGAGAGACAGAGAGAGAAGCAAAGAGAGAGACAGAGAGAGAAGCAAAGAGAGAGACAGAGAGAGAAGCAAAGAGAGAGACAGAGAGAGAAGCAAAGGGAGAGAGAGAGAGAGAAGCAAACAGCGTGACAGAGAGAGAGAGAGAGAAGCAAACAGCGTGACAGAGAGAGAGAGAGAAGCAAACAGCGTGACAGAGAGAGAGAGAGAAGCAAACAGCGTGACACAGAGAGAGAAGCAAACAGCGTGACACAGAGAGAGAAGCAAACAGCGTGACACAGAGAGAGAAGCAAACAGCGTGACACAGAGAGAGAAGCAAACAGCGTGACACAGAGAGAGAAGCAAACAGCGTGACACAGAGAGAGAAGCAAACAGCGTGACACAGAGAGAGAAGCAAACAGCGTGACACAGAGACAGAAGCAAACAGCGTGACACAGAGACAGAAGCAAACAGCGTGACACAGAGACAGAAGCAAACAGCGTGACACAGAGACAGAAGCAAACAGCGTGACACAGAGACAGAAGCAAACAGCGTGACACAGAGACAGAAGCAAACAGCGTGACACAGAGACAGAAGCAAACAGCGTGACACAGAGACAGAAGCAAACAGCGTGACACAGAGAGAGAAGCAAACAGCGTGACACAGAGAGAGAAGCAAACAGCGTGACACAGAGAGAGAAGCAAACAGCGTGACACAGAGAGAGAAGCAAACAGCGTGACACAGAGACAGAAGCAAACAGCGTGACACAGAGACAGAAGCAAACAGCGTGACACAGAGACAGAAGCAAACAGCGTGACACAGAGAGAGAAGCAAACAGCGTGACACAGAGAGAGAAGCAAACAGCGTGACACAGAGACAGAAGCAAACAGCGTGACACAGAGACAGAAGCAAACAGCGTGACACAGAGACAGAAGCAAACAGCGTGACACAGAGACAGAAGCAAACAGCGTGACACAGAGAGAGAAGCAAACAGCGTGACACAGAGACAGAAGCAAACAGCGTGACACAGAGAGAGAAGCAAACAGCGTGACACAGAGACAGAAGCAAACAGCGTGACACAGAGACAGAAGCAAACAGCGTGACACAGAGACAGAAGCAAACAGCGTGACACAGAGACAGAAGCAAACAGCGTGACACAGAGACAGAAGCAAACAGCGTGACACAGAGACAGAAGCAAACAGCGTGACACAGAGACAGAAGCAAACAGCGTGACACAGAGACAGAAGCAAACAGCGTGACACAGAGACAGAAGCAAACAGCGTGACACAGAGACAGAAGCAAACAGCGTGACAGAGAGAGACAGAAGCAAACAGCGTGACAGAAGCAAACAGCGTGACAGAAGCAAACAGCGTGACAGAAGCAAACAGCGTGACACAGAGAGACAGAAGCAAACAGCGTGACACAGAGAGACAGAAGCAAACAGCGTGACACAGAGAGACAGAAGCAAACAGCGTGACACAGAGAGACAGAAGCAAACAGCGTGACACAGAGAGACAGAAGCAAACAGCGTGACACAGAGAGACAGAAGCAAACAGCGTGACACAGAGAGACAGAAGCAAACAGCGTGACACAGAGAGACAGAAGCAAACAGCGTGACACAGAGAGACAGAAGCAAACAGCGTGACAGAGAGAGACAGAAGCAAACAGCGTGACAGAAAGAGACAGAAGCAAACAGCGTGACAGAGAGAGACAGAAGCAAACAGCGTGACAGAGAGAGACAGAAGCAAACAGCGTGACAGAGAGAGACAAGCAAACAGCGTGACAGAGAGAGACAGAAGCAAACAGCGTGACAGAAGCAAACAGCGTGACAGAGAGAGAGAGACAGAGAGAGAAGCAAAGAGAGAGACAGAGAGAGAAGCAAAGAGAGAGACAGAGAGAGAAGCAAAGGGAGAGAGAGAGAGAGAAGCAAACAGCGTGACAGAGAGAGAGAGAGAGAAGCAAACAGCGTGACAGAGAGAGAGAGAGAGAAGCAAACAGCGTGACACAGAGAGAGAAGCAAACAGCGTGACACAGAGAGAGAAGCAAACAGCGTGACACAGAGAGAGAAGCAAACAGCGTGACACAGAGAGAGAAGCAAACAGCGTGACACAGAGAGAGAAGCAAACAGCGTGACACAGAGAGAGAAGCAAACAGCGTGACACAGAGAGAGAAGCAAACAGCGTGACACAGAGAGAGAAGCAAACAGCGTGACACAGAGAGAGAAGCAAACAGCGTGACACAGAGAGAGAAGCAAACAGCGTGACACAGAGAGAGAAGCAAACAGCGTGACACAGAGAGAGAAGCAAACAGCGTGACACAGAGAGAGAAGCAAACAGCGTGACACAGAGAGAGAAGCAAACAGCGTGACACAGAGACAGAAGCAAACAGCGTGACACAGAGACAGAAGCAAACAGCGTGACACAGAGAGAGAAGCAAACAGCGTGACACAGAGAGAGAAGCAAACAGCGTGACACAGAGAGAGAAGCAAACAGCGTGACACAGAGACAGAAGCAAACAGCGTGACACAGAGACAGAAGCAAACAGCGTGACACAGAGAGAGAAGCAAACAGCGTGACACAGAGAGAGAAGCAAACAGCGTGACACAGAGAGAGAAGCAAACAGCGTGACACAGAGAGAGAAGCAAACAGCGTGACACAGAGAGAGAAGCAAACAGCGTGACACAGAGAGAGAAGCAAACAGCGTGACACAGAGACAGAAGCAAACAGCGTGACACAGAGACAGAAGCAAACAGCGTGACACAGAGACAGAAGCAAACAGCGTGACACAGAGACAGAAGCAAACAGCGTGACACAGAGACAGAAGCAAACAGCGTGACACAGAGACAGAAGCAAACAGCGTGACACAGAGACAGAAGCAAACAGCGTGACACAGAGACAGAAGCAAACAGCGTGACAGAGAGAGACAGAAGCAAACAGCGTGACAGAAGCAAACAGCGTGACAGAAGCAAACAGCGTGACAGAAGCAAACAGCGTGACAGAAGCAAACAGCATGACAGAAGCAAACAGCATGACACAGAGAGACAGAAGCAAACAGCGTGACATAGAGAGACAGAAGCAAACAGCGTGACACAGAGAGACAGAAGCAAACAGCGTGACACAGAGAGACAGAAGCAAACAGCGTGACACAGAGAGACAGAAGCAAACAGCGTGACACAGAGAGACAGAAGCAAACAGCGTGACACAGAGAGACAGAAGCAAACAGCGTGACACAGAGAGACAGAAGCAAACAGCGTGACACAGAGAGACAGAAGCAAACAGCGTGACACAGAGAGACAGAAGCAAACAGCGTGACACAGAGAGACAGAAGCAAACAGCGTGACACAGAGAGACAGAAGCAAACAGCGTGACACAGAGAGACAGAAGCAAACAGCGTGACAGAGAGAGACAGAAGCAAACAGCGTGACAGAGAGAGACAGAAGCAAACAGCGTGACAGAGAGAGACAGAAGCAAACAGCGTGACAGAGAGAGACAAGCAAACAGCGTGACAGAGAGAGACAGAAGCAAACAGCGTGACAGAGAGAGACAGAAGCAAACAGCGTGACAGAAGCAAACAGCGTGACAGAGAGAGAGAGACAGAGAGAGAAGCAAAGAGAGAGACAGAGAGAGAAGCAAAGAGAGAGACAGAGAGAGAAGCAAAGAGAGAGACAGAGAGAGAAGCAAAGGGAGAGAGAGAGAGAGAAGCAAACAGCGTGACAGAGAGAGAGAGAGAGAAGCAAACAGCGTGACAGAGAGAGAGAGAGAGAAGCAAACAGCGTGACAGAGAGAGAGAGAGAGAAGCAAACAGCGTGACAAAGAGAGAGAGAGAGAAGCAAACAGCGTGACACAGAGAGAGAGAGAAGCAAACAGCGTGACACAGAGAGAGAGAGAAGCAAACAGCGTGACAGAGAGAGAGAGAGAGAGAGAAGCAAACAGCGTGACAGAGAGAGAGAGAGAGATAGAAGCAAACAGCGTGACAGAGAGAGAGAGAGAGAGAAGTAAACAGCGTGACAGAGAGAGAGAGAGAGAGAGAAGTAAACAGCGTGACAGAGAGAGAGAGAAGTAAACAGCGTGACAGAGAGAGAGAGAGAGAAGTAAACAGCGTGACAGAGAGAGAGAGAGAGAGAAGTAAACAGCGTGACAGAGAGAGAGAGAGAAGTTAACAGCGTGACAGAGAGAGAGAGAGAAGTAAACAGCGTGACAGAGAGAGAGAGAGAAGTAAACAGCGTGACAGAGAGAGAGAGAGAAGTAAACAGCGTGACAGAGAGAGAGAGAAGCAAACAGCGTGACAGAGAGAGAGAAGCAAACAGCGTGACAGAGAGAGAGAAGCAAACAGCGTGACAGAGAGAGAGAGATAGAGAAGCAAACAGCGTGACAGAGAGAGAGAGATAGAGAAGCAAACAGCGTGACAGAGAGAGAGAGATAGAGAAGTAAACAGCGTGACAGAGAGAGAGAGATAGAGAAGTAAACAGCGTGACAGAGAGAGAGAGAGAGAAGCAAACAGCGTGACAGAGAGAGAGAGAGAGAGAGAAGCAAACAGCGTGACAGAGAGAGAGAGAGAGAAGCAAACAGCGTGACAGAGAGAGAGAGAGAGAAGCAAACAGCGTGACAGCGAGAGAGAGAGAGAGAAGCAAACAGCGTGACAGAGAGAGAGAGAGAGAGAAGCAAACAGCGTGACAGAGAGAGAGAGAGAAGCAAACAGCGTGACAGAGAGAGAGAGAGAGAAGCAAACAGCGTGACAGAGAGAGAGAGAGAGAAGCAAACAGCGTGACAGAGAGAGAGAGAGAGAAGCAAACAGCGTGACAGAGAGAGAGAGAGAGAAGCAAACAGCGTGACAGAGAGAGAGAGAGAGAAGAAAACAGCGTGACAGAGAGAGAGAGAGAGAGAGAAGCAAACAGCGTGACAGAGAGAGAGAGAGAGAGAAGCAAACAGCGTGACAGAGAGAGAGAGAGAGAGAAGCAAACAGCGTGACAGAGAGAGAGAGAAGCAAACAGCGTGACAGAGAGAGAGAGAGAGAGAAGAAAACAGCGTGACAGAGAGAGAGAGAGAGAGAAGAAAACAGCGTGACAGAGAGAGAGAGAGAGAAGCAAACAGCGTGACAGAGAGAGAGAGAGAGCAGCAAACAGCGTGACAGAGAGAGAGAGAGAGAAGCAAACAGCGTGACAGAGAGAGAAAGAGAGAGAGAGAAGCAAACAGCGTGACAGAGAGAGAGAGAGAAGCAAACAGCGTGACAGAGAGAGAGAGAGAGAAGCAAACAGCGTTACAGAAAGAGAGAGAGAAGCAAACAGCGTGACAGAGAGAGAGAGAAGCAAACAGCGTGACAGAGAGAGACAGAAGCAAACAGCGTGACAGAGAGAGACAGAAGCAAACAGCGTGACAGAGAGAGACAGAAGCAAACAGCGTGACAGAGAGAGACAGAAGCAAACAGCGTGACAGAGAGAGACAGAAGCAAACAGCGTGACAGAGAGAGACAGAAGCAAACAGCGTGACAGAGAGAGACAGAAGCAAACAGCGTGACAGAGAGAGACAGAAGCAAACAGCGTGACAGAGAGAGACAGAAGCAAACAGCGTGACAGAGAGAGACAGAAGCAAACAGCGTGACAGAGAGAGACAGAAGCAAACAGCGTGACAGAGAGAGACAGAAGCAAACAGCGTGACAGAGAGAGACAGAAGCAAACAGCGTGACAGAGAGAGACAGAAGCAAACAGCGTGACAGAGAGAGACAGAAGCAAACAGCGTGACAGAGAGAGACAGAAGCAAACAGTGTGACAGAGAGAGACAGAAGCAAACAGCGTGACAGAGAGAGACAGAAGCAAACAGCGTGACAGAGAGAGACAAGCAAACAGCGTGACAGAGAGAGACAAGCAAACAGCGTGACAGAGAGAGACAAGCAAACAGCGTGACAGAGAGAGACAGAAGCAAACAGCGTGACAGAGAGAGACAGAAGCAAACAGTGTGACAGAAGCAAACAGTGTGACAGAAGCAAACAGCGTGACAGAAGCAAACAGCGTGACAGAAGCAAACAGCGTGACAGAAGCAAACAGCGTGACAGAAGCAAACAGCGTGACAGACAGAGAGAGACAGAGAGAGAAGCAAAGAGAGACAGAGAGAGAAGCAAAGAGAGAGACAGAGAGAGAAGCAAAGAGAGAGACAGAGAGAGCAGAAAGATAAAAAAAGTTTTATTGATCTTAATGCCAGGCAAATAAATTCTTTTGAAATAGCATAAATAATGTAGCACTACCTAAAAAATATTTGTTAAAATAAAAATTTTAAAAATCGTTTTAAACACCCAAATAAAATAACAGACAGACACACACACACACGTGCACATAGATTTTAGATAATTTAATCCATCTGTCTTGTTACATAGATTTTATGCACATTAAACCCGAAAATACTCAAATCGCAGGCATCTTAAACATTTTTTCTATTCAGAGTGCTTCTTAAATTTCAACAAAATCAGTGTAAACTATTCTGAAATTTCGGCACACCCAGGATAAGTAGCGTTACAATATGTGGGCAGAGTACAACCTGCATTTTAAGTGGTCGTAGCAGGAAGAGAAAAACTGTATCATTCTTTTAAACATCCCAAGTTATACTTTATTTTGATAAATATGAAAATTATTAAAAGGAAACAAACTTTTTTGTTCTCAAATCTTGCCTGTTATTTCGAATCAAATCATCATAAAAAGAGAACCTTATATCTTACACTAGCTGTCTGATCCACCATTTCTGTACATCCTCCTTCAAAAATGTCAGCAAAAATAAAAATAAATCATGCTTCGCCAATGTTTGCATGAATATTTCCATAAAATATTAATTGGTAAGAGAAAAGAGAAAAGGAAACATGAGAAAAAAGGAAAAAAAAAAGAAAAACAGAAAGAGGGGAAAAGTAGAAAAGAAAGAACAAGGGAGAAAAAAGAACAAGGGAGAAAAAAGAACAAGGGAGAAAAAAGAACAAGGGAGAAAAAAGAAAAAAAGGAAAGAAAAAAGAAAAAAAGGAAAGAAAAAAAGGAAAGAAAAAAAGGAAAGAAAAAAAGGAAAGAAAAAAAAGAAAAAAAGGAAAAAAAAAAGAAAAAAAAGGAAAGAAAAAAAAGAAAAAAAGGAAAGAAAAAAAAAAGAAAAAAAGGAAAGAAAAAAGGAAAGAAAAAAGGAAAGAAAAAAGGAAAGAAAAAAGGAAAGAAAAAAGGAAAGAAAAAGGAAAGAAAAAAGAGAAAGAAAAAGGAAAGAAAAAAGAGAAAGAAAAAGGAAAGAAAAAAGAGAAAGAAAAAAGAGAAAGAAAAGGAAAAAGCAAATAAGAAAGGGAAACTACCACTAGCAGGTGCAGTGTAAACAAATTGATGGTGCACAGAGACATCTGTTGGCTGTCCAGTAAACTAGTCTAATGTCAGAAAGATTACGTTTTGAGATTTTGTCCTATTAAAAGCATTGCAGGACAGTCAGTTGCCAGAAAAATGCATAATTACACCTGTATGTGTTTGTTATCAAAGGCATAGTGATTCTAAGAATTTGGATAAGGAATACTCCAATAGTCAAACTCTTAAAATCTTAATCAATTTGATAAGCATTAAGTATTTTTTTTTTCCTTTTTTTTCATTAAAATTTTTTTTTTCATTTTCTTTCCTTGAAGATTGTAATGCTGGGTATGGGGCAGCCAAATCAGCTGCCTACATTACCCTGCTTTTTATTGACACCAACCGAGAGCTCTTTTTAGTATCCTCGCTGTTCCCTTAAGTGCAATTGTCTGAATCTCTTTTGCACTTGGTTCACCAGGAATATTAGTTAGGTAGGACTTCAGGTTCTTCATAAGCCTTGTAGCATTTATAATAACTGGTATGATTGATATCTACCTAAGATTTCAGTTTCTTTTCATATCATACATGAAACTTTGATATTTGGTCTGTCTCTCTTTCAGCTCTGTTCAGACCATCATTAGGAATACTCACTCCAACCAAGGTTGCCACTCTTTCTGACTTATTCCATATAACTGTCAGATTTCACAGCAGCATTTTGGCTGTAGTGATTACGTTTTTATGACTTATCGGTGGGGGTAAGATTTCAGTTATAACGTTCTTAGAATGGGCTATGGTCTATTTCATAGACATGGGCCAGAGATTCGTTCATATATTCGTGTCATAAGTTTTGATGATATTGTTTAGTAAGTCAAATAAGTAAAGGAAGAAAGCTTAGACGGTTAAGAACGAAGGAACGATATTTGGTGTAGGGGGCTACTATCAGGGATAAGTTACTGGGGTACTATGTAGGGAGTTGGGCAGTAAGATGTTGGTTCACTTACACTTGAACTTCTGCGTGTCAGTACAGTTGGGGAAGCAGGGAGTCGGAATGGAATTCCAAAGTCTAGCAGTTCTGGAGAAGAAACTATTGAAGTAGAAAGCTTTCCTACATCTACGGATCTCCACTGTGTAGAGGTGGGATTTAGCTGCTTGTCAGGTTTGTCGAGGGTATTTATGTCGTGGGGGTACAAGTGCTTGCAGTTCGTCAGAGCATTCACCATTAAAATATTTGTAGAACAGGCAGAGGGATGCAACATTTCATCAGTGGGACAGAGGCTGCAGCTTAGATGACAGTTCAGAACCTATCAGGTTGGAGATTCTTTTTTGAACCTTGTCTAGGAGTGAGAGACTAGTAGCAGATGCACCAGCCCAAATATCAAATGGTGAGGGTTTTGTGCCGTTATATTTTTATAAAGAAACAATATGGTGATGCATGTAATTATATCAGGAAATAAAAATTTTAATTAAAAACAAATTACTTCGCTTTTTATAAAAAAATCAGTGAGCATTGCCTGAGAAATAATCGAAAACCCTGTTCACAACTCTGAACCCAAAATTAACTTTTTTTTTTGTTTTCATTTCGATATTTCAATTTTCCAATTAGAAAATAAAAAGTAAACTTTTCTGTTAATTAATGTTGAAATGCTTGCAAAATTTTACTTAAATTTTTTATAATCATATAGGGTCTTGTTTTCAATTACATCCTCTAGACAGAAGGACATAAATTTGACCAATATAACAAATTCAACCTAAAGCATTTTTTTTTCCAGAATGGTGTGATTGCAAAGAAACACGAAAAAAAATGTATAATAGATTGGCATATTTAAATTTATTTCCATGATCGTCTCATTGTGAAAAAGTATAATTTGCTCCATCTATTTTTTAATTAAAGTTTATTTTTAGTTTCATAGTCATAAAGTAAGAAAATAAACGAATAATATTTTCTATCTTTTAGTTGAGACAAAATAAATTCCCCGTTCAATCTAAATATACATTACTGAAAACTGGAAAGTGACATTACCAATTAACAGGACTTGTTGCCCGGTGGAAGCATGACCCAGAACAAAATCGTCACTGGCAGCTGCGACCCAAATGAAATAATCTGGTATGCACTGTCGGGCATTGATTTCCAGTGGCAGCCAGTGAAAGCCACTGATTGTCAGCAGTGTTACTAGCGATTGGTGTTGGTTTGGGGCAATAATCTGCAGGTATTGGGCGATTATATAGAAAGCATGTATTAACTATTTAGCGAAAACAGACGTAGCTTACTGCCTTCTACCGAAGACAGTATATTTTAAACCCCTCAATGTTTTTCTTCTTGGTGTACTGCAAGCATTATTTTTTTTTTTTTTAATTCGCTGTAACAGAAAGTAAAAGTGGTAAGAAAAATATATAACAAGTGTTTCAATAATCAATATAATGTACGTTGAAAACTACCTGCATAATATTATCAGGGATTTGGTCGACATTCACCGATGCCTGGTATCGCAGCCGTGGCGTGAGCATAGGTAAATGTTTCCCAACCCCTAACAAAAAATAAAATAAATGGTGCCAGAATCAGCATAATGGCGAAAACGAATTTTAACATTCATAATAAAGTTTTCTTTAACAATAGATAAATCAAATCATTTCTTTGTGTTGTTCTATTTTTACATGCGTGTGCCGATTCAACACTTGGGCGAAAGATTAAATCGGCCATTATTTAGCAACACATGGAAATGTTCTTGAAAAGAGTGTTCTGGAAATAAATGTTAGTATTTGAGAACTATGTACAGTCGTGAGGACTTCATATATTTTCTCTTAAAGAGAGTCTGATAAGACTGGAGTAAAAACTGTAACAGATGACAAGAGAAAACCTCCCCTGACTGAGGAAATCATTTTTTTTTAATAAAAAAATATTTCTTTTTTAAACACAAGGAAATAAAATCTTACATTTGTTAGTTCAATATTGTGATAATTTTGCTCCATTAATGTGTCTGATGTAACACAAGGTCATTTTGGGGGGAAAATTCATCCAGTGAGATTCGGATGTTAATATGGGAGACAAAAGAGGCAAAAAAGAAAAATATTAATTCTCATACTTCCAGGTTGAGAATTTAGATGTACGATGCACACAAAGTTATGTTGGTGGCTTTACATCGAACCTCGGCGGAGTGGAGCAGCGAGTTGCTTTCGGAGAAAACTGCATCGTGAACTGGGCTGAGACGAACTGGTTTGGATTTAGCATGCAATGTCCTTATATAGGTTTCAAACCAGCTCCAGCGAAGGCTGTCAGAAAAATATATTAGAAATTCTCTTTCTTTGAGTGTTGATTGGGCAGAAAACGGACATCCTGTTACGTTGTATAGTCTTGTGCTACGTCCACACGCCGAGACACAGTTTTACTTTTTACGCCTGCAGAAAGTGCTTGGGTAGATATGACAAATCTATATATAACTGGAATGATCTTTATCCATCCATTTTGATGTCTCTAGAGTATCGCTACAACACTATTGTGTTTTAACTTATATCAAACCAATGGGTCAATGTGCACTGGTTGTCCAACCTCCAAAAGGTGTTTAATCCGAAGGCTGTTCTTAACCTGGGGAGGTTGAAAATAAGAAAATGCTTTTCGAAAGAAACATCCCTAACCTCCCCATGTTAAGAACGGCTTTCGGAATAAACACCCTTTGGAGGTTGGACAACCAGTGCACATTAACCAACCAATGCTGTGTTTACATGTTGCAAGTGCTCCGTCAGAGCAAGGAAACAGCAATATACGTTTGATTCCATTGTATGTCAGATACGTGTGCTGAAAGAAAGAGTTAGCAATTCTGAAAGCTGTTGTTAGAGCTCACCATAGCAAAATTTTAAGGGTCCACTAAGTAATGTTAATAATGGTGAGCCATCGTCAATACTTCCAAGAGGCTGCATATGTTTTTTTTTAGCAGAATTGCGTCATGTGTAGAAGTTGATTTATTTTTATGTGTGTGCAACTATTGTGTTAAAAAAGGTTAGGTATATATTTTTTTAAATACTTATAGTGTAGTATCTGTTCTGATGCTACACTTCACCTGTTCTGTCCTTGTTCAGTGGAAGAGAAATCCTCCATGACTGAAACAATTTGTATTTTTGAACATATCCAGAGTGTCCCTTTTTGGGGAGGTGGATTTTCCCCCAAATTAAAAACCGACCTTGTGTGTAACCCTGCCCTCGTGGTTAGGCAAGTAAATAAGAACAATAGGATAATAATAAGGTTAACAGTAGTTAAATTTCTGTTTTTTGAGCGATTATTATGGTTGTCTTTGTTTTTGTAGCACTATTGCGTTCTGTAGCAATTTTTATTTTTTCATTACAGCATCTGTAATTAATTTGCTAAGTGAAAGTATGCAATATTAGCCAAACATGATTCCCCTCCTCACGTTTGTAATGAGCTGCTAAATAATCACATGATTATTTCAGTTTGATTCATTAAATGAATAGGACCAAAAAGAATATAAGGAATGTCCCAAGCTGGAAATTAAATTTAAAAAAATAAATAAATAACCGAACAGTATTCCTCAAACTGCGGCATATATGTATTGTGCAAACATCAATCAGAATGAGAAAAGAAAGTTTTAGTCCTAATAAATTATTTAATGTGTATTTCTGCAGGTTAAAACCCATGTAAACGTATTAGGCGAAGAAAAAAAAAAGTGGCTTATCAAAATTTTTTTTTGGTTTCAACGACGCCAGGTTACTGCGTAAAAAAAATACCCAACTAACCCCTCCCCCTAAAAAAAAACAAAAAAACAGAAACGACATTTGTGTACAATAAATCCGCTTGTTTTGACAGAAACAATATTTGTACAGTAAATCAAAGAAAGAAAACTTTCATAACAAAAAAAACAAAACAAAAACAGTTGCCAATTAAAAGAAATAAATAAAAACAGTATTACGGTTGGCTGTTTGTTTTGATGAATATAAATAAAATAAGTGAAATATTGAACAACCAATCAGAGGCAGTGGACTTTCACAAGGAAGACGTTATTATTTAGTGATTCTACTATGGGAAAGGTAATGATATGTATGTTTGTTGGAGCCAGCTAATGGTGTAAACATAATATTTGTAGAACATGTGTATTTCCCTTTGGTGTCAACTGGTGACTGTAGGACTTAATATTCAGAGCGAAAAATAGGAACTCATTCCTCTAAAGATGGTGCAATTGTGATGCTGTTGCTGCTAGGATGAAATGTATTTTATTATGACGACTAAATGTATCTACAATGTCGTTCTAAAGTTACATAAGATAGTGGCTAATATTCTAGTTATAATAACTTTGTATGTGGCATATGTTGTTGCAAACCTACAGTATTTTGGTCCAGAGGAGAATTTCTGCAATCAAAATATTATATATGGAGATTATTAAGATTAAATTGCTCCTTTGTGTATAAAAATGAAATTCCCACATTTGATTTAAAAAAAAAAATAAAATAAAAGGTGCCATTTCAAACTTAAACTTGGCAGATCAAAAAAGTGGCATTGTAAAATTGAGCTTGGTTGAAAAAAAATATTGAGAATCATTAAAAACTAGCAGCATTCATTTGTTGTTGCTCATGTAAGATACATTGCTAGTTGAATGTTTTTTTAGCAAACTAATTTCAAATATCAGTTATGTTTACATTGTTTTGAAAGAAATTATTTTAAACTTTTCTAAAACGAGATCAAGTAAGAAAACTGTCAGTGCAATAGTGTTCTTAAAACAAATAAAACTAAATAATTATTTAAAAAGGTTTAAAACCGTTTTAAATACATTCAGAGATATTCTTTGATATTTTTTTTGTTTTATGAAACAAAGAAAATCTATTCATAAAAAAGGGATTTCGTTTCTTTACACTCTATTTCATTTATTTTACAGACCTAACCGATAATTCCCCCTAATGACCTCAGATGGAGTGGAAGGAAAAGCTTAAATGTCTTTAGATTTTATGAAAACTTAATTTGATCTTCTGTCAACACATCGATCTATAATATACAAACACTGACAGATACATATAGGAGTGAACTTCAATACCTAGTAGACATCCTCGAATGTCTAATGTCTCTCTGTACAACCTGGCATAACGATACTTTTCCTAACTAAATATTTAAAATAACAATATTCGCAGCTCAAAGTTCTATATGGCTAACGCACACATGCTTTTACGAGGAATAGTGAACCTTCTCCAAGTGATGTCACCTCAAGTAACAGCAGGAAGCTGGATACTCCACCAGACTAGATGAATTCTTGTCCTGAAATCCAGAAAGACCAAGCGACCAAAAAAGAAAGATATATCATAACATCTTAAAATGGTCAATTAGGGAGAGGAAAATTATGTTCAACTTCTTTACTAACTCAGAAGTAAAGGAGAACTTTATTGAGATATTCAAATATCTATGTATTTCATACAGGGATCAAGTGTTATCCTCATGAAGAGGGCCCCTTGATTTGAGAACTTAGACTGAAGTAAAATGAAACAAAATGTGAGAAATATATACATGAGAGAGAGAGAGAGAGAGAGAGAGAGAGAGAGAGATTAAAAAGAAAAGGCCAAAAAAATTTAAGGACAATGGTTAGAAAAAAGTCTTTCAAATAAAAAGAAAATTCTAAGAATCATTTTTCAATAAGTGATTTAAAGACTAATTTGTCTTCTCTTTTGAAACCATTAGAAGTGGATGAAGGAACATTTGAAAAAAAAAAAAAAAAAAAAAAAAAAACACTTATTCACAAGGTGTTTTCTCCATCTGCAAAGGTTGCCAGTTCTGCTTATTGACTAAATAAATATTGGTCTTCATCTCCTCACCCTCCGTACCTTTCCTATCAAGAGAACCTAATTAGTATCCGTTTAATATATAAACATCAGCCTTCAAGACATATAGGTGGGTCCATTAACACAGAGAGGCAGTATTCACCATTTTTTTTTTTTTTTTTTTGAGGCGGGGTGGGGGTGGGGGGAGGGGCTACAGCTGACTGCTCAGCTTCACAAATTGAATATTGTAATCTGATATCTTACAAAATACCATGTTAAAATAAATATATAACCAAGATAGAGGTCATGACTTGGATCACCGCTCATGTTAATGATAGTAAAAACGATTTCTTAATTAGGAGGGGAAAGACAAGAGTTGTTATTATCTGTAATATATTGATGTCAGAGATGCGAATTGTCAATGGGAAAAAAAAAGTCTGAAGATGAATTTTCTAACCTAGGGGTCACGTACCCTTCCCAACCAGGAAGACTTGTTAGATAGTCCCCATCCATCACCTATTGGGGATGAGGGGCAGGGCACCCTAAAAGAAAGGGGGATCTGAACAGACAGAGAAACTAGGAAAATGGGGGGGGGGAGACAGTATATGTATGTAAATGATATCTTGCCCTTTAATTCTCTTTCCCTTCAACTCTTCTCTCTCTTTCCCTCCCTCTCTCTCATACACATGCATTTGATTTGTCTTGTTCTATGAATCTGAATCCGATAAATACCTTTTGGATTTTTTAAAAGATTAAGCCATGATTGAGTTTTTATTTTCATTGGTCCTATGCTCCACTACGGAGTCAAACGACAGTTGGGAACGAACCAAGGGGGTAACCCATTTGCTTTGTCTGAGATGGGAGATATAATACCAATATACTTATGCTAAGAAAAAAATTCAATCTTCTGCCAAATCCTGGGTTTTGTTTTACTCAATAATCTAACACAAGTCATCAGTTCTTTCTCTTAACACAATTGACTCTCAGCATCCGCCTTCTAGCTCATAATATAAAGGGCTGAGAAGAACAGATTGGATAATACAGTTGGGAGAAAAGTAACTATATACAAGTTAGGGCATGTCCAGACTAGCCGGTTGTTCAGATCGAGTCCCATCTGACCGACCGTCCGTCAGACCAGATAAAGGCCAAAGTGGGGGTTTGCAAGCCATTGACACTGTTGCTGGATCAATGACTGCTCAAACACCAGGATTCCATCCTGGTGTCTTATGGGTCGTCAACGATAGCTAACAGGTGGCTTCATTGGAGGGGGGGATTTTAAGCTAACAAAAGTCTAAAAAGAGAGCAGTGGTCCGAATAATCCAAATAACAAATTATCAATCCTCATCTCAAAAATTCAGAAATGCAAGAACTAAGTAGGACACAAGATAATGGCATCCTTAGAAAGAAAAGAATATTAAAGAAAATAAATTGAACCAATTATCGAGGTATGAAGGGGAGAAAAAATAAGTATAAAAGAAAAAAAAAAAGTGAAAGAAAGAAAATCATTTTGTTTCAGCATTTGTTTCTCCAATTCTATTTGAGAAATCACAGGAAGAACCACGTCAAGGTTGCCAACATCCCATGGTGAAAGTGGAGCAATATCTCTGACAAAATTTAAATCTGAAATATCGAGGCAGCAGTAGTTACCATTGTACTACCTCAAAAAGTTACACTTGTTATATTTCATTGTGTAATGAAGCATAGTAATCGTTATCATTTTAATACTACAAATGATCTGTGACCTTGACATCGTACTAAACTGAAGATTAATATTAACAGAATTTGTATTCTGTTAAATCTGTTATTCTTGTAATTCTAAAGTTATTTACCTTTTTAGAAACGGGAAACAACTTATCGAAATAAAAAAAAAGTATAATTATTGTTTTAAATAAATAGGCAACAAACATTACATTTTAATTAAATGTATCAATTTATTTTCTATATCACAGAAAATAGAGATGACAAAAAAGATGTTGCATGCATAATTTATGTAGAGTACTAAGCACCTATGTGAAAAAAATAAGCAATTTTATCAGTAAGCATCAAGGTTAATTACTATATTTAATTAATAGAATGTATATTTTTTTCATTTAGTTTATAAATACAACTGAACAGAGAGAAAGTAACCGTAAAGTATGTTGAATAAGTATATACCAACTAATGTTTCTACACTATATGCAATTTTCAGTTGTAACAAATAGTGAATGTCAAGATGCAAAGAATTATGTAATCAATGAAATTGATTGGAATTTTTTTTTTTCTTTTTAAATCCAAAACTGGAAAATTCTGTTCACTGGTTTACTTCAGAATGTAAAAACTCTGGAAACTAAAATAATATAAAAGTAAAATTTTTAATAAGGGGGTGCAAGGTTTGGAGCAAGAATACAAATAAATTCTCGATTTCTGAGAAATACCAAGTGTAACTAAGAAATTAAAGACTCAATTTATCAACATTTATTTCCATTAATGTTACTTGACTTTTATCTCCTCTATCTCAATCAATACTAAGTATATTTACCTCTTTGAAGAGTTTAGACAAGGTCAGCACCAGGATAAGCACACACTGACCAATAAAATATAACTGGGCAGCTGGTTGGTATTTATGGTAGGGGTGTCTCAGGCGATTAACAATAAACTAAGCCCTTCTCAGAGAAAAAGAAAAGTTTGAAATGATGGATCTCCTAGGACTGAACAGTCATACCTCAGACCAACAGTAATAAATATACTATCAGACTGATTGTCAAGGACGTATCCTGGCTTCGAGTCTTGAGTACCTCCTTAACTTTTGTTTTATTCTAATACTTTAGCTTAATTCCTTGTACTGTATTTTCTAGTGTGGGGGGGGGGGAAGACAGAAGTTAAAACCTGGGGAGGAGGATGACTTCCTATGATGGAAGTTGTACTGCATTTTCCAGTAAGAGAAAAAAATAAACATGGCTTGCAAAAATAAAAACAGAAAAGAAATATTTTTGAATCATTAGGTTCAGACATTTTTAAAATGCATAGTTATTGAAACACTTTGAAAGACACCTCTCAGAAAAGTGTTACACTTTTTGTTTGAAAAAGTAATGAGTAATAAGCTTCCCCTCCCACCCTCCTGAAAAGTGAAGGGGGGGGGGAATATGAGCACAAATGTAACTATGAGAGAAGTTGAACTTACATTGTAAAGAAATGGTATAAGACAAAGAATCATGCAAGAAAAGAACTTGAAATGGCATTGCATAAATAAGGGATCACTAAACACAAAAGAACATTGGAAGGAATGGTAAGACAATACTGACAAAGATACGCATTTTTTACTCGCCCATAAACTTTAAATAAATAAAAATTGCATTTACAATCGACAATGTGAAATTAAGTAGTGAAGCTCTTGCGATAATTCGAATACCAAAAGCTTGAGCACCACAGGGTCATAGACAGAGGGCAGCAAGGATGTGGAAAATGTGAAAAAGATCCATCACATGCTAAAGACGAATGTCAAAAGAGATGTGCAAATTGTCATGGGAATTACCTTGCGTTCTTGAAAATATGTGATGTGCACAGCAGGAGGCAAAAAATGGCATGAGAGAAACAAAACAAAAAAGGTACTTATGTGGTATAAGAACAAAGTTATCATCAGAATCGTCCAGGTAGTTTATGGAAAATGCTGGAAGATCCCTAAAAAAAAGGTTGGTGTTTTAAAAAAAAAATTTTCTCCTGGCCAATTTTTTCAATAAAAAATTGATTATTTCTCTCAGTACAAAGTTAATTCAATTAAAATTTAAACTGGAAAATGAAAATATTCTTGAATAATTATTGGACAATTTTTACGAAACTTGTAGAAAATTAAAATTCAAATATATAAAAAGAAGCACTCGGTGTAAGTTTCATGAAAAACTATTTTTTAAACAAGCAATTGATAGCAAATAAAGAAACAATTTTTTATTTTTTTAATGATTTTCTTTTTAGGATAAAAAAAAATTTTTGTTTGTTAAAATCAAGATATATATTTAGATTTATTTTTTATTATTTTCTTTACATTAAACCAATGATTCAGACAACGTCACGGTCCTTATACTAAGTATCCAAATAATAAATATAAGGTTTATCAAAGCAAGAAAAATTGTTGAGTCACGAGAACACAATCATAACAATGTTAACTATAACCTATAGGTTATAGTTAACTTTGCTCTTTTTGACTTCCGGTTTCTGATGCTTATTTAGCTGAATAATTAGACTTTATTAAGGGGACAAGAAAGCTATTCTTGACACAGGGAACAGGAAGGAGTTTATGTTATCCAACAGGAAGATAATCATTAATCAGAAGGAAGCATATCCTGCTTGTTACCATCATCCCATTGCAGAAACCGAGAGTTAAGAGCAGGAAATCTTGAATATAATCAGCATGTGCAGTGTAACCAAAAAGATATCAGACCAACCAAACTCCAATCTCGCTCATATCGCCGCAGAGTTGCATCCCTGTGCCAATTTTAAATAAGTAGTTCCATGAAACGTGTTTCAACGAACTCACTACATGTGTACCCCCTTCCCCAATATAACTACTCCTACCTGACTAGCAGCAAAATTTCATTGTTTTACTAGAGAGGTGCTGCCAAATTTTTCTTTTTCCTTGCGCTGCTTACCTTTAGAGTTCCCTCTATCCTCTCACAACTGTAGAGACATGCAGAAATGTAATGAAAACAAACATCTTGCTGCTCAACTCTTCACCCCCCCCCCATCATATCATAGTAGCCTTTTATGTTTCAATAGCAACATTCCTTGTTTGAGGGAGGGGGAGCTCATTCAAAAATAATATATGTCTGAAAATTACCCAGATTAATGCTCTATTTACTTTCTTAAGATCTTCCACCATTAGTTCTTTGATTAAAAGTTTCGAAGAATTTTAGCGGGTGCTGTTAGTTTGAGAAATATTATTAATTTTTATAAAACTAAGTCACTTTTACTGTTTATATTGGCAAAACTATTGCATATGTATCATAAACATAAGCTTCTGTGGTACCAGTATTCAAGAATTCTGGCGAAAGAACTGACCCTTCAAATTATCGCCCCATTAGCCGCCTCCCACTTTTCGCCAAAATATTTGAGACCATAATTAACCATGCTCTAGTCCGTCACCTTACAGATGCTAAACTTCTGACTGACAAACAATATGGATTTAGACAAGCCTGTTTCACAGCTGACATCCTCACTGTAATCTCTGAACGTATATACCATTCACTGGACAAAGCGGGGGGGGGGGCAGAGCGGTAGCTCTAGATATATCTAAGGTTTTTGACAGGGTATGGCATGAGGGTCTCCTCAGGAAAATTAAATCATACGGTATCACTGGTAGAATACTTAACATAATTAAATCCTTCTTAGATAAGAGAAAAATCCAGGTTGTCCTCGACGGTCATACATCTAAACAGTGTGATATAAATGCGGGAGTGCCTCAAGGGTCTATCCTTGGACCTCTATTGTTCCTAATATTTATTAATGACCTCCCCGACAATATTGCCTCTGAGATGGGTATATATGCTGATGACACCACACTCTATAACAGGCATGACAGGAAAACAAATGAACACATAACTAAAGAAATGGCAAAAATACTAGAGGATGACCTCCAATCTGTAGTTGAATGGGGACATAAATGGATGGTCACATTCAATGCTGCCAAGACTAAACTGGTTTCCTTCAATAATTACAAGAAACCTTCTCTGCCACCAATAGCAATGGCCAGTGACTCCCTGTCTGAGAGTATATCTTTCAAACTGTTTGGCCTAACTTTCACAGGAAACAGGAGTTGGAACAATTACATTGAAAACATTGGCAAGGCTGCTGCGAAAAAGGTAGGTTCTCTCTACTGTGCTAGAAAACTACTGACACCTGAAAGTATCCTGTACCTCTATAAGGCCACCATTCGCCCATGTATGGAGTATTGTTGTCACATTTGGGCTGGTGCATCTGCTGCTAGTCTCTCGCTCCTAGACAAGGTTCAAAAGAGAGTCGCCAATCTGATAGGCCCTGAACTGGCATCTAAGCTTCAGCCTCTGTCCCATCGACGAAACGTTGCATCCCTCTGCCTGTTCTACAAGTATTTTAATGGTGAATGCTCTGACGAACTGCAGACACTTGTGCCCCCACGACGTAGACACCCTCGACAAACCCAATAGGCAGCTAAATCCCACCTCCACACAGAGATCCCTAGATGTAAAAGATCTTTCTACTACAGTAGTTTCTTCCCCAGAACCGCTAGACTCTGGAATTCCATTCCAGGTCTTTGCTTCCCGAACTGTACTGACATGCAGAAGTTCAAGTGTAACGTGAACCAACATCTTGCTGCCCAAATCCCAACATAGTGTCCTAGCAGTTGTTGCCCCTGATAATAGCCCCCTACACCAAAGTGGCAATTTGCCTTGTTTGGGGTGAAAATGTAATTAAAAAAAAAAACTAAAAAATAAAAAAAATTTTTTTTTCGTATTTATTCACTTAAATATGAGAAGTACAATACTTGCGATGATTTCTCCCCAACAGGATACACATGACATTTAGGAAATCGTTTGACAATTTAGTTTTCAATTTCAAGAGACTATTAAGATTATGCGTGGAGTCTCCAATGTCATCAACTGTATTTTATCTTATAGCAGGTCCACACTACAAACGAAACTGACAGGAACAGTTAAGTACTATTCAGTGAACAAGCTCTCTGGTTCCTATTTACTTGCCTCCCCACGAGGGCAGTGTTAAACACAAGGTTGCTTTCTTTTTTTGTTTAAATGTAGGGAAAATCCAGCTTCCCAAAAAGAAAACATTAAATTGGGATTGTACCACCATGCAGAAGCTTAAATTTTATGTAAACAAATATTTTGCTGCACAAATCCCTATTTAAAATGGTTCTAAAATCTGTCCGCTAATCAAAATAGCACCTAATGTCTCAGTGGTACTATGCCTTGTTTGTGGGTGAACAAAAGTATAAAAAATAAAATACATCTACAAATATTGGTATTATTTGGGTTCTTCCGGCTACTGTTCTCATCTTGAGTGTCATTTTCATGTTTCGGTCGATGTAACCTCTAACCTTCAGGTGCATCTTGTTGGTCTCTAGAATTTGGATGGAATTTTGGACGAGTTTGACAGAAACATTCCCAAATTCGACAATATATACCTGAGGGAGGTTGGGGGTATCAACCAAAACGTTGTGAAAATGACACTCCAGATGAGAACAGTAGTCCAAAGAATCAAAATAATACGAATCACCAATCCTCATCTAAAAAAATAATTCAGAAATGCAATCTACAAGTATGTTTGTAATCTAATATCAGAAATTTCCGGGATATTAGATATGAGATATATTCATAGGCTTTGATAATCTACAGAGGAATTACATTGTATAGAGAGTACAATGTCTGAAATACTGAGAAGATAACCACAACCAGGGCAAGAATAAAAGTATAAAAACATCAATTTAACGTCCGTTTTACATGCTGCTACTAGAAATTTACTTCCAAATTCTGCTATCTCTGGCTTGGTCTTTATTTTTCTTTCTCAAATCCATCCTAATCAGGAAGAGGAATAAATAAAAGACCTGGCCAGAGGTAGGTTAGTTTGGAAATCAATTTCTAAAAACCGTCCAACACACGCCAGCATGTTTCGGGTATTCATAATTATTTATGATTCTTGTAGACTTTTGTGATTAGCAAATTGGTGGGTTACTTGTTTTGTTTTACGGCATATCAACCCTTTTCAGGTTATGCAATGCTGAATTCAGTAATTATGGAAAAAGATTTAATGCTTCAAGTTCTTTATATCCTCATATTTAGTTCTGACGTTTGGTTTGGCTTTTGTAGAAATTTTTTTTTTGTTTTTGGCTTTGCAGAAAATGATTGCGTTTTGCAAAGGGGGGAGGGGCGGGGAATCACTATTTGGTGCATTTTAGGCAAGAAAGCCAGTACCTTTAGATAGCCTGATCTGGTAGCACCAAAAATTAACATATTGTCTAACTTTAAAGTTTTCATGTCGTTGGGAATGTCTAGATACAATAATTTTAATAATTTTCCATATTGCTTTGAATTGGTAGTGATTTTGGTTATATAGCTTTAATGTTTGGCTCGTTCTTTGCATTTAATTTTTGTAAACTATTTATTATTCTATTACACTATCATAACTTATAAAAAATAAATTCTATTTATTAGATCTATTTATTATTATTTATTGAATAAAAAGATAGTTGCCAAGAATAAACTCTACTTAAATTTCTGATTAAATCCATTTTATTATTTATTTCAATAATATCACAAGAAATCTATCTATCATATAAAAGGAACTTTTTTGTTTGTGTGTGAGTACGTGGGTGAGTGAGAGAGAGAGAGAGAGAGAGAGAGAGAGAGAGAGAGAGAGAGAGAGAGACAAACAGACAGACAGAGTTCCTGATGGTTTATGATAATTTGCGCTGATGGACCCAGATCGTTTGAATGATGATAGAAATGAGTTTGCTCAAACGACAGGCTAAAGCTGCTTGAATCAGCAGCAGCTGTGCCTTGTCATGCTTTTTGTCCTGCCTAAATTAATCATGCATAAAACCAATACTTAGATATCTATATATATATAAGGTAAAGATGGGTGGATATGATATGAGGCTCTAACTTCTAAATCCTACTGATTTGATTCGGAGATTTTGTTAGCTTTAATAATAATCTTGATGAAATCTTAGGGGCTTGTGAAACACTAATTTATATTTTAACGGAGACAATTTTGATAAGATTAAAAAATAAAATGTATTGGTATTTATTGATTTTATCGAAACTGCTGCATTGAACAACTGCATGCAGACTATTTTAGAATATTTTGTCTGGAATTCACAAGGTAAACATGTCTATGTCACAACTTTTTCTAAGAATTTTGGAAAATAAAAACTACTGTATATATTTGCCACCAAATATAATTATGCATACGAGAAGCAATAGCAGTGAATATTGTTATTTTAGTTTTTTTTTGTTTTTTTGCATATTGACTTTTGATTAAACAAAAGCTCGACTTTCAACCAATCACAGATGCTAGAATATTCACTGCTGAAAATTTGCACATAATATAAAAACCCAAACACAGTGGTTTTCTTTTTTTCTTTTACTAGACCAGACCAGACACATTTGAGTATGTCCTTAAAAGCTAGCCTCTGCCTTTGTTTAAACGAGAACTACTAAACATGGCAACGGCATATACATACGGCTTATCAAACTTAACACACAAGTTCATATACAAACGAAGACAAGTAAACTACTTACTTCATAGTCATTCTTCAAACAATGCAAATTGCCACCAAAACATACTGTGAATTAGGGACCATACCTACAGAGATGCTCTAAGTAGGAAGTTGAGCAGCGAGATATCTGTTCACTTTACACTTAAACTTCTGCATGTTAATAAAGCTGGGGAAGCAATATACAGGAAGGGAATTCCAAAGTTTAATAGTTTGAGGGAAGAAACATTCAGAGTAAAAGGCTCTTGTATTGGGAGATGCTTACAGTGAAGGTCAGGGATATCTACATTGAGAGGCACCAGTGCGACATGTTCATAGCACATTCAATTAAAGTACTTGTAAAACAGGCATAGGGATACAACACTGCAGCAATGGGATAGCTAATATACACATATCTACAATGCCTGTCCCATTTATACATACTGTCAATGCAAATTTGAGTGGCGCCAACCGAAATGAACATGTCTGCTCAAAATCTTTTACTCTGAATATTTCTTCCCTCAAACTATTAAACTTTGGAATTCCCTTCCTGTATATTGCTTAGAGTGTCTCTGTAAGCATGATCCCTAATTCACGGTATGTTTTGGTGGCAATTCTTCTTACAGGCAAAAGAACTCTTTCTCCACGTAGAACGTTGTTGAGACGCTCATCACCAACTCTTTATTTTTTTTGTTGTTTTATGAAGTTGTCAATAAAAATTATTTTTGCATAGATAAACATCATTTCCCTCTGTATACAGTGACTATATAAATTGCAGCATTATTCTTATGTATATAGTAACTGTATACATAGTGGTGTTGATAATTTTTTTTTTTTAATTTAGCGAGTCCAGGGACTCATGAATTTGATTTTAATGAATTTCTGTGTAATTTTATGAATCACCGGGGAAATTTGTTACTCCCTCAAAAATAAAAATAAAAATAAAAATAAAATAAATAAATAAATAAAAAATAAAATAAATAAAACATGTGAATTTTAAAATCTAATATGTAAGAAAACAGTCATAATTTTTACGTTTTCTCTCACATAAATCCTAATATAAACGTGAATTGTACCCCTCCCCTTTTTCTCCTGGAGAAGGGGTAACCAGAATTCAAGAATGTACATTTAAAAGAATGGTCTTCGTAATCCAATGACAGCTTGTTCCATAGGGTTGAGAATCAAGGTTCTGTGCTGATAAAATCCTTGCTCACAAGTAAGAAATGTATTTATCTGATCCTTATAAGAAAATTAAATTGTTGAAGTACAAAGAAAACGATGGGTAGGTAAGGTAGACTATCATTATAGTTAACTTGAAATAGTGGGTGGGGGATAGAGGGTAAGAAAAAGAATAAAAAGATAAAAATAATCCACACCTTTGACTGGTTTTCTGTAGATATTACAATATATTGTGTTTCTTTTATTTAAGGGAGAGAGACGCATGCATGTTCTTTTAGATTTTTATAGGTGCGCAGGATGCTAGCTATCAGGAGTTCTGCAGTGCACCCTTCTCTTTTCTTTTTCAATTTATGTAATATTTAAGAATGAAAATAATAAAAAGAAATAATAGATAATGCATTGTTTAATATATCATGCTGGATGGATTTAAAAGTTTATAACATGTCCAGTGAGGTAAAGGGAAAGTCAGTACATTTTCCAGCAAACTTTAAGTCACCCCAATTATGGCTGTTAAATGCTGCATGCAGTCACATGGTGCCTGTATACAAACAATAACATAAAACAAAATCTCATAAATGAAATGTTACACGGGGTCCCATGCTCTAAACAGACAGCTTGACCTTCCAATTAAATGTGAAGGACGATTTACACTTTGTTATCTAAGTGACAGGAACAATAAAGTGGTAGCCTGTGCCTCTCTCCCATTCCCATTTATAATTCAGTGATAATCATTTCAAATTCGAACTAACTACCATCAACCTACCATCTCACCCACCTTTCCTTTTAGGATTTGGAAAAGAAAAACATCAGATGACTACTTGTCCTTTTTTTTTTGTGTGTTTTTTTTGTGTTTTTTTTTGTGTTTTTTCTTTCATGGATGTACAAATTACAACTATATAATAATAATAATGGCTACCTAGCAGGCATTAAAATTCTATATTTCAAATGCAAGATATAATGTAGCTCAATTTGAAATAGGGGCGCGATAGGACATAAAATATAGGGCATTTGTGCACTACTCTAACAGATTCACATTTTTTTTTTTTTTGTGTTTTCAGTTGGGACATGGGAAGAGTGCATAACAGGGGAAGACAGCTGCAATTTCAGGACCGAATCAAAAATGTGTATTATTATTAATGAGCGTTTTTTTTGTTGTTGTTGTTTTTGCTAAGAAAGTTTTTTTTTTTTTAAATAAATATAAGAAATTTATTACAATTTTTTTTTTTTAAATTTTTTTTTTAAACAGACATTTCCTTATATCTTCTCTTCTCTATATAAATAAAATGAACTCATTTTTTCCCGTCTGATTTTGACATTAATAGGATTAAAAATCAAGATATTTCATGCAAATATAATATGCACAAACGGCAGAACAATATCTGAGGTGTGTTATAGGCTTATTATTTCTCAAATTCCTCGATAATTTTAGATTTCTATACTTTTTCTGCTGAGAAGTCACGGCCAAAATCGGTTAAGATCAATGGAAGTGGTAAAATATTTTCTCTCTAATAAATTCCTCCTCCCCCTGCCACCACTTAACACCGTTTGGGGATCGTTCACAAGGAACAGTTGAGAAGAGAACCACCAGTTTGGCTTCGTAGTTCTTTCATGTGAAGTTATTTAAAATCACTAAACTAAGCTGCAGTGCTCTGTGGCGTAGTGGTTAGCGTGCTGGACAATTCACATTATATTTTCACGTTCGCGCTGACCTACCGTAGTCGTTTTTTTTTTTTTTTTTTTTTTTTATTCCTAAACAACTGGAATGGACTTTTCTTGGTGGCCGAACTGTTAACGTTGCAGATATTTTTTTTTTTTTCACACTTTATTTTCCTACTTTTACTCATGACTCCGGGTTTGATCCTTCCTACTTACCTACCATAACATTTTTTAAAACTCCCCCCCCCCCCGTCCCGGAAACAAACACTCGGGCAACGCCGGGTACCCCCGCTAGTTTTTAATAAAACATGAACAAAGTTTTTGCAACACATTTCTGGAATTAAAATAAGTATAAAAAACTTGGGCATTATTAAAAAAAAAAATATTTTGCTAAAAATCAAAAACAAAAACTTTCTCAACAAAAAAAAAAAAAAAAAAAAAAAAAAAAAAAAAAAAACATTCATTTTCAATTTGGTCCTGAAATTTGTCTGCCCCTGCTATGCACTCTTCCCATGTCCAAACTAAAAAAAAAAAAAAAAAAAAAAAAAAAAAAAAAAAAATGGATCTAACCGAGTAGTGCACAAGTGCCAAATGTTGTTCCTATTACACTTGCCTTTCCACAAGGGAAGAGTTTTTTTTTTAATGTGGCGAAAATCCCCCACCCACTTCCAAAAAAGGGGGTACTCTGGATTTGACTAATAATCAAAATTAGCCCAGCTTATAAGGAGTTCTAGTTTACTGAAAAAAAAAATAAATAAATAAAATAAATAAATAAATAAAAATAGAAAAATAAAAATGAGATTCTTTTTTTTGGCGGTGATGACATGAAAAACCTGGATTTAAAAAAAAAAATTTTTTTAAATAAAAAAAATTTAAGACTTTATGTCGGGGAAATTTTACTGCATAAATTTAATGTAAAGTGATTATCTCATTCCTGACTAGAAAGTGTTATTGAGCGATACCATTTAAAAAAAAAAAAAAAAAAAAAAAAAGAAAAGTTATTCTGTTCTAGACTATGTGGTCAAGTGAACCAGACTCTAAAATATTTTATTCATTGTTTTTTGTTTTTTTTCATTTTTCAGACTGTTGACAGGTAATCATGCACGCGTGTACACACGCATACACAATAAAAATCATTTAATTTTTTGTTGCAAGTTCAGAATTCAACTTGACTAAAAACAAAAATACAGAAAAATATTTATGATGTACACACAGAATGAAAATGTCATATTCCAGAAAATTTCATAAATTGATCAAGTATAGGATATTCTTTATAGAAGGCGGTGAACTTTAAATTAAAATAAATCACAGAAAAATATTTTTATCATGCAAATATGTGGTTTATTTTAAAAATTAATTTGTGGCATTTATAATTTAAATACAATTTCCAGTATGTAAAGTAATATTGAGGTTCGATTTTCACAACTTGACACATTAAAGTATTTCAGCAATAATGTATCGAATGTTGTCTTCCAAGTGATTTGTTGTGTATGGTTTGCCAGAGTAGACATAGGACTTCACATAATCTAGTGGGGTTAAATTACATGAACAAAGTGGTCAGTTGATAGGTTCATTTCATGAAATTATTCATCAAATGTTTCTCACTAAATTGATTGTATTATGCACTTTGTGGAATGTGACTCCATCCAGCTGAAACCACACAATGAATAGCCAAACCAAGTTAAACTTAAAATAATCGATAGTTACCAAATTTTAAAGAAAATAGAGTTGTTAATTTAAAGTTTGCTACCTCTAAAAAAAAACAAAAAACAACAACAACAACAACAACGCCCTGTAGTTTTTATTTTTATACAGAAAATGTTTTTACGATTTTTTAGCAAATAATAGCAAAGTGTAACCATAATCTATTTCTGGAGAAGTTGTTAAGAGAGAAGTAACAGCTTTCACATAAGATTTAATTGTCTTTTAAAAAAAAAATTACCCCATCAAATTACATAATTTTTGGAATGCGACATTTTCATTCGATAACTAGTACATACATCAGAAAGATTTTAGTGAATTAAAAAAATTTTTTAGAGGTCGAATTCTGAACTTGCACCATTTTTTTTTATATGTAAACATTTTACCACTACACCGACTGCTATACTTTATTTCCTAATCTGAAATTTTCATTTCTCTAAAAGCAAAATTACGAATAATAAAAATAGCTTTTTATTATGTGTTTGGTTCACTCATGGTAGATACAATAAATAATGTTAATTTTTGTCATAAAATAAACTTTAGTAAACACACTTTAGAAGTAGTATTTCAAAATAATTTATAAAGTTATGTTTCAATTCTAGGAAAATTATGAATATATAGGTTAACAAAGCAGAAGCTAAGCAAAGAAAAATATACAATAAATAATTGTTACCAAGTGCAATTTTTTTTCTTTTTTTATACAAACTTGCATAGCTGAAAACTTATGAAAGCGTTTTCAAGTTGTTATTTTTTTATTATTATTTCAATGTAAGATTTTATCAATATCCCATCTTTTGGAGACAGTAAAATCGAAAGTGGCAGATCATGTGTTGGCGTTTCATTCCTTAAAAATAGTTTAAAAGAAATAAAAAATAAATAAAAAAATGTAAAAAAATAAAATAAAAATAAAAACACGATTTACCTGACCACTAACCCTAAGTGTGACTGCTTGCCTATAAACTTGGAGTTAGTGGCTTATTTTTATTTTATTTTATTAATATCTTCTAAGCCTAAAATAAGCGACCATGTCCAAACAAAACCAATAACCATTTTAATTTTTTTTTCATTCATATTTGCAAAGTAAAAGTGATAACAAATTCAGTTTCTATACTTTAAAATTATACAGCTCGGTAGAACACTAAATTTTCTTGTGTTTGGTTATAGTTATTTGTTTTCTATTTTGTTTATTTCAATTTCTGCTTTGCTAACCATGTAACATGAATGCCGAATTTTTGTAGAATATTGTAGCATATGAATCTCATTCGCCAATACAAACATTATATACAAGATAATAAGGTTACATTGAAGTTTCGGAACTCACATTATTTTAACCAAATTAGTTATAGTTTTATAACAATTTGGTTCAATTAATAATCTAATGACAAAACAATTCCATAATAATTAGGTTATATTATCATAGATGTTTTGCATTGAGGTGTTTCAAAATCACTTAATGTGTTTCATTATGGGACATTGCCTGATAGAAGAAAAAATATCCACCCTATGTCAAACTTTTTTTTTTTTTTTTTACATAGGCATCACATTATCAAGGCCAAGAGGCCACTCAAGGATAAGGGTTAAAGAGTGTACAGTAGAAATTGGACAATATAGTAATCATTAGTAATGAAAATTTGGTAAATTTGATAACTTATATGGAACGGCTCATCAAGAACTTATTTACCTTAGACTTGAAGACAACCATATTGTAGTCAGCCGGAAAGCAGGAAAACGGAAGACAATTCCACAGGCGTGCAGTTCTAAGAAAGAAGCTTTGTTCATGGAATCTACGTTTAGGTTTAGGCACAGATAAAGAGTGGGGGGAATTATTGATAGTGTTTACAGCTAGACGAGTGTTTCTTGTGAAAGTTTGGCGAGGGGGGATCATAGATTGAAGTTCAGTCGAACACTTTCCATGAAAATAACGATACATCAGAGACAAACTCGCAACATCTCTTCTGTGAGATAGAGGTTGCAAGGAAGAGAAAAGGACATCTTCTACGAGGCTACGAAGTCTATTTTGAACTCTATCAAGGCAGGACAAGTCCTTTCTAGCAGCTCCTGCCAAGATGTGGCAACAGTATTCCATCCTTGGACGTACCTGGCTCTTATATAGATAGAGAATAGCATCAGCAGTGAGATATCTACTGGATCGATAGAAAGATCCCACCATTTTTCCAGTGGCCTTGGCAACAGATTTGATGTACGTGTTCCATTTAAGATCAGGAGTAATGGTCAAGCCAAGAAGCTTGTCAAAACTTGAGGCCTCCTGAAGACGAGAGCCATTCATTTCAATTGATGCCAGATGTGGATCAGAATGTTGATGATGTAAAGAGAGAAGCTTGGTTTTAGAGGCATTAAAAGTAACCAGCCACTCCTTACCCCATTGTACTACGTGCTCAAGATCAGAGGAGAGAGAATTGGAGAGAACTTGGTCGCTTACTGTCTTAGATGTGCTACCATAAATGGTAGTGTCATCAGCATAAATGTCTACAAATGATGTAAGGATGTGATTTGGAAGATCATTAATGTAGATCAGGAAAAGAGTTGGGCCCAGGATGGACCCCTGAGGGACACCAGCAATACTGTGAGCTTCTGATTTTTGCCCCTCAACTACTACTCTTATGAACCTATCAGAAAGAAATGATTTAATAATTGAGAAGACACTACTTACCTAAAATCAAAAACAAAACCCTTAAACTTTTTGGCCTTGTCAAATGATCAACCACTCTATGGTTATGCTTTGAGAGTATGTTAGAAGGCAAAAGAGGCAAAGGAAAGCCAAGGAGAAAGTGAAGAGAAAATGTTTTTGATTAGACATCTCTTACCACAGTTGGCCGTCCATCAATCAACTTGCCCTGGATTGGAAGGAATGGCGGAAAATAAGTCACGTGGGTTCACAATCCGTACCAGGTGGTAGATGCAACTCATTATGATTATTATAGTATTGCTTCGTTATTATATTAATAAGCAGGGGTTAATGTAGCAGTTGGACGATTAAGCTCTATTTTCTTTTGTACTAACATGTAATCTTTCGCGTAGTGATTGGTATGTGGTTCGGTTAGCTAACACAGGCATGTTCAGAGTTGTGTAGTGATACATGAGCGATACTCGGCATATTTTACGCAAGCACACCTTTCTGCCACTTAGTTCCACCCAACCCTGTTTGGCACCTTTTATAAACAGTTCTTCAAAAGTTGAACCAGATGCCATGTTGTTCTTGTGGTTACGGACAAGATCGGGCTTAGAGACTCAATTCTTTTTCTATAGTACATACATGCCGACCAAACCAACTGGTCTTATATTCTTGTGTAACTAAGTTCTGGATGATATTCTGTGTTGATGAAACTATTAAATAAAATTGATATAATTGTAAAGAAAAAATTTCTTTCTAACTGAAACTTGGTGACTGTTTTCTTTAACTCAAGCAAACTCACTCACATTAATGCAGATGTAGCGACGTTATACAGTATGGCTAGCTCAGAAAAGAATTTCACGATCTCATTAAAAGCTCTAGAAAATAATTATGCTGACCTGACTACATTAAAACAAAAAAAAAAAAAAAGTGCAAACTCCTATTTTAACCAGAACTATCATTTCAATTTCTTCTCTCTCAACAAGTTGAATTTTACAACAGCTGAATGGCATGGCATATAAATAAACAGGGGGAAAAAAAAAAAAATGAAAAATATAAAATAAAAAATAACATTACTGCACAACTGAATTTTTAATTATCACGGATTTGCTAAAGAAAATAAAACTGTCGTGCAGCAAGATAAAAGTAGATGCATTTCCTTTGTGTTTGTATGTTTTTTTTTTGTTTTCTTTAGCATATGTTATAAGAGATTCTGATCTTCGTACAATGTACATGTACCAAAAATATAGAATAGATGAGTCATTTTAATATGAAACAAAGTAGTTGGATATAAATAGAATAAAATTTAGCCTGCTTTATGTTCAGTATTAAATGATGAATTATTTTAAACATAAATAAATGTCTACAATCAATGTCACATTATGGTTTGTATACAGTGTTCAACCCGCATGTGCTTGAAATCAAGATAATTAAATTTATGTATTTTTTAGATAAGGAAGAGTTATTTGCATTATTTGGGTTCTTCGGACTACTTTCATCTTGAATGTCATTTTCACATTTCAATCGACATAACCTTTGACCTTTAGGTGTATCTTGTCAAACTCTGAAATGTTTTTGTTGAACTCGGGAATCTGAATATCTGCAAGGATCCATGGCGCACTGCTTAGAGAACTTGGAAACATCAATTGTAAAAGGGATATTCTCCTGAAGGTTGAAGGTTCAAGTCTCAGTGTGGGTGACTATAAAATACAATTTTGAATTACTTAGGACTTCTATTCAGTCATGGTTGATGGAAAAAGAGCATGCTACACTCGTGAAGTAAATAAAGGGTTCCGTTCAAAATTCAGTGCAGATTCCTGAGTTTGGCAGAAACATTCCCAATTTCAGCCAGATACACCTGAAGAAGGTTGGAGGTGACATCGACTGAAGCATTGTGAAAATGACACTGAAGATGAGAACAGCAATCCGATAAATCCAAATAATACAAAAAGATACATATTTTGAGATTTTAAGAACCCAACTACTATTGTGCCACAATAATCATTTCTCTTTCTCTCAGATTAGTGGGTCATTTTTAAACATTATTTCCTGGTGTTTAGTAAACTCCTTATCTTGATCAAACATTCTTTTTACAATTATTGAAATTTGTGAGTAGCAGTTTGATTCTAGTTTTCATTGATGACGCCCGTGTGTAGCTTGCACAAATAAAGGAGGATTTTGTCACCTATTATATCACTTTAGAGTCCAAACAGTTAAATTTATTGTCAATGCATTTCTGGTCTCCATAACAGCTATCATTAAAAGATCCTATCCACAGATAGGAACCTATGAGAGCAAAATGGTTTTCGAAGTATATCATTGTCATCAAAGTGCTATTTTCAAACATGTAAATGAGGAGCTACTGGGTGGGGCAGTTGGCCAGCAAACACCTTCATCATATGGGGGAGCTCATGGAGGATGTGTCAACTGACAGTGATCTATTGGGACAATTATTTGTATCCTGATTACCGTCAAATATGCAGGGCATATTTACTCCTTTGATAGAAATAAGAACAGTTGAACAGTTATCATAGTTGATGGATAAGGTTATCTATTCTCTATATATAAAAGGCAAAATGTGTGTGTGTTTGTATGTCTCACAAAAATTTCGTTAGAGGTGATGGAT
The DNA here is from genome assembly GCF_053919585.1 of Euprymna scolopes. Taxonomy (NCBI): domain Eukaryota; kingdom Metazoa; phylum Mollusca; class Cephalopoda; order Sepiida; family Sepiolidae; genus Euprymna; species Euprymna scolopes. Next base: position 93,564,208 of record NC_136491.1, read on the forward strand.
TTTCACAAGATCAGTATCATTTTGAAGCTCGACCCTTTGGACGATAAATATAAAAAGATTGGCTAAAAACATTAATTCTTTCACCCTCAAAGGGACACTTTTCTACAGGGAGGGGTAGCAAAAAAATTGTTCCTTCATGACAAGTTAGCCATATACGCATGATCAAAAAACGGTCTTTCTTGAATTAGTTTAAATATAAAAAAAAAAAACGACCCAATTTCGCTGATGCGCTCATAACTCAGTCGGTTAAGGAGCAGCGTTGTTATCTTAAGATTGCATGTTTGAACCAAGATGTATGGTTTATTTTTATGATTTTTAAAGTTTCAATATTGTAACAAGGTTATCTATGCCATTTTTTTTCGTTTTTTTTTTCCATCATATTTGCTGTTTTTTTTTTTGTTTTTCCGATTTTTTAAAAGTTTTAACATCGTTTTGTTTTTAAACAGGGCTATTACTTCGCTTATTCTTTATTTTCCATTTTGTTTTGATTTACCTCCCTCAACTCTAAACACCCGAGCAACGCCAGGTACCCCCGTTAATCTATAATATAAATCTCACCTGTTTGTTTAAATGTATGTATGTATATATGTATGTATGTCTGCCTAAAACTTTTGACAGAGGCAATGGATTTTTATGAGATTGGACGACAAATAACAAAAAATTGGCCAAAGACATAAATTCCTTCACCCTCTACTGGGCACTTTTCTACAAGGAGGGGGTGCTTTTTTTTTTTTGCCAATATTTTCGAAAGTCATCCCTTTTCAATTGACTAGCCTTAATTCAAACCTTCGTCACTTCCGGTTTGATGATGGACGCAACAGCAAAGACTTCCCTAGATGAGTTCATAATTAAAGGATACTCTAACTTAAGATCTACATCTGATCCCAAAAAATCGCCATGGGCATGGAATATATGCCTACATTAAAGATGGCTTTCCGTGTGGTAGGGATATCTCCAGAGAAGACCCTAATTTATCTTATATGTGCTTCCGGGTTGCACTTGCTTACACCACCGCATTTATATTTGCCCTCTATCGCCCCACCCCCCACAACAGCAGAGTTACTATCTTTAAGAGTATATATGAGAAAATTGACCACATCCTGTCTGCTCATTCCTCGGCTAACATTCAATGTTCACAATGTGGAATGGCTGACCCAATCGAACAAGACAGATGATGAGGGGAGGTTCTGTCATGATTTTGCCATTGCCTATGATCTCACCCACATTGTTCACGAACCCACCCATGTGCCCGATACTACCGGTCAGATCTTTCTTACAACTTCCCTGAGCTATGTTCATGTTCTGTTCTATTTCCTCTGAGATCTTCCGACCACTCAGTTGTATCAGTTGAGATAAAAACGAAATGTCATAAGTCCTCAGACATACCTCTCCACCGGACTGTATATCGATACCCTATGGTTGACTGGGATAGCTTCTGTACATTTATATCTGATCTACCTCTGCATTCCATGTTTAAAAAGGATGTGTCCTTTATAGTATCAGACCTGACTGAATAGCTAATTGTAGGCATAGACAGATTCATGCCATCTAAAAAGTTCCAACAAAAATCTAACAGCCAGAATGTACTGCTGCCATCGTGCACAGAAATCACTTTTTCCATAGCTACCAACATAATAGATGTACTGAGACTAAAGCTGCTTTCAGAACTGCCAGTAACTACTGTAAAAGAGTAATAAAATTCAAGAGAGCTATATGCTCAGTCCATTAAATCCAAAGTAGCTGAGCAGCGGCTTGGTTCTCACCAGTTTTGGCAAATATCAAACAGGATCTTGAACAGAAGCGTGTGTTCTATCCCAACCATCATCAATGGACCTGAAGTCATCTCGTCAGCATCAGACAAGACCAAACTATTTGCCAAGAACTTTGCAGCTAATTCTACCCTATGCGTCAAAGGCCATCAACTCCCCATATTTCCTTCTATAACAGACAAGACGCTATGCAACATACAAATATCTGTGCGGGAAGTCGCCAAGCTAATCAAGAACCTCGATTTCAGTAAAGCAACTGGCCCTGACAGCATTCCAATTATAGTGCTGAAAAAGCTTCAACCAGAACTTGCCCTCATACTTACAAAACTATTTAAGCATTGCCTTAAGGAGAAGTACTTCCCAACACCCTGGAAAACCTCATCAGTATGTCCTGTATTTAAGAATTCAGGGGATAAGTCATCTCTCTCTCAGTACAGACCAATAAGTCTCCTGTGTCATGAGTAAGTTGCTAGAAGCCATATTAAATAAAGTAGTCAACCACCTCAGCAGAAATAACCTTAGTGACATGCAATATGGTTTCCGATCTGCCAGATCTAGAGCAGATGTGCTAACGGTTATATCTCATAGGATTAGTGAATCTCTCGACAAAGGCTTCCTTTCTAGGGCAATTGCTCTCGACATATGATAGGCCTTCGATAAGGTATCACAAGATTTCCAGCTACGGTTTAACTGGAAATGTTTTCTCAATCATTAAATCATTTCTCTCTGATAGGCTCATAAGAGTAGTGGCTGATGGACAGAAATCAGAGGACCACAATATTAATGTGAGAGTCCTTCAGGGGTCTATCCTGGGCCCAACTCTCTTCCTGATCTACATCAATGATCTCCCAAAACACATACTTAAATCTTTCATTGACATCTATGCTGATGACACGACCATCTATGGCAACACATCAAAGGCCGTAAATGACAAAGTTCTCTCTGATTCTCTCTCTCTTGAGTGCATGGTACAGTGGGTGAAGAAGTGGCTGGTTACTTTTAATGCATCTAAAACCAAGCTCCTATCTTTACATCATCAACGCTCTGATCCCCATTTGGCATCAATCGAAATGGATGGCTCTCATCTAGGGGAGGCTCCATGTCTTGATAAGCTTCTGGGATTGACCTTTTCTCCTGACCTGAAATGGGACACGTACATTAAGTCTGTTGCCAAGGTCGCTGGAAAAATGGTAGGATCCTTCTACCGCTCCAGAAGATATCTCACTGCTGATGCAATTCTCTATCTATATAAAAGCCAAGTACGTCTAAGGATGGAGTACTGCTGCCACATCTGGGCAGGAGCTGCTAAAAAACAGCCTATCCTGCCTTGACAGAGTACAAAATAGACTTCCTGGCTCAGTGGGGGATGCACTTTTCTCTTCCCTGCAACCTCTCTCCCACAGAAGAGACGTTGCAAGCCTGTCTTTGTTTTATTGTTATTTCCATGGCAAGTGCTCATCTGAGCTCCAATCTCTGCCCCCCCCTCACCAATTTTGCACGAAAAATACCAGTCTAGCTGAAACCACTGTCAATAATTTTCCATTCTTTATCTGTGCCTAAATCAAAATGTAGATTCCATGAACAAAGCTTTCTTAGAAGTGCACACATGTGGAACTCTTCCGTTTGCCTGCTTCCCACCTGACTACAACTTGGATGTCTTCAAGTCCAACTGTAGCAGAAGCAGCAATAACTAAAATGAGGGGAAAAAGAGCTTACCTCGGGTATGTCTGTTGTGTCACCAGTTGGGGGGAAAAAGAGAATTCCAAGATGGCGTCCGGGGGTTTTTATTAGCATTTACCCCATGCAACTCTCGGAAAATCACGTTTCTGTCTCATGTGATTATGCAAATGGATAATTCCCGGCCACTATAAAAGCAGGAGGCCAGAGACGAGTCTGCAGTGTCCTGCAAACTGTGTGTGTGGGTGTTTCTGGCGATTGGAGTGTGTCTTCTTTTACCACGGTTATCACAGACAGGAATTCCCTCTCTTCTGGAGGTGGGCGATATTGACTATTTTGAAGTTGTACTGTTGCTGACAGAACATTTATTTATTTATTTTTTTTTTTGCCTACTACATTCCTGATAAACGGCCCCCTTAAATAAGACACTTTATCAAATCTCCACTAATGATTACTATGATATTATTCCATTGATTACTGTACACGCAATAACCCATATCCCAGGGTGGCTTCCGAGCCTTTATAAGTGGTGACTACTATGTTAAAAAAAAAATTTTTTTTTTTAAAAGTCACTTTTTTTTTTCACGTTCTTTTCCTCCTTTGCGGTACAGGTTCAAAGCTGCCTGCCTACTACCATTGTTTTTTTATTTATTTATTTTTTTTTTGCTCAACACACACCTCCAAACACCCGGGCAACCCCGGGCACTCAGGCTAGTAGAATATAAAGAGAAACCCCTTCCAGTTTACAAAGTTTAGCTCAGTGGTAGAAATTTTAGCCATTTCCATTAAGTTGGTTTTTGATCCTGCATATACAACTACGTAAACGACTATTGACCAACTGATCAAAAACAAAAAAAACCAAAAAAACTCTGCTTTGGCATCATTGTCAGTCACCTTCACCAGCACATTATAATACTGATATCAACAAATTTTGTATGCACCACAGGTGTTTTGACGATTCGTGCTAATAACACAATAAATCTTGTGTAAATCCTAAAAGAATAAGGGAAACCTGAAACCACGTCATCTTGTCAGTTGTGCATTCTACATAAAAGATTTTGCTGCATGTAGCATTTTACCCATAAATTTCTTCAAAGAGAAACATCCTGTCTCAATAGTTGTAAACAGTTCTCTTATAAGCAAATTTGGTGAAGTTGCTCGATTGTTGGATTTGCACCTACGCAGAGGTTTCACATGGATTTTTATAATCACAGATGTCACTAACTGTATCTTCTCAAGTGCTGACTTTCTCCAACATCTCAACTTACTGGTGGATACGCGTAGATGCAAACACTAAATGATCATTACCTGGTTAGGAAAGCTTCCAACTCACTTACAAATCCTGTATTACTTATAGCCCTTACAGAAAACCCTTGTAATTTGTTACTAAATTCTTTTTCAGATTTAACCAACATGAATTTTGAAATAAACAAGCTTGCTCATCGTACAATTGTAACTACTGCTGCTCTTATTTTTTCCACGCCCTCGTCATCTACTCTCCAGAGAAGTTGAAAGCAGTGACACAAAAATATAGCCACATACTGCAGTTAGGTATTATTCATCTCATGTTATGCTTGAGCATTTCCTTTGCATATGCTTCCAAAATGGTTCAAGAATTGGCGTCTAACCAGAGATTTCCATCAGTTGCAGACAACTACTGTTCCTGATCGCCATCTTATCCCTCGTGATTAAGATTTTACTTCATCGGTGCACAATTGTAAAATTTTTTCCAAGTCAGATCTAGTAATGGTTTACCAAATTCTGGTTAATTCTGCTGATACTCTGAAGACTGCTATCACTACTCCTTTTGGTGCATTTGAATTTTTAATGACATTCAACTTATGTAACATGGCTAGCACTTTTCAGTGTTTTATGGACAAAGTAGTACATGACAAATTTCATTCATTAATACGACTGATATTTTAATAGCTAACTCCTTGCTAGAAGAACATTTAATGCACCTCTGTATTCCTTTTCAATGATTGAAGCATTACCATGTCAGAATGAACCCTCTTAAATGTATCATTGGTGCCATAAGTTTTGCCTTTTTGGGTTTCAGAGAGACTTTCACGCCTTCCTGAAAAAGTTAAAGCTCTGCTGGATCTCCGGTGACTTCTTTTTGACAGCTATATTTTCTAGAACTATTAAATTATTACAAATGGTTCATACTGCACTGTGCAAATACAAACCTTCTGAATTAAAAAAAAAAAAAAAAATCTATTTCATTGAATAAAACCCAGCTAAAAGCCTTCCATGAGATGAAGAAAAAGCTTGCTGACTAATCTTTATTATCAAACCCCAAACTTGAAAGCTCAATTTTCTATTGTCTAGTTCTGCAATCAGTGCAATTTTACAGCAACAGATTCAACAATTGTCCTACTTTTCTCATTGATGGATGCCTACAGAAACTTGCTATTGTACTTTTGGACATGAACTTTTGGCTATTTGCTTAGCTATTAATGCCAGGCATTGGAGGTTCACAAATTTTATATCTACATGGGTCATTGTCCCCTAACTTTCCGACAAACATTCTTTGAGGAAGTTAGACATTTGAACTTAATTTCCTAGTTCACAAATGGCATACGGCATATCTGATTCAGAGATACTGCTGTAGACGTACTGTCTCATTTTACCATCAGTGCTGTTTATTCACTTGAGGATATCAACCTTCATCAAATGATTTTGCATATTTTGTTAGCTCCAGAATATGCTAACTGCCAATTTCAGTACATTCCCATCTTATAGTGGATAAACAAATCTTGTGCAAGATTTACTTGAATTCACTTTGTATCTCCGTTCCTAAAGCTCATCACAAAACTGTCTAATCTCAGAATTTCTGCTATAGTAAAACTTATTTCAACCAAATTCTTCTGGCTGAATGTATGATGTGAAATCATCATCTAGACCAGTTCCTGTTTATCCTGCCAGAAATCTATAGTGTAGACATATGAGCCCTACTCAAAATTTTCAGTACTCCTGATACATGATTTAACTACATTCACATTAACTTATTTGAACCTTAATCAGTCTGTCAAAGTTATTTCTACTTAGAAACTTGTACTGATGGTTTTTCTTGTTGGCCTAAAGCAATCTCTGCTGAAACTGGCTTGTGCATGTGCTTTAATATCAGGCTAGATTTCACACTGATGTCCCTATAACAATTTTCTTATGATGTCCCTATAACAATTACCACTGACTGTGGCAGGCAGTTTGAATCTTGCTTTCTAACAGCCTGTGTATTAACCTTACTAGGATCACTTATTACCCAGCTTGGAAGCAATGGAATAATTGAGTGTTAGCATCAATAATTAGAAGCAGCTTTGTCTGTAATTCCTACACAACGGACTGAGTATGTGCCTATTTTGTTTTTCTTTGGCTGCCATATAGCAATTTTTTTTTTTTTTTTTTTTTTTACATAGGCATCACCACTTACCAAGGCCAAGAGGCCACTTGAGGATAAGGGTTAAAGAGTATACAGTAGAAATTAGACAATATAGTAATCGTTAGTAATGGAAATTCGGTAAATTTGTTAACAAGTAGAATGGCTCATCAAGAACTTGTTTACGTTAGACTTGAAGACAACCGTATTGTAGTCAGCTGGAAAGCAGGAAAATGGAAGACAATTCCACAGGCGTCCAGTTCTAAGAAAGAAGCTTTGTTCATGGAATCTACGTTTAGGTTTAGGCACAGATAAAGAGTTTTTTCAGCTAAACGAGTGTTTCTTGTGAAAGTTTGGCGAGGAGGGACTATATACTATTAGTAACATATAAAAATAAATAAAAATAATATAAAATTTCCGGAAGAAATAACATGCATCATTACTTTATATATATATATATATATATATATATATATATATATATTATATCGGATATTCACTGCATAGATTTTCTATCACATATTACAATTCTTTTTAATGACAAAATACATCACAAATTAATAGGTGAACCAAAATAAATTGCCTTTGATCAATTTCCTAAATAAACTTCCTTTCAAATACCTTACGTCGCCAATAGCAAGATTTACCTTTTAGTGCTAAAAACATGGTATAACAATGACAAATAAAAATTGATTTGATAGCAATTGAGGAAGATTTGAGATATTTATCAACAGAACTGGTTTATGGAATTACACTAGCATTACCTGGTCATATGTTCATCACTCAAATTCCCCTGCGGTTGTTACTGAACACTATGTTAACAGTGTTAGATGCTACTTTAACAGTTTGTCACTGATGAATCCTCAAGTTCAAATCAGCGGTTCCTAAAAACATTGCATCATGGATGCATGTTGTTTTTATAAATGAAAAACTGAAAGTCCCCACTTATTCCAGTCCTTATCATGTGCTCACATTGTAACAAAGTGCAAACGTGCTTATGGCAGTTGTATGCAAATGACCAAGCTGGGTGTGAGTTGATGTCATGGCAAGAAAAGAAAAATATAAAAAGAAGAACATGTGCGCAGATCGGGGGTCATGTCAGAATGAGGAGTGGTATTCAAAAGGTATTTGAGAATCACGTCAGAGAGGGACAGAGATAGACATATTACTCATGGTGGCTGAGGGCGACAAGAAAAGACCTGTAAATAAATGTTGGTTGTTTCACTAAGGAAAAAAAAGTGAATCGAATTATTTATAATGTTTCTTGTGACAAAGTCTATAACATGTTGGGTCCCTACAAATGAACAACTTAACATGTGTAACGTTACAGCATGAGCTGACACTCTGGACATTGGGGATATAAAAGAGACTGTGTTGATGGATAGACAGGTTAGGGTTAGACAAGCATTTATGGACACCGACACTCAAAAACCCAATAGTTCACACACTCAATTTTTCTGAGCCTCTGCTTTTTGTCTCCCACATTCGAGCATGCTCAAATGAACCCCAAATGCAGTAGTTTGCCTATGTAACTGAAACTGCAAACAAGTGCAGCTCATTAGTGCCTCCACAGGCAATGTAATAACTTTAAAAAAAAAATGTAAAATAAAAAATAAATAAATAAGTACAAAATTGTTTTTAAAAGTATGTAATAAAAACAACAAAACAAAAAAAAACCCAACTTTCAAATTATTCTGCACATGTTTGAAAAACAAAGTAATAAAATAAAAATTTGTTCAGATTAGTTAAACCCTCAAAATACAAAAATTCTGTCCATAAATTGGTGATGGTCAGAGAATGGGTGATCATTTTACTTTAAAATCATATATAGACAAGTGATTCCCACCTTAAAATATTGGCAAAATAAAAATACAAAAAACAAACAGATTTCTCCAGCGAGATACTAAGTAAAGTGTACACGGGAAAAAAAGAAAAATCTTATCAAATTAATAATGGTTAGAAAGTGCGTGATCATTTTGTTAAATTTATACAGGAAAGTGATCATGTACTCTAAAATATATATAATCCCATTTTAATAATGAAATTCTTTAACATGCACACAGAAAAAAGAAAATAAACCAGTTCGTGAAAAATGCTAAATCCCAAAATTATTATTTGGGGGTGGAATGTAGCAGAGGGTTTCATGCTAAAAAGTTATTAAAAAAAAAAAAAAAGTGACTTATTTATTTCTATTTTTTTTTTTATTTTTTAGGTGATTAGGTGTAGCTTTTACAATATTATCAATCAGACTTAGGGTTAGTGATAAAAACTTGTTTAACTGCTGTAAAAAGCTACAGTAGTTAATAGAGGATCATTTTATATCAAATTTATAAACGAAATAGATCCCTTATTCTAAAACACCTTTGTTTTCTATCCCAGCAATGTTTTTTCACTGTTCACACAAATAATCGCCTAAAAACTTGAGAATCTCATTTTAAGAGGTTGATTCAATGAAAAATTAATCTGCAAATTTATCCAATTCAGAGTCAGTCCCGAAAATGTCTGAAGCAGTTAATGATTTGCAGGTCATCTTTTCTTAAAGGAAGTTATTTTTAATTTAAATTTTATTTGGTGCTTGTTAAGATAGTCAACTAATTAATTTTTTTTAAATATATCATTTTAAGCAAAAACAATATTATGTACTTAACTGTCATATCGAAAATAGTAATAAATCAAAAATTATGAAATTCATCGAATAAAACTACTACTACTACTGTGTTAGTAAAAAAAAAAAAAAAAAAAAAAAAAAATTTGCTATAGAAATATTGCACGCCATGAACAAGTAATCAAAAATATTTGTTATGGCCTATGTGTGTGAAGTCTTCACTGTCTACTTTATAACATATAAGAAAAATGTAATTTTACCCAATTTTCTGTAAAAATTACTTTGAACTAAAAATAACTTTCTACTCAATAAGTTTTCACAATTTTTGGATATACTACTATTTTCGACATGACAATTAAGTGCATAATATTGTTTTTGTTTAAAGCGACATAAAAAAAAAATCTGTCGACTAACAAACATCTTTTATTTATTATTCATTTATTTATTTATTGAGGACTAACATTTTTTTTTTAACGATTTAAAAGCATGTGACTAAGTGCGACCGTACCAGTGTTAGGTGAAAACCTAGCCTCAATGTGAAAACGGGACCTCTTGCAGTTTAGATAAGCCAAAATATGAGGAAAATATTGGGACATATTTGAGGCTACGCCGCCTGTAAGAATGTAATTTGATTGGCTATTGAAATTGACGAAATTATTGTAAAATAATTTTACAATTAAAAGGAAACAATATTGAAATTGATGTAATTGAAATTAAAATTTATATTAGAAAACAAAATATTTTTTATTAAATGATTTTTATTAAATACAGAAGTTTAAGTTTTTTTACAGGTTAAATTCAAGTTTCACAATTTTTTTTTTTTTTTTTAAATTGGAAGGTGAGAGCACAGAATAGTTACAAAATACACTCTCCATGTTAAGAATGGCTTTCAAAATAATAAAGTTATTATTTCAGCATGGTAACAAAAACGCACAAGTACCAATGATTTTTATTAAATACAGAAACAAATAGAAATGATATTGCTCTTGGATAGATATTGTACGAGGAACATTTCACGTCATGTAATTCTTGCGTCGTTAATACATGATCAACAATTTGTTCTAGGCCACCTTTTGCATATTGCATTTTCAATTTTTTGCTTAATGATTTAATGAGACCTTACTGAATTTTTATATTATTTGGATTCATCGAACTACTGTTCTCATCTTGAGTTTAATTTTCACGTTTCGGTCGATGTAACTGCCAACCTTCTTCAGGTGTATCTAGTCGAACTCAAGAATGTTTTTATCGCTCGGGAATTTGGACAGAATTTGAAGTGGAACCCTTCATTTTACTTCACGGGGGTAGCTTGCTCTTGTTCCATCAGCCATGACTGGATAGAGGTCCTAAGTAATTCGCAATTGTATTTTTCGATTGCCCACACTGAGGATTGAACCTTCAACCTTCAGTTTTTTTCCAAGTACTCTAACCACAGTGGTCAGAGTACTTGGAAAAATCAATTGTAAAAAGTGATATTCTCTCCTGAAGGTTGAAAGTTCAATCTTCGGTGTGGGCGAACGAAAAATACAATTGCGAATTACTTAGGAACTCTATCCAGTCATGGCTGATGGAATAGCAGTATCAGAAAATCGCCATTAAAAATGCGTGATAAAAACTTGAATAATTAGACTATCTTTCAAAGCTTATAACTAATTGAAAAATGTAATTCATACCCTAATTTTTTTTTTTCAATAAAAGGAGCAATGACCAGATTTTAAAATAACAGGTTTAATAGCAAAATATGTAATACTTGTTTTTTTTAAATCGGTTTTCTTTAAAAAAAAAAGATGAAAATCAACGAACACACACACACATATAATTCCAAAAAATCACTTACCTATGAAAAAAATACTAATCAATCGGTACATCCATTCTTCATTGTTAAGAATTTATCCATATTTATATTTTATATTCCATATGCTTTTTAAATAAAATACTTTTTTAAGCAAGGATTAAAAAATATTGCGACTTTAAATTGTCCACAACTGGAATAAAGGGAGACAAATGTCTCCTTTTATTCGAGTTGAAAACTTCGGTGGCCTTAAGCGCCAGAATTAATCTCCCTTTCTATTGCTGGCTGTAAACAAAAGTTAGTCGTATGGGCCATCGTAACTTGAAAAATGATCACATTTCACTTATCAGTTTTTGCCGTTAAAAAAATTCCATTCGACCGATTTTCCATTTTTTTTTTTATTCTCTTAAATAAATACATGAGTTTTTGATTTAATATATTTCATTTCTTCTTTATGGAGTGATTTTTTATTTTTTTAAAATCTAAAACAACAAACAAACAAACAAAAAAAAACATTGAATAAAGCAAAAAAAAAATTGTAGGTATTCAATCTTTTCAGGACAAAATTTTTAGAAATGTGAGGTTTCACTTAAAAAAAAAAAAATCAACGTGGTAAAAAAAAAAATAAAGTTTTAAACTTTTGAATTTACAGGTAAATTTGAGCAAAACTATTTTTTGTTGTTGTTTTAAATTAGATTATTTTATTTATTGATCTTTTATCTTCAATTTGTGATATACAAATCTGAGGTGAGAAAATTAATTATTTTCATTTTAATAGACATTTCAAAATGGGGGGGGGTGAATAAAAAAAAGTTTGTCTAGAGTATTATATTCGGTTTTATTGGAAAGAGCATAAAATTTCACATTAAACCTGCAAATATTGTAAAAATTGAACCAATAGAAAAATTTTGATAGATTTGAAAAAATTAACTCGTAAAATTCAATTCATTTTATTACGTAAAAAAAAAAAAATGGCTGTATGAGCGCGCGCAGGCACTTTGTAAACACTGTTTTGGGTTTTTTTTTGGGTTTTTTTTAAATAAAAAAATAATATTTCTATTATTTTTCAAAAAACTTTAATAGTTTATTTTGGAAGTAAACAAATTAAACAAACCACTGTCACTGTACTGTACCAAGAGGGTATTTTTTTTTTTTTTTAGATTAGGTCCACCTCCGCAATTTTCTTTTAAATGACGACTTTTAAAGTTTTCTACTATGCTGAATACGGAAATCGCATTGAAATTTTGCAGTAAGAAGTAGTTATCGAGATATAAAAAGTCGTATTATGCATTGTATTCTTTGGCGGTCATCGTTTTTACGCGCGTGCGCGCGCTCCATAAACAAATCTACGGGCGTAACAAAGATGGCCGCCAAAGAATACAATGCATAATACAACTTTTTATATCTCGATAACTAATTATTTCTGCAACATTTCAAGGCGATTTTCGTATTCAGCATGATGGCCGAAAACCTTTAAAAGTTGTCATTTAAAAAAAAAATTGTGAAGGTGGAGCTAATCTGAAAATTTACCAAAAAGAGAAATCACGAATTTTGTATATTTTATTCCCAGTTTGTGTTAAGGGTGTCAAAAATCCCCCCCCCACCCAATTCTGACATCTACTGATGGAACAAGAGCACGCTGTCGCTACCCCCGTTAAGTAAAAGGGTTCCGCTATAAATTCCCGAGTTCGACAAGATAGTCCTGAAGAAGATCGGAGATTACATCGACCGAAACGTTGTAAAATAGGCACCGCCAAAACTGGGGGGGGGGGGGGGCAGGTCAGTACTTTTTGACGGACCGTCTTTTTAAAAATCTACCAAAAATCAGGTAATTATCCGATCAATACGAAATTTTCAGCGATTATTAGGAGAAGAATGAACTTTATAACAGTGTACTTATTTTTCATAAACGATATTTATATATATATATTTTTTTGCTTACAAAACCCCCCCTTGTTTTGAAGTGGGAACAAATATGCTTAAAATAATCATCTGAAACTGAAATCAACATATTGTGTTGTAAGGGACAGAATTATAGATTCCAAAAAAAAAAAAAAAAAAAAAAAAATTGTTTGCATACCTTATTTTGACGTCTGAATATCAGAACTTCGATTGTGTTTAATTATCCCGCTTTTGAGTTTTGAAGTGTGAAATTCGGTGAATATGTTAAGTAAAATAATTAATTTAAGTTAAGCAAAACAACAAAAAAATTTTTTTAATATTTATACGAAAAAAGCTATTTTAAAATTTTTGATAAATAAATTAACAATTTTTTTTTAGCGAGCCGAATAATGCATGACCATTATTAAACAGGGCATGCTTTGAATAATCGATACCAAAAAAAAAATTCGATAAATATTGTGCCCTTTGTGTTAAAAATAGCATCTTTTTTTTCGATCCCGTTTGAAAACGTTTGCCGCCTTTCGACTATGGTGGACCAAACGCGCTGAAATAATTTTTTTTTATTCTGCTTTAAATTGCCCCCCCCCTATTTTGGGGAGTCTGGCCCCCACACACATACACATTAAAAACCAAACGCATGCAAATGGTCACCCATCTGGTACTGGCCAGCCTCAGCTTAATAATACATTGAAATTTTCGTCACTGAAAAATAAGTTTTTTTTGGCCTGTTTGGTCTTCCATAGTTTGCTTTTTATCAGACGAAAACGTAAACAGAGTCGATCTGAACTCTACGTCAACGCGAATATCTGGTTACCTATATGAATAAGTGGAATTATTTGAAATTCAGGTACTTATATTATAATATTTTTGCATATTCTCTTAGAAAATCATCCTAAATCTTAGTTAGACAATAAATAAATTAATTATTTCAAAAACCTTTTTTTTTAAATATTTAAGTACGTTTTTTGTGCAAGACAAAAAATGTCAATTGCTAACTTTTTGGGAAAATTTAACATTTAAAATTGAATTAAAAATAGTAGAAAAGGTTTTACATTATTCTGTTTTCTATATGATAAAATTCAGGGTTTTATCTTTCTGGACAAAAAAAAGTTACTCAGAAATAATGGATTTTAATAAATGTAATTTCGTTTTAAAAAACAACAACAACTTGATTTTGCGGCCATTTTTGGCGGTGCCTATTGTAAAAAAAACAAAACAAAAAAACAAAAAAAAAACATCACACTCAAGATGAGAACAGTAGTTATTCAAATAATACGAATAAACAACCCTTATCTCAAAAATTCAGAAACGTGAATTTTTCTCATTTTAAAATAAAGTAAAATGTTTAACATTTAATAGCTAATTTTACAATAATTATATTTTTATTATAATAATCAAGTAATTAATAATTAAACAATAATTTAATTAAAAAAGTTCTTTTACAATAACATCAATTTCAAAAGCTAATCAAATTAGTAATTTACATTCTAACAGGCGGTGCGGTGAACTAAGTCCCAAACATGCCCCAGTATTTTCCTCATATTTTGGTTTATCTAAATTTTTTTTTTTTTTTTTTACATAGGCATCACCACATTATCAAGGCCAAGAGGCCACTCAAGGATAAGGGTTTGCAAGAGGGTCTAAAAATGTACCGACTATCAAAAGGACTACTCGTTTTAGTTTAAAATAAGCAAGTAAATTGACAAAAAAAGAAAATATGTGAAACTTTTGAACACGCCTCCTCCCCCTTAAGCTAAAACAGGAAATCCGGTTTGGTAAACGGAAGATTTTCAGATCGAGGCTAGGTTTTCACCTGACACCGCTATGGGTGCACTTACAGTCGCCTATGCTTCTGGATCGCCAATTTTATTTTTCAATCTTGACTTAACTGTTCGCGTAATTAGTGTTTTTGCCTTTACATTTTCTTTTATTGCGGCTTTCAAATCGTAAACTGCGGCAATCAGACAAAAGCACCGACCAACCACCGAGTATCGTGACTTCGGTTTACTTTCCTAAGTTTCAAACAAAATAGTTTTACATTTAAAAGTCTCTCCCAGAAAAAAATAGAAAAGGAAAATAAAAATGTTTATAAAAACTAAAACACAAAGTAAAAAAGTAAGATAAATGTATTTTAATAAATACTATTTTACTTTTCGCTAAAAATAAAGTGAATAATAGTTTAACTATATTAATAACTTATTAAACTTCGATATGGGTAGATTTTTACAACGTGCCCCAAAACCTGGACATCAAACATCTATATGTCAAAGTCAAAGTATTATAAACATCCCAACCTCCGCATGTTAAGAACGACTTTTGGAATACCCCCCTCCACCGCGAAAGCCGGTCTAAACACGAGGAGGTGGGGGTATTCCGAAAGCCGTTCTTAACATGGCGTGGTTAGGGGTGTTTATATTACGCTGGGGCAGGTCGTAAAAAAAAAAAAAAAAAAAAAAAAAAAAATTAAAAAAAAAAAATTTAAATAAAAGCTTTAGTTTTTTTTAGTTTTTTTTTTTTAAATAAATGGTACTTATGCATTTTACGGGCCATGCTAGTTTTTAAAAAGGATTTTCAAGTCAAATTCAAATTTTACCACATCTTTTGTTCATTGATAGGTGAAAGTACAGGATAGTTAACAAAGCGCCTCCTGTCCCCACGTTAAGAATGGGTTTCTAAATAATAGCGGTATTATTCAGTACGGTTCGTAAACAGAAGTACCGAAAAATAAATGAAACGTAGGATCAAGAAAAATCATTCTAGTTTCTTCTTCGGAAACAGAAAACTTACATAATTTATTTTGTGGTTAAAAACTAAAATTACGGAATTTAATATTTTTAAAGGTCAACACTCACTGCGTATGTAGACGCCGACGGAGCGACGGACAGGACTAATATTTACTCTTATTTAAAAAAAATTTTTTTAAGATATGATTTTCAAATTAATTTTTTTTCAGTATCTTTATTAAATTGATAAGTGAAAGTACAATAGTTTTTTTAAAGACTCCCCCCATGTCAAGAATGGGTTTCTAAACAATAACGTTATTATTTCAGTACGGTCTGTATTCCGTACAAGTACTTTTTTCTCTCTCTCTTATCGAAATGAAAGTTGAAATATTGACCATAACCCCCCCCTCCCAGGTTAGAGGATAATATCTTTTGTTGTGAAAGTAGACATGATACTACTCAAGAATATTTGAAAATAAATTAATTTATAGGAAATAAATTAATACCGTACGAAAGGTTTATTATTAAACAAAATGAAAACGAACAGGTACATACTTATTTTTAATTCTATTTTTAATATAGCAGTTGATTTTTTTAAAACAGATTTCTTTTAAAATGCGTTTAGTTAAATATTTGTTAGTTTAATAACAAAACCATCGATTGAATTGGTAAATAAGCCATATGGTAAGTAAACTAAACTTAAAAGTAATGTTTTTGACGTCACATTTCATTCATTCGAAGGTGGTTGCGTCGATATATTTTTATTGGCTATGGATGTAAAAATTAAGTTGACATGTCAAGGAACCGAATAAATCGTGTATTAATATAGTTTAATAGTAAAGGAAGATTGAGTGAATTAAAAAAAGAAGAAGGCATGTACCAGAATCTCCGAGCACCAGTATTCGCACCCTGTCTATGGCTGCCATATGTAAGTTATTGAGAGTTACTTCCCTTGTTGCTCGCCAGAGACACGTTTTCATTTTTACGTAAGCACATTTAGTATACTTTGCTCTTCTCTGATGCAAATGAATCTCAATTGACCAAACTATTAGGTGACATTTTGAGGGCTTGTTTAGAATTCATCACATATGAAAATAAACAAATATAACGAAATAAAAATATCGTATACCAAAAAATTACGAAGTTTAATTTGGAGTTTATTTAGATTGGCACTTATGGCGGCATTTAAAATTAAAGAAAATGCAAAAATGATGTACGTACCGTCGTACACCACACTACACTACCAGTCACGGGACGAACATGAAAAAAAAAAAAAAAAAAAAAAGAAAAAATCACGTCATTTAATCAAGTAGTTTTTTTTTTTTTTTATTAAAAAAAAAAAAAAAAACCCAAGGTGCTTGTTAAGATAAGTCGACATATCGATTTTTTTTTTTTTAAATATGTAAGTGCCGGAGTTGTACTACACTGATAGTTTTTTTTTTTTTGTTTTTTTTTAAGTTTTTCACTGGTTTATTACTGATTGGACACTAATTAACCAAATTATGAAAAAAAAAAAAATATTATTATTATTTGGACATTTTAAAGGGGGTGCTCACTTTTTAGTTACAATGTTCTGGTAAATCAGTCACCCATTTTGTAACCAATAAAAACGCGGGTAAACCATAGAAAGTAAAAATAATATGAGCCTACCGCGTTGTAAGTCAGAAATATTTTTGTTTCTCAAAGAAGAAAAAAGATAGAATGAACATGACTTTTTTTTTAAATTCTTTTTTATGAAAATAAAGGTACTTGTACAGTTTAGTCAAGACATTAAAAAATCAAAATAGCGTAAAAAAGGTTATATTGTACGTATCTGTTTTGGACTGAAGATCTCCGAAAAAAAAAATTCATTTAATTTGATCGAGTAGTTTTTATTTTACAGCAGAAAAACACGTTTTTATGAGAGCGCGTTGAAGTCAGCCATTACGAAATTTGTTGAACACACCAAAGGGAGACAACTCCAGTTAAAGCGCCGACACTCCCTCCCCATCTTTATAACTAGCTTTTCTTCCTAAAAATCGAACCTTTTGCTCGGTATCATAAATTTTTTTCGCTGTAAAATAAAAACTACTTGATGAAATTAAGTGAAATCTTTTTCAGAGAACTTAAGATTATAACGAGTACGTACAATATAACTTTTTTTTTATTTTCAATATTTTCATTTTTTAATGTCTTGACTAAACTGTATAAGTGCCAAAATAAAGTTCCGAGTTTTTTTTTTTTTTTTTTTTTTTACTTATTTAGTTTTTTTGAGTTTTTATTACTACACAAGTTCGAAAAAGTCGAAAACAAATATATAACAAATAACTGTTATCAAAGGTAATATAAGTTACTTTTCAACCTAACTGGATGTTTTTTGTGTTTTTATTTAATGTAGCATTTTTTTTTTTTTTTTAGTATTATAAATTTCACTAACATACTGGACTTGGCCTTCGGGACAAGATCAAAGTGTAGTTGCTGCACTTCAATTTCTTGTTCTCTGTCAGTGGGGGAGAAATCCTTCACGACTGAGACAATTTTTATTTTTGTTCCTTTTCTCCACGTTAAAAAAACTACCCTGGTGTCTAACTCTGTCCTGTGGGGAGGCATTGTAAATAGGAACATACTGGAGAAATGTTTCATAATTTTCTATCCGGTTGTCAATTTTCATATCGTACGCCTCCCGATACATTGCTTCGTCAACATGCGACCATTTCATATCTCCTGAAGGCACTTCCGTATTTAAAAAAAAAAAAAAAAAAAAAAAAAAAGAAATGGGTGACCGATTTACAAGAACGTTGTAACTAAAAAGTGAGCACCCCACCTTTCAAATGTCGAAATATTTTTTTTTTCAAAATCTGGTTAATTAGTGTCCAATCAATAATAATCAAGTGTAAAAATTAAAAAAAAAAACTATCAGTATAGAAATTATGCTGGGGGTGATGGCTGTACAACCCCGCCTACGTAGTTTAAGCCAAAACAACGGCACTTACTTAATTGTTATGTCGAAAATAGTAATGTATCCAAAAATTACGAAAATTCATCAAGTGGAACAGTGCTGCTTCTGCTACTCAACTGTGTTTTTAGTAGAAAAAAAAAATCTATCGCTATCAGCTAAAACAAAACGCCAGTCATTAAAGTGGTGAAAAGGAAAATAAGTATGTTCCCTATATTCACAATCTTCAAGGTGTTCACATCTTGGGAAAATACTATTTTCCCCAATTTTGCGTAAAAATTAAATAATTTTCTACTCGATAAATTTTCGTAATTTTTTAATATATCGCTATTTTCGACATAACAAGTAAGTACTGTTGTTTTTGCTTAAAACAACATATTTTCAAAAATCGATCTGTCGACTCTATCTTAACAAGCGCCAAAATCAAATTTAACTGTTTCGATGAGAGTGAAAACATACAACGAATCGGTGGACAAGGGCAGACAACCCAGATGCATATGGAAACTCCAAATAATCACTGAGTATTTTCTCTTATTTTGTACTCTAGATAAACATGGCCTCGTTTGTCGTTCACCGGTACCCCCCCCCCCAAAAAAAAACACATATTTGAGTCAATGTTACCTTATGCTACAACAGAACACCGACCACTCTAATTTGGTTTTTTGGAGGTATTCGAGGTCGCTGACAACGAATCTGATATTCAAACCCATCGCAAATTTACCATATGCATGGTATGAACCCTTGAACCCTGGGACTATTTTGCGCCATTTCACTACCTTCTGTAGTGTTTTCTTATTGTGAAGTGACTTATCACATAGCGCATAGTGAAGGAATCTTTATCAGACATTTGAAATAACAAGAAAGTTTAAAAAAAAAAATAAAAAAAACATAAGTCTATGTTAACAAACCTCAAACCCTGCAAGAATTGAAGGAAAACATCAGGAACAAAATAAGGGAGTTAAATCTCAATCCACAGATTCTGCAATCTGTCATGAATAACGTTTTGGAAAGAGCACAAATATGCGAAACTGAAAATGGGTGACATTTAAAGGACATTATTTTTCATAAATAAAGGTTGTTTGGATTTTGCATTTTGTTTAAAGATTCCTCAATGTCTTAGTCAGATTGCGTTAAAATTACAGAAATATATCATCTATAATATAAATCTCACCTGTCTGTCTAAATGTATGTATGTATGTATGTCTACCTAAAACTTTTTGACAGAGGCGACAGATTTTCACAAGATCGGTATCCTTTTGAACTCGACCCTTTAGACGACAGATATAAAAAAGTTAGCTAAAAACATTAATTCCTTCACCCTCAACTGAGTACTTTTCTACAGAAAGAGTTCGCTTTTTTGTGCCAATATTTTTGAAAGTCATCCCCTCTTTTCGATTGACTAGCCATAATTTAAACTTTCGTCACTTCTGGTTTGGCAATGGATGCAACAGCAAAGACGGCACATTTTTTTTTTCATGTTCTGTTCCTCCTTCATGGTACGGGTTCAAGCCTGCCTGCCTACTACCACTATTTTTTTTTCTTTTCCTCAACACACACCTCCAAACACCCGGGCAACACTGACACCCAGACTAGTCAAAAATAAAGAACTTCAGTGACTTTTTGGACACCTTGTACTATCTATTATATTTGCTATAACTGGAAAAACATCACACTTGGAATATTTACAAGAAAAACCATAAAAGTCTCTCTCTCTCTCTCTCTCTCTCTCTCTCTCTCTCTCTCTCTCTCTCTCTCTCTCTCTCTCTCTCCGTATATATATATATATATATATATATATATACACACATTATATATGCATATATACACATTATATATGCATACATAAATAATTAAGTATGGATTATAACACACTATGCAACTATTCTTCAGATTTTTTTCAGATTTATGTGATCATGGTCAATTATTTTTCTTTTCTTTTCAAAGTTAAAAGTTCCTATTTTACTGATGAATCGGAAAATATTCAAAATTGACATAATAATGATTGTTCTTGTGCTATGAAACAGGTGCTGTAAAAAGTGGACGTTTTGACATGTTGAAATAAATAAATGGTAAGATGAATAACATCTTGGAATTTAGAATATAACTGTTTTGTCATCTACTTGTATATATATATATGTATATATATATATATATATATATATATATATATATATATATATATATATATATATATATATAGTGGCACCAAAAACAAAGTCTGTACTTGTCGTTTTTTCATAGACCACAAATTTAAGCTAAATTAAATGTAACTTAATTAAGGCAAAGGAGATAATGTCGCTAAATAAGGTTTGTGTGTGATATGAGAAAAAAAAAGGCATCAAAAATGTTTTTATCTTAAAAGGAGTCATTTCGTGTAAAAAATGTATTTATTTTACCATCGAAACTCGAGAAATGCACAGTTAAAATTTGTAAACTTTGAATGAGTAAGGAAAATCAACATGGCTGCCACTTGCAATTTTGTAGACCAAATAGCAGCCTTGACCTTGCAATCAAAAACCAAGATCGAGTGAAACGGAATGAATCAAGGCAAAGGTGGCTAGTCGGAACATGATGATGTAAACAACTTTTGTTTTTACTTATGTAGAATAAATGCAAAAAAAAAAAAACATGAAAAATAAGTTAAACAACTTTCGAACAGTTTTTATTTTTAATTAATTTTCTTTTCTATACTTTACAATGATAAATAATTTAAGCAACTTTTATTAAGTAAAACTTAATTTTAATTTAAAATGAAAAATAATTTATGTAGAATGAATGTATTTCGACGAATTTATTTGTGCCACTTGCTCTCTTGACATAAATTCATAAAGATACAAACTGAAAAGATTCACCAAAGTCCCGTTGCTTCATTTCGTTTCACTCGATCTTGGTTTTTGATTGCAAGGTGAAGGCTACAACTTGGTCTGCAAAATTGCAAGTGACAGCCATGTTGAATTTTTACTCATTCGATGTTTACACATTTTAATCGTGCATTTCTTGAGTTTCGATGAGTAAAATAAAATTTTTATATGAAATGACTCCTCATGTAATAATGTTTAATATAAGGATGTGTGTAAAGATATAGTCAACATCGATTTTTAAAAATATATCGTTTTAAGCAAAAACAATATTACGTACTTAATTGTCATGCCGAAAATAGTAATATATCAAAAAATTATGAAAAATCATTGAGTAGAAAGTTTTTTTTATAGTTAGAAGTAATTTTTTCGGAAAATTGGGGGAAACTGCATTTTTCTTAGATGTTATAAAGTAGGCAGTAGGAGTCTCCACACAGGGGACATAACTCCAAAACGAATATTTTTGATTACTTT
Organism: Euprymna scolopes; assembly: GCF_053919585.1. Classification (NCBI taxonomy): domain Eukaryota; kingdom Metazoa; phylum Mollusca; class Cephalopoda; order Sepiida; family Sepiolidae; genus Euprymna; species Euprymna scolopes. The sequence goes on from NC_136491.1 coordinate 93,586,322, forward strand.
TTCAATGGCTGCAATATTTGTTGTCCATAGCAATAAACTTTTCTCTTTTTTTTTTTTTGTTTACTAAAAACACAATAGCAGTTGTTCTACTCAATGGATTTTTGTAATTTTTGGTTATATTACTATATACAATTACTATATTACTATATGACAATTAAGTAAAAAATATTGTTTTTGCTTTAAACGATATATTTAAAAAAAATCGATTTGTCGACGATATCTTTTTTAAAAAATTTTTTTTATTACATTTTCACCCCAAACAAGGCACACTGCCACTTTGGTGTAGGGGGTTACTATCAGGGGCAGCAACTACTGGGGTACTATGTTGGGATTTGGGCAGCAAGATGTCGGTTCACGTTACACTTGAACTTCTGCATGTCAGTACAGTTCGGGAAGCAGGGATCTGGAATGGAATTCCAGAGTCTAGCGGTTCTGGGGAAGAAACTACTGGAGTAGAAAGATCTTTTACATCTAGGGATCTCTACTGTGTGAGGGTGGGATTAAGCTGGCTGTCAGGTTTGTCTAGGGTGTCTATGTCGTGGGGGCACAAGTGTCTGCAGTTTGTCAGAGCATTCACCATTAAAATACTTGTAGAACAGGCAGAGGGATGCAACGTTTCGTCGATGGGACAGAGGCTGAAGCTTAGATGCCAGTTCAGGGCCTATCAGATTGGCGACTCTCTTTTGAACCTTGTCTAGGAGCGAGAGACAAGCAGCAGATGCACCAGCCCAAATGTGACAACAATACTCCATACATGGGCGAATGGTGGCCTTATAGAGGTACAGGATACTTTCAGGTGTCAGTAGTTTTCTAGCACGGTAGAGAGAGCCTACCTTTTTCGCAGTGGCCCTGGCAATGTTTTCAATATAATTGTTTCAACTCATGTTTCCTGTGAACGTTAGGCCAAGCAGTTTGAAAGATGTAGTCTCAGACAGGGAGTCACTGGCCATTGCTATTGGTGGCAGAGAAGGTTTCTTGTAATTATTGAAGGAAACCAGTTTAGTCTTGGCAGCATTGAATGTCACCATCCATTTATGTCCCCATTCAACTACAGATTGGAGGTCATCCTCTAGTGTTTTTGCCATTTCTTTAGTTATGTGTTCATTTGTTTTCCTGTCATGCCTGTTATAGAGTGTGGTGTCATCAGCATATATACCCATCTCAGAGGCAGTTTTGTCGGGGGAGGTCATTAATAAATATTAGGAACAATAGCGGTCCAAGGCTTAACAAGCACTAAGATGAGAAACATTTTGAATGCCTTATTTTTCTCATATCACCCACAAACCCTATTTAGTCACATTACTGGAGAATGTAGAAATTGGGTTGAGGAGTTTTCCCAAGTATTGTTTTCTTTTTAACATGGTAACTTAGTTTTCTTAATTTTTTAATAAAAAAAGTGTTCAATTTTGTTTTTTGCATATTATTTATTTATTTATTACTAATAGCTAATGTAAATTAATACTTTTAATTGAATATTAAATGTAAATTGAAATGTAAATTACGTGCTAATAAAATATAGCACATGCCATAATTAACTGACAACATTAAATATTAGGTTGAGTTTTGAGGGTATTCAACTTTCATATCTTTGAATTTGAAATAACTTTTAACCTAGCGATACTCTTGTTGCAGCGAGTCAGGAGGCAGTATGGAGATGCACCAATTGACCGTACAACTATACGGCAGGCACAAAGGCAAAAAATGATAAAGCCAAAAGAAGAATGACAAAAGCTGAAGTGCATTTAAAGACAACAACGGCTTGTGGCTTTGCTTTTTTATTATGAACTACATATTATGAACTACATATTATGAACTACATATTATGAACTAAATATTCCTGGGAACATTGTGTAAAGTGCATCCAATGTGTTTTGAAAAATAAAAAATAAAAACGAGTAAATATTCCTGGACAATGCAGGGATGGGTACAGCTAGGGTATATTTAAAGTAAAAGTAAACTCAGAAACACCCAAACTCTTTCTTCTGAAATCTAGAATAGAGTGTGTGTTGGAAATAATAGTCTCAGCTTAATCTTAAAATGATGTGAAGACTTTCATTTATCATAAAAATGTAAAGACATGATAAGTTTCATTTAAACATAATATACATTCTGTCACTAGCACTTTCATAGCTCAATCAGTAGAACACCAGATTCCAACCATAAGTGTTACAGTTTCAAATCTTGCTAGGTCTAGTTACATTAATAAGCTGTACAAACCATGAAACACATGTCTGCCATATAGTCTTATGGTAAATGCATTGGTTTAAAATTACTAGCGAGGGTAGGAACAAAAATAGCAAAGTTACTAGTGAGGGTAGAAATAAAATAGTGTCGAGGGAAGGAGAAAAGGAAACATTCTCATCCAACACTGGAAGAGGAGGCTAGTATTGGGTAGAGAAGAGAACACAATGAAGGAAAGAAATAGTGTTAATAATGCAAATGTCATGGGATTGCTGTCAATTTCTTTCTTTTATTTTTTTTCATCTTAGATTAAAAGCTATTTCGGCAAGAAAAGTAAAATTGATAGGACTATGTCGAAAGAGTTAGAATACTCATGTTATGAAAAAGTTTTAATTACGAGACAAGAGTTAAATTTTATACAGTTTGCATTAGCATGTTTTTGAGAATTAGACTTCTTGAAAATTGTCGTCATCATGTTATAGAGAACTTTAAATAAGGATTCAAGAGTCAGACTTCTTGAGAAATGCTGCTTTCATTTCATGGAGAGCATAATTATAATTTAAGTCGAAAATTATTGTGTTTGGAAGTCAATAAGAATACAAAAGGGCTAGTTGTGTCTAGCCGTGTATGGAGAGCTAGTTTTGTCTGGCCATATACGAAGGGCTAGTTGTATCAAGCCATGTACGAAAGGCTATTTATGTCTGGCCGTGTATAGAACTGCTAGTTGTGTCTAATCATGTCATGAGGGCTAGTTATGTTTATGTAGAGAGGGGTAGTTAAGTCTAGCTGTGTAGAGAGGATTAGTTAAGTCTGGCCGTGTAGAAATGGATAATTAAGTCTAGCCATGTAGAGAGAGGTAGTTAAGTCTGTCTGTGTAGAAAGGGGTAATTAAGTCTGGCTGTGTAAAGATGGGTAGTTAAGTCTGGCCGAGTAGAGAGGAGTAGTTAAGTCTGACCGTGTAGAGAGAGGTAATTGTCTGGCCGTATAGTGAGGAGTAGTTTAGTCATGTAGAGAGGGGTAGTTAAGTCTGGTCGTTTAGTGAGGACTAGCTGTGTCTGGCCATGTAATGAGGACTAGCTGTGACTGGCCGTGTAATGAGGACTAGCTGTGTCTGGCCGTGTAATGAAGACTAGTTGTCGGCTGTGTAGTGAGGGTTAATTGTGTTTGTTTGTATAGCGAGAGTTAGTAAAGTATGACCATGTATAAAGCACTACAGATGTAAAGCCTACATGAAGTGATATTATCTTTAAAAGTTATAAAGGTGTGTAGTTTGAAAATATAATTTGCATGAGAAAGGACTGACTGCTATAATAAGTACGAATTACGGAGGAGAAGGAGGCTCGTATTTGAATTTAAGTTGTGCTGTTAACAGGAATGTCTGTAAGAGCGCTGTCAATTTCATTTTTTTTTTCTTTTTAGATTACACACTTATGTGTACATGATATCTAGACTAGTTTATATTTAACATCATGAATTGATTACTTCAGACTATTCACATTAATCTGGGTAATAGAAAAGGATTAGGAAACAAATGTAGTTTGTTTGGTTACTCTTCTAGGAGTGTCTAATACAAGCTCTTAGTACAGAGTGAACGATAAAATTGTCACTCTAGAAAAGACGACAGGATTCCATTTCCCTTGGATAAAAAACCGCCGGTTTTCTTTTTTGTTGCAAACCATCTGCTAGTTGACCAGTTGTATACAAATTCCAAGAGTGATAGGAAGCTTCTATCATGTCTGAAGTGACACAATGTTCAACGAGTGAAATTGGAGATGCGCCGCTGTACAACTCATGCTCTCTACCAATCCAAGTTATGACAACAGGACCATTGCCAGCACCCTCTAAATGCATCGCTGGATTGCCATGAATAACAGGAACATGCCCAGGGTGATGAATAAAAGTTTCCGGCCACAGTTATGGGTTTTGGTGTGGTTTCAAGTGAGGGCCACATCATGCCACCTCACATTTACGAAATCGACTTGAAAATAAACGCCAAAGTGTACCTGGATGTGCTGAAGAGTGTGATGATCTCCTAGTGCAATCAGGTGGCTGCTGGCAGATCTTGGGTGTAACAGCAGGACTCAGCACTGGCCCATAAATCCAAAGAGACCCAGGTTTGGCTTCAGAAGGAGTGCTACAACTTTGTACCCTTCTCTCACTGGTTCCCCCCTCCTCTGCCGACTACTTCTGCTGTACTACTTTGTTTGGTCATACGTTGAGAACATCACCAACATGACCTCCCACAACACCAAAGCTAGCCTGATCGCCACCATCCACCAAGCTCCCGCTGGCGCTTGTGGAAAAGGCATGTTCCCAGTTCCGGACCCGTATCGAGGTGGTGATTGAGGCTGAAGGCGGCTACATTGAATAGATGTTAACTCTACTACATAATTAAGTTACCTAAATTGATTTTTTTCAATAAAAGTTTTAAAATAATGCTGTAGTATTGTTTTCTTTAGGGCGACAATTTTATTGTTCTACTCAGTATATATATATATATATATATATACTAGCAAAGATACCCGTGCTTCAGTATATATATATATATATATATATATATATATATATATATATATATATATAAGTGAAAATGTGTGTGTACATTTCCCTACTAAATAACTCTGTCAATTTTCGGTCAAGAGACTCGAGATTTGACATAAGGAGTATTGAGATTTGGGAAAATGTTTTTAATCGGTTTTCGGCCAGAAATTTGGCTGTCAAGAGGTCAAAGTTCAATGATTTAACTTTTGAAAACTCTACCAAACTCCTCTACCAATGTTGGGTCTAAACACTTGAAATTTTAAATGTAGGTTTCTTGGGCATGGATCAAACTTTTTAATTTGATTTGAGCCCCCAAAAATAAATGTAAAGGGGGGTCAAAATTGGGGTCCAAGTTTTTAAAAATATTTGACTTCTGCGGTCTCTATCAAATTACTAAGCCAATTTCTGGTCAAAACATTTTAAATTTTACGTAAAGGGTATTCAGACATAGGGCAAGCTTTTTAATTGGTTTGTGTTGAAAATTTTAGCTTCCAAGGGGTCAAATGTAAAAAAATTGGACCTTTGCAGTGTCTAGCAAACTACTCAGCCAATTTTGGGTCTAAACATTTAAAATTTATACATAACAGGTATTCAGACATGCGGCAAGCATTTTAATCAGGTTTGAGGCGAAAATTTGGCTGCCTAAAGGTCAAAGTTGAAAGAGTTGACCTTTGCAGATTCTACCAAATTCCTCCATCAATTTTGGGTTAAAGACTTGAAATTTTAGATGTAGGTAACTTGGACATGGGTAAAACTTTTTATTTTGATTTTAGACTCAAATAATAAATGTTAAGGCGTCAAAATTGGAGTCAAAGTTTAAAAAATTTGACCCCTGCAATCACTACGAAATTACTCAAACAAATTTTAGTCTAAACATTTGAAATCTTACATAAAGTATATTCACACATAGGGCAAGTTATGAACAGTACACAGGGCCTGAGCAAAGCCGGGCTGAACTGCTAGTATATATATATAAGAAATTCGTTTCTTATCGTTGAGCACTTTCAGTTGAATTAAAGTCGGTCAATTTAGCTCTTATGCATAGATCATCGTATAATGATTAGATCACTGTCTGACTGACGTAAATGAACATTTAAAATTAAAATGTTTGAATTCAACGTTATTTCACGTGGTTAATGGTAGCCGAATTGATAGGTCTTCGCTAATCGAGCCAGAGATGTCTCGTGTTGCGGGATTCGAAGACTTCCGAAAGGACGAAACACTGTAGTTATTTAATTATTATAGTAAAAAAATAATTATATATATATATATATATATATATATATATATATATATATATATATATATATATATATATATATATATATAATTATTCCCTAATAATTAGGTTTCAGAGTTTCCTAATCTCATAATAATATGTTCTTTTAGTTTCAATTAAATAAATGTATATTTAATTAAAATCTAATTCTAATTTTACTTTAAGTTATTTAAGACTTATTAATGTCATCTAGACATTATATTATAGATTATGTTTACTTCCAATTTAATTCTAATCCTTCCTAATCTATGCATTCCTTTTTTCTTTTCTCTCTTTTCCTCCCCTTTCTCTTTCTTTTTCCCCTTTTTTCCCTTTAATTTAACTTATAATACCGAAATGAATTTATAGACGTTTAGTTAATGTATATATATATATTAAAAAAATATATAGTTTATCTTAATTGATGTTCAATAGATATACCTTATTATAACTATTATAGTGTTTTTACATCCATTCTAACAATTAACACATTTGGCTCATATATTTGAGTCCACACATCAATCATATAATAATCACTTGCTTCAACATATACAGTTTATTTTTAGATCAATATTTGGAATCTGATTACTAGAAATACATTTGTAATATTATGATTATTACATGTTTATCATTCCAATCCATAAACTAATTTTCTTGGCCAACTAATGTTTAACATGTCTAAACATTACGATCAATCTAGAAGTTATATTACGATTAACTACTATTCCCTATTCTAATTTAATATTTAATTTTTCATCCACATCTAATTATAGAACATAGTTGTAGGCTCTTTTTTAGTTTACAATTAAATACTACATTATGTGAGATATATTATCATACTTACCTTCATGGTTCATTTTAAATATTAATTTTGTTATATCTTATCATCATATTTGCTATCATTATCTAAATTCATTTGGCCTATTTAATTAGTTTATAAAGTCTTACCATTGTTATTCTGTTTATCTTTATTAGCTAATTATATTTTATATAAAATATTTCTCTCCATAGAGAAAATACTTAAATTATCATATTATGATGGTTTCATATATTTTCTTCTGTCTATTCTTCAAAAGATGTTATATTTAAGCCAATTGGTTACTTATTACATTTAATTAAACTAGTTATAAATTACTATTATAGAATTTAATACTATTTATACTATATTTTATCGTGATATTTTGCAATCAGACGATACAATACAACATAAAAAATTCACGCCCTTTCTTTTTATTTTATGTTTAATTTATTATTAAAATTATTGTTATACTTAATTAAGATTTATTTGTTTACCTAAACATTATTATTAGTGCATTTTTATTTGCAATCCCATTTATTTATATATTAATCTCTATAAATTAAAATTAAATTTTCATACCTTGTACGTTAATTTAATTTAAATTAATGTATGTTTCTAATTAGGTTTTAGTTGTGATGATGTATACTTTAATCTATGTAAACAGTTTTGAATTACTTCCTGGCGTTTGTTAAGAAGGTTTACTTTGGATATAATTATATGACAAGATTGCAAAGGTTATACCGGCCAGTCTTGTTTGGTGAGTATTTACTAGCACTACCCAATATCGACCATTTCAATTTGTATTCACTTTGTATTTGTCGGCAGACAACCATAATTACTGTTGTGTGCTAAAAATAGTAACAACCCTTTTCTTTACAAACAGAAAAAAAAAAAAATTCGAGATCGAGTGTCAAGATCGGAGGCTGGACGTTAGTGAGCACTAGAAAGTATGTGTCAGTGAGCTGTTGAGCTGAACGTCCGTGAGCACTGGAAAGTAGGCATCAGCAGACTGCCAAGCTGGACGTTAGTGGGCATTGGAAGGTGGGCATTATTGGGCTGCTGAACTGGACGTCAGTAGGTACTGGAAGGTGGGAGTCAGTGGCTTGCTGAGCTGGATGTCAGTTGGTCGCTGGAGCAAATGGCTGGAGGCACCAGAGCCAGATGGGTGCAGCTAAAAAAGCGAGCTGAAGTTACTAAAAGATGCAGAGGTCAGCTAGAGACTGCAGGAGATGCTGGAGGAGTAGACAGGCGTCTCAGAGTGCAGGTAGTGATTTGTTGAAAGTAGAAAAACTTTCGGAAGTTGGCCCTGAAAAGGGCTGTTTGTTTGTTGTGAAAAACTTTAAGAAGTAACCCTGGTAAGGGTGGTTTGAACAACTGCTGCTGAGAGTCGTCGGCTGCCAAGCTCTGTTAACTTGACTGGGTGCGTCAAAGTCACATATGGGAAGACTTTTTGCTCCCTCGCAGGAAGCCAAATTGTGGCCGAAGTCCTTGGCATTTATGAAAAACTGTTCACTAAACAGCAGCGCGCCCAATACATGAATAAACGACCAAAATTAATTTAAGCTGGTATTAATAATCGTCAATGGTGTATTGCATGTTAGCTGTTGTTTACAATCATTTTAATTAATTAAAGCCTTTTCTTTTCGTTTCATGAAGAATAGGTTTTTTTGTTTTTTTTCTGTTTGAAAAGAAAAGGGTTATTACTATTTTTAGCACAAAACAATAATTATGGTTGTCTGCCAACAGGCAGCATATATGAGATTGTTTACGAATAGCCGGCAAAGTAAATACACACCACGACAAGCAATGTCTCTTCCGTGGGAAAGAGGCTGAAGATTGGAGAAGAGGACATCACTCATTAGATTTCACTCAGGTAGGAAAAGGTACTCAGAGTAGCACGTCTTCAGATGTGGCAACAGTGCTTCCTCTTAGGACATATCTAGTTTCATACAGGTTGCGAATTACTTTACATTCCTGCAACAGTCTACACAATTAATTTCTTCACGTTAACACCTAAATAATCAAATTCCATCCAATTTACACCATTGACAATTACTACACTACCACCTTACATTCATTAACCTTTATCCTCGAGTGGCTTTCAGACCATGATAAATTGTGACTCCCAAGTAAAAAAAAAAAGAAAAAAAAAACGCCCGATGGTACTTTATATGGTTGCCTCCCAACTGGGGAAATTTTTTCCTTATTCAGAGTTGGATATCCTTCACATTAAAAACTGACCATACAATGCCTGCCTTTTTCTAATTTGAGAACATGCCACCCTCTATTGAACCGGGTCTCTTTCATGACTTCTCGCAACACGTCGTCTAACTTTGTGGTTGTAGGGGAATAACGAAGATGAACACCGGTTGCTAAGACACTGATGGGTTACTTCTTCTTGGGTATTGAGGCCCTGACAGCAGGAGGCAAAAGGACACTTCCCTCATGATGCTATCCTAACTCCTAATCCTACCTTACATGACAATCTATGAAAGTTAGAAAAAAAAATACATCCTACTTTGCATGGTAGAGAACACTTATTCCCCATGCTGAGCACATTCCAGCGTTGGCAGAATACACCCGTCTTATCTAAGATAGAGAGTCCACCCTGATGGTGAGTTAATGAACATTTCTATTGTTTTGTTATTCAGTGAAATGCTGTACGTCTTTGCATTTGTCAGCGTATTTAATAAATGTTTATGCTTGTACTTGGCCTCAGTCTAGTTAGTCATTGTGCATAATTTATGCTTGTTAAGTAGTTTCTATTGCAGGTTAATAAAATTAACTATGAGACGCTAAAGCTTTCAATATGATGACGAAGAGAAAAAAAATATATCGGGACTCCTAAAATGGTTAACATTTTTTTTTTTGAGATACAAGTCCAAGTCTACAGAAAAAAAAGTCACTTGGAGCAATAAAGAAGACATAAGTATAAAATTGATTCATAAAAAAAAAAAACAATGCTTCATCTAATTAAGTTAAGAAAGCTACATTAGTATTTTTTGTTTTTTATTTTTAATGCTTACTTAAGTTCTCTTTCTTTCTCTTTCTTTCTTTCTTCTTCTAGCCCTCCCCGCTCTCTCTCTCTCTCTCTCTCTCTCTCTCTCTCTCTCTCTCTATCTCTCTTCTCTCCAACAAATGAACACCAAGCTCAAACTAGACAACCTTCACAAATAAATTTGATTGTACAGGTGCACAACGTGCCATGTATTAGAGACGGACAGACGTGACGGCAGGTGTTTTTTTTTTATATATATTTTCTTTCTCCTAGGGTAGTTGCCATGGTGCTACCAGATAAGTCTGCCTGAAGATATCGGCTTTCTAACTAATTCCATTCAGCAAAGAATTGATGCTTTTGTTTTTTCCTTTCCTTTTGCAAAACTCATGTTCTGCAAAGTCAAAAGCAAGAATTTTCCTCTACAAAACAACCAAACCAAACACCGTAAATAATAAATATTTAAAAAAATAGAAACAACTGCAAGCAAACCAAAATTATTGAACTCTGCAGTAAACAACCCAAAAAGGATTGATATGTAAAACAAGTTTTTAAGAACTTGAAGCAGAAAACTTACATGATACTAAAATGATCGGGTTCCACATTAAATAACTATTGGTATTGTATTTATGATTATTATTGTTTGTACTCACTAGGAGTTCGCACCAAGGTAATCATCACAGATTACTCATTAACAACGACTGGTGGTGTTCCTTGCAGTGTGGGTGACAACAAGTCTCTCCAGATTCCCAGTACTCTTTTGATAACCTTTGCAAATAAATTTTCATTATTGAAACAGCCGTTTACCATCAAGCGGAGATCTGGTTAAAGCTTTCTCTCCTCGGTCTTTCCATCATCCTTGACCCTTCATGACTATTTGATGTGGTTCCAGTCAATGCAGACGCTACAATTATTTTTTTTTGTGGGGGAGGGGGCGTAGTTAACTTACACTTTTGTGGTTTCAGTTTTCTTGGTTTCATTTTCATGTCATGTTTTGCTATCTTTTAGTTTTACTTCTATTGCACTTTCTATCCATCGAGTTTGTAGCTCACGTGGATTAGTTTTCACATTCAAGGAGAGACATCGTCAAGAAGAAAAATACAGGAAGTGATAAAACGAGTGTTTTTCTTAACTGTTTTCAGCATTACCGTCTATTTCATAATCTCAGTCTTCCCCTTGATTCCAATTTCTCATAGTCTTTTATCCATGTTCTTTGGGATTGTTCCTAGTGCTTCTACTATTATTAGCATTATATTGATTTTCTTCATATTCCATATTCCTCTCAGTTCTCGGGCAAGTTCCGCATATTTGTTTCGTTTTTCTGTCTCTTTGATCTTCACCCTGTGGTTTGCTGGGAAGACAAAATCTACAATTTGGCAGTTTCTTTCCTTTTAGTTAATTATTAAGACTGATCTCCTTGCTTGGATGAGTTTATCTGCTTTTATTTCCAGTACTGTCTCCAGTTTGTGCCTGTACCATTTGTCTGCATGTTTGAAGTGTAATCATTTGCAGAGTTTCCAATGTACTGCTTTACCAATGTGGTCGTACCTGTCCTTATATTCTTTTTGTGCTAATTTTCTGCATTCAATTATGATGTGGTATACCGTTTCATCTCTTTGTCTACAGTCTACATTTACTGCTTTCTTGTGTTTTCCGGTTCATGTGTCCTTTTTTCAGCCATGTCAGGGTGTTTTTGTGATTCTTTTCTATGATTTTTCTTATAAATCGTTTATGTAGCTCTTTCTGTTCCCATGTTTTTTTTTTGCCCTTTTTTTTTTTTTGCCTTTTTTTTTTCTTTTGTTTCTCGTTTTATCACTTCCTGTTTTTTTCTTCTTGACGATGTCTCTCATTGCGGTGATCAATTTTCTGTGTTATGTACTTTTCCAAGTCTTTTTTTGTACCTTCCACACAGTTTTCTACAATTATCAATCCTCTTCTCCTTTCATTCTTTTTCGCATGGAGTCTGTCAGTATCATCTTTGTTATTATTATTGTTGTTGTCGTTGTTGACAGCAGAAGATATATTCTCTCCGAATTGCTAGTCTGGAAGGATGGTATTGTCAAGGTGTGTATTCAGAACACTGCTTTACACTCAAGTAATAAAAAAATGCAATGGCGGCATTTCGCGCCAAAAAGACAGCAACGTGACCAGCACATGCGATTCACATGCAACTCACGTGTGTCAATGCGCACAGGCGTTTTTGTGTGGGTGTGGGTCATGTCGATTTTTTTTCATTTTATCCGCAAACGAAAAGAAAACATAAAATTTGATTTTTTTTTTTAATAATTAATAACAAGAGACTTTTAATTCCAAACCGAATCGAACATAAACGCAATCAATGTACATTTAAAATTCTTTTGACTGCGACAAATTCAGTAAGGAATTAATTCTATTCATTTGTTTTTTTTTTGTTTTTTTTTTTACTAAGAGCGACATCAGTTGTAACAGCACTCTTTCAATAGCGCTTCTGCAGCAAAAAAAAAAAAAGAAAGAAAAAGTGCGCGAGCCTTTTCTAGTCTCACACAAAAACATGCGTTCACATTTCAAGCCATATTACTTGTCATATAAATACGCGCACACAAACATACGCTTCCACGTCCACACACGTGCATATATTCACGTTCGCGTACATACACTCACATTCACATGTATATACACACACACGCTAACGTACACACATGTACTCACATACGCGCACATGTACACACACACATGGAAAACGTCACTTCCCCTTTCAAAGGAAATCCACACATGCGCAAAAGACCACCGGAAACAAGTATAAAAGCAAGAGACAAGCTGTTTCCAGCCCTTTTCGACTTAGCTCTCGAGCTGAGCGGTCGTCAGACCATTCGCCCCCCCTTTCGAGACGCCCGCGCCCGCGCGTCACGTCCCCTACGACTATGTATAGGGCACAAGCTAACAAACAGTATGTACACTTTATATGCTTCCTCTCTCCATGGCCTGGATTGACTTTTTCTCATTCTCTCTCTATACTATAATAGACTTTACTTCTCACCAGCTAACAGCGAGAGACGCACACTAAACTGGATTAACTTTCTCCCTTTCTCTCTCTATGACAATAGACTTTCCTTCTCACCAGTAAACAGCGAGAGACGAACGCAGACATGAACACGTGTTGTACCCTTTTCTTTCATTTGTTTCTTCACGAAATATATCATAGTTCGTTTACTTCAAATAAACGCGTTGTTCGTTCCTTCCTCAAAGCAATTCATTTTTCCTTTCCCAATTCAAATCATTTCTCCTATTTTGTACGACTGGGGGATATGTATAATATATCCACCAGTCCACTACAAAAGTTCTCAACTCGACTAGGGATCTTGTATTTATTTGCTTCCCCACTGAGCAAATTAGGTACAAGGCCGTTTTTTAATGTGGAGAGGAAAAACCACTCCTTGCCCCTCCCCCCAAACCAACAAAGATTAGACCATTAGGCACCCCCAGAATTACCCCCCCCCTATATGTAAAACAATGTAACTTATTATAAATTAATATTTTCAGTATAACTTTTGTACCATTTAAAAGAAGAAGGGCAAAATAAACCAGTAATAATTAAAAAAAATTTTTTTTCATCGTACGAAAATAATGAAATTGCGAGACGAAAATCGTGTTTGCATAATTGGCACTTTAAAATAACGTTCCCATGTAGTAAACACTTCGAACGTGAAAACATACCCATGTTTAATAAATCTAGCAAAAACCAATTAATAATTTTCGTGAAATTTCGATAATTATCCATTTTAGAATGAAATTACACATAAAATGCAGTTTCCATAAAATATACGAGGGGAATACTTTTTTGGTGCGTGCCCCCCCCCCATTTATTTTTCGAAATTTGAACAAAAGAGCTCAACTAAGTAAAATATATATATTTTTTAAAAATTAAATACACGTATTGAACAAAAACTTACCTTGAAGTTGCAATTAAAAAAATTATATAAATTAAATATTATTATATAAATATATTTTTAAATAGCGTTTTTTTTTCGAATTAATATATACTATAATCAGTTGAATTGCCAAGAAAAAGAAACTTCCTAAAAATTAATTAATTTTTAAAAGATTAAAACGTTTAAAATTTCATTATTTTAAAATGTTACAATATAGATTTTTAATTAATTGTGTTTAAATTTTCTTTTATATTAAGTTTTAATATAAACATGGCTCTTGTCAGCTATTTTATCGCCCGATTAAAACCGATTTGAAAATATTATTGTACAAATATTAAGCATTTTGTAGGCGCACCTCATATTTTGTTTGTCTCTTTTTATCGAACAAAATATAGAAGCCGGTACTTAACCAAAAGAACATTCAATAAAACCGTATTCCATATTCAATATACAAATGTTCATAATATTATTAATCATTAAACTGTGTAAATCTTAAAACCTAACAAAATTATAACAAAGAATTATTATTTATTGCAGTTTGAAGAAGATAAACAAAGATTTTAAAAAATCATTAAGTCGCTTATGCTTTCCTATAGTTCGTATAAACACAAATCTGATGTCACGGAATCATACGTATTTTTTTTTTTTTCACATTAATTTGGCAATGCCTATAGACCATTCTTGTAATAATCCGGTCCTTGTTAATTTTGAGTTGTGAGTAAAGTTCTGTGCAGTTCTAGGAAGTCCACCCTTCCAGGCCTTGCCTTCAGGAATGCCGTCAGGGCTGCACGGTCACTTTTTGCAGGACAGAGTGCCCTTTCTCTGGGGAGCCGATTTCCCGATCCCACTTTCTGACCCCGGTGTCCAAGTTCTTGCAATGGGAGAGAACTAAATACAAACTCGGCTTGGGAGCAGGAGACCTCCCGAAAGCGACTTTGATGCTCCCAGTCAAGTTGACAAGCCCGACAGCTGAAGAGTCTCAGGAGCAGCAGTTACAGTAGTTCGAATTTTTTTTTAGGGCTTCCGTGCAACAATGTCATGATGAACAAACACACACTACTCTTCTCTCAAAGAAGAAGGTAATGCATGGGAAGATGATCTCATGACAACAGAAATGATGTTAGATTACAAATACAGGGGTGATATGCTGTAAAACAAACAAATGAACAAAACAAAACAAAACAAAAAATAAATAAAAAACACTAACCCAACCGTTATATTTGTTATAAATTTTACGGCTGGATGCACATTCTATCAGCTAAATCATCTTTATATGCGGGTTGTTGTAAGAACATTAAAGTTAAGCAACATCAAATTTGGTCATACTTAGATGGTTTACCATTTGAGAATACAATGTGCTGTAAGCAAACCCTTAACCCGAGTGTATAAATGAATACTAATCTTGCTGAGGACGGCAGACTCATGTCCTATCATGCGGATAATTTAGGTTATTCTTTCCAGTTTACCCTATAAGAATCTGCCCTAAGATTCTTTAAGACTGAAAAATGGTCGACTACAACTAATTGCTTAAAATGTTTTAACTTTCGTATTATTTGGATTATTCAAACTACTGTTCTCATCTTAAGTGTTATTTTCACAACATTTCGGACGTTGTAACTCTCGACCTTCTTTAGGTGTATCTTGTCGAACGCAGAAATCTTTTGGTCAAACTCTGGAATTTGTATGAAATTTGGAGCAGAACCCTTTATTTCATCGACAGAGGTGGTATGCTTTTGTTTTGTCAGTTGTAACCTAGTAGAAATCCTGAATTCCGTTTTAAGTGACATTTTTGTGAAAGTTGAAGGTTCAATCTTCAATGCAGGCGATACTCAAAATGCAATTGCAAATTACTTAAGACTTTTATCAGGTTGTGGCTGACAGAATGAGAACATGCAACCTCTGTAGATTAAATAAAAGGTTCTTCGGAATTCCGTACAGATTCCAAAGTCCGACAGAAAAATTCCCATGTTTGACAAGATACACCTGAAGAAGGGCGGAGGTTACATAGGCCGAAACGTTGTGAAAGAAAAAAACCCACTCAAGATGAGAACATCAATCTGAATAATCCAAATAATACAGATGATCAATTCTCATCTAAAAAATTCAGAAACATTATTTCAACTTGCAATGAGGTTCTACCACCGGAGCCTCCTTAGAAGAAAAGCAAAATACGTTCAAGTGAGTAAAATCAGAGTGTCTAATCTAAACGATTTAGGTTAAACATTTATAAAGTTTTATATAAAGTTTGCTGACTTAGAAATGAAAAGTATGGAGGCGTATTGAATGATTTCGTAGACAATAAATAATAAAAAGAGATAAAAAGTCTTACATTAACAAAAATACAAAATAATTCTCTCCTCTCCTTACCTTTCCTCTTACCCACACGAGAAAATCCAAGACATTTTAAAGAATTTACTTATGCCATCATGTTTGGGAGAGGTTTTAGTGCAATTCTAAGCAGATGTCTCATGTTAAAAACAAACAAACAAAAAACTGAATTTCTGATACAGTCATTGGATTCTTACCATTATTTACCATGCCTTGTTATTATTATGTAATTTACCCAAATTAATGTATACTATTATCTGTGGCGTGTCTGTTTGCCTGGGGAGGTAATTGAAAACGAAACCCTACATCAAGATCCAACAATTTTCCCCGAGTGAAATTGTGGCACTGCTCATGTCTTCAGATAATGTATTTTGACAACAGTAGCATCTTTGTGCCAAGTGACAAAACAGGGCTAACAATTAATGTAAATGCAGTTAAGCTGGCAAATAAAAAATATGGATAAAAACATGAATTGTTATGAATGAGCAACTACTAACTTAACAGCGTTAAAAATAAAATACTTCGCCCCTACGCCATCCCGCACCCACCTTTATAACAAATAACAAAAAAGAAAGAAAGAAAAAAGAACTAACTGTAAATACACCAAGCCTTAATAAAGACAATGACAACAACAACAACAACAATCGCTCCTGACGACGATCAGATGCACTGATTGAAAGTGCTTGAGAAGAATATGGCCGACCAACAATTACAGGGCGCCATAATATACAACATGTCAGCCAAAATAACAAAGACCGCTCGATGAATTGACAAGTTATCCAACAAAATCGGAAAAAAGAACTCATTCGAGTTCAATCAGACGTGCTTGAATATATATATATATATATATATATATAAATCTAAAAAAAAAAAATAACCAAATGAATTCTGTTGCACCTGCGCACTGTGCTCCAACTCTAAAACGCTTTAGTTGCGTTATTCAACTGAACATAGTTTATTATTGCACATTTTTAATGTGTAACGTGTTTGTTGTAAAAACAGGGACTATGGCAGGCAGCAACGTTTGCACCTGGTCGCAAAAAGAAAAAAGTTATAATATATATATATATATATATATATATATATATAATCTGAAAAGAAAGGAGAGGAAAAGGGACCCTCAAAGTACTAAAAACGAAAGAAAAATATATGAATAAATAAATAAAAATGAATGAATAAAGAAAAGAAAATGAATAAAAAGGAAATAAAAAATGAACACGGGATAAGAATTGAGAAAGAATTAATATAAAAAAAGAAGTAACTAAAGAGAAAAATAAATTTATAAAAACGAATATACTATTTGAAACTTAAGCATGGCAGACGTACCTTTTAAAGTGATGCTTGGCCACATTTATAATAAGAGACATCCATTCGATCAACTCATTAAGTAAACCAAACCGCTACCGACGGACAAAGGCCCTGAATCAGACAGACATTTAAACACGAAAAGAAAGAATGAAATCGAAAAAAAAAAAAAAAAAAAAATGCATCAATAAAAATAAAATAAAAAATATAACAATATTTTTCGCTCTTATCATACCGTTTTATTTTGTTTGTTTTAATTTCTTTTGTTCTTTACCGAGCCTCAGCTGTCAGGGTGCCATTTTCTCTTTCTTTTTAGTAATAGACGGAAGGGGGAGGGGTTAGATTATATATTTCTCTTCCTATTCGCCCCTGCTTTAAACATAAATTGACACATACAAATGTCTGTAGCTTAATGAAAATGAAAAAAAAAAAAAAAAAAAAAAGAAAAATTGTCACAAAAAGTAAAGGTACGATGATTTATTTGGCGGAGGAGAGGGGCAAATGATAACATTTCATGTAAACTCTGTTGCTCTATTATGGTAACTAGCAAAAATATGTTCCCTCGCTTTCTGCATATATATATATATATATATATATATATATATATATATATATATATATATATATATATATATATATATATATATATGCCTGAGGTAATTAATTTTTTTATTTTTATTTAATGAAATAGCCCAGAAAAGTCCCGCGACTGAGATAATGAAATGAAATGAAGGAGAAAGGTAAAAGTTCTCGGTTAGAAATAACCAGTTGTATAGGTGGTGCAAAATAGGGAAAATGAACTGTTTTGAGGAAAGGAACGGACAATGCGTTAAATTGAATTAAACGAACTAGGATTTATTTCGTGAAGAAACAAATTAAATGAAAGGGTACAGCACGTGTTTAGTTTGGCGTGCGTCTCTCGCTGTTAACTGGTGAGAAGGAAAGTCTATTGTTGTTTAGAGAGAGAGAGAGTGAGAAAGTCAATCCAGTTTGGCGTACGTCTCTCGTGGTTAGCTGGTGAGAAGGAAAATCTATTGTTGTAGAGAGAGAGAGAGAGAGAGAGAGAGAGAGAGAGAGAGAGAGAGAGAGAGAGAGAGAGAGAGAGAGAGAGAAAGTCAATCCAGTTCATGGAGATAGAAAGCGTGTAAGGTGTACGTACTGTCTGTTGACCCTTGCCCCCACACATAGTAGCATGTGCCGTGAGGCGCGCGGGCACGCGCGTCCGAAAGGGGCAAATGGTCCGTCGTCCGCTCAGCTCAGAAGCCGAATTGAAAAAGAGGGAAACAGCTTATGTCTCTTGCTTTTATAGTTGTTTCTGGTGGTCTTTCGCGCATGTGTGGATTTCCTTTAAAGGGGAAGTCACGTTTCCCATGTGTGCGTACGTGTGCGCATATGTGTGCGTACATGTGTGTACATTAGCGTGTGTGTGTGTATGCACGTGAATGTGAGTGTATGTACGCGAACGTGAATATATCTACGTGTGTGTACGTGTGCGCGTATGTGTATGACAAGAAAAATGTCTTGAGATGTGAACGCGTGTTTTTGTGCGAGACTAGAAGGGCTCGTACACAGTCCTTCTTTTTAGGAAGAAATAACATAAAAGTCAGTCGCTTACTTTAGCAAAGAGATAAAAAAGGTAAAAAATCCATTAGGGTAAAAAGTACATGTCCACGAGGAGAATTAATTGTCGGGCGTACGCGCGTTTAACGTCCACGTGGACGGAGTCGATGATGATTGGTTACAGCATGCTGACTTGAGGTCGACTGATTGGTTTGGGCGCAAAATGGCCTTTTTATATATTTCAACCGGCCCCACGGAAAACGTCAGAAAAAAAAAAAAAAACAAACAAAAAAAAAAAAACAACATTTTTGAAATTTCTTTTTTTCGTAATCTGATTTAATGAAAAATGAAAAAAAAAAAAAAACATCTTTATGACGTAAGGTGCTTTCCAAGACGTCCGCGTGCAATTGTGGGGTTTCGTTTATAAGTCCACAGAATTTGCGTGGGTGTAGAAAGGGAAATATTGTTAAGGGATAAACCAAATATGCGCACAGCTAAAACGATGTTTACACATCTGCGCGCGCACAACTGGGTTTTACAGTTGGAGCAGCGCGCCATTATTCGGTTTGAGTTGATCTCGCTGCGACTACAGCGAGGCTACGATAATATATATATATATATATATATATATATATATATATATATATATATATATATATATATGGGGAAGTTAAAAAATAAGAATAACATCCATTCTTTTAGAGGAAACTTATCGGGATAATGCAAAGCTCAACACATTGTTTTGGAGCTTATATAGAGTATCAATGAAAAAAAAAATGACAATATAAAAATATATACTAATGTATACAGATTTATTCATTTATTCAATACGGACTAGCTGAAGTACCCGGCGTTGCCAGTTTGTATTTGATATATTTGAATATTCTGTCCTCATTCATAAGTACCTGATTTCCGGCAAAAAAAAAAAAATAATAATAATAAATAAATAAATAATTGTCAAAAATAGCTGTAAGAAATTAAAAAAGAAAAGTTTTATTTTCCAAGCATATAAATAAATATTTTGATTCGTTTAAATATATTTAAAACCATGCAGATATTCGCATGTATTAATACAAAGACATGATGACAAAAATTTTTACAACCATCAGCAAGAACCGAAACCAAAACATTTTGCATTCCAGCTGCGTTCTCTACCGATGTTGGTATCGAGACGAAGATAATTATATCTCAAGAATAACTCTTGAAGTCTTGAAGAAATTAATTTATGTGCGCATGCACAGAAAGAAGTATAAACATATCAGCTAATAGAACATTTCGCATTTCAACATGCCGATATGTATGCGTTATTCATCAACCTAAACAAAGATTTTATGCGCTATAGCCCATCTTTGATGCATAATTACTATTTCCTGTTAATTGCAGTACTATATGACCAGTAGTTTAAGAGCTTGCCTGTTAAATATTTGCACACACATGCGTCTACTATTTTATTTATAAAGATTAGTTACGAACAATTCTATTTTGTATGAAAATGAACGTCTAATCTAAGTTATAATTGTCGTATAATTATTTGAATGCAATAAATGTTTCAGGAAAATTTTCTAAAAAAACCCCCCCAAAAAAACAAAAAAAAAAAACAAACAACAGCACACAACCACGAACGCGCATGGGAAAATTTGTAAGGAAATTTTATCAGAAAAATACAAAATAATAAAAACGCAAGCATTGGAAAAATTTACAATTTTTTGTTTGAAATTAATCTTTGTTCATCTAATTAATAAATGAAACACACACACACACACACACACACACACACACACACACACACACACACACACACACACACATACACACACACACACACACACGCATGTTTTCGTATATGTAATGTAACGTCCGAAATTCTTATTTATGAAAATAAATAAATAAAACGCACGCATTCGGAAACGTTATATTTTTTGTATGAAATTAATATTTGTTTATCGAATCGGTTAAAGAATAAAGAAAATATATAGATACGTATTCGTATATTTGAGTTAACGTCCGAAATTCTTATGTCTTTGTAAATAAAGGAAAAACAACGTCTGAAATTCTTAGTACTTTAAAAATAAAAGAAAACGCACGCAATTCAGAAATGTAACAATTTTTGATACTTGTGCAGTGTACGAACCATGCTGAAATTATCACATTATTTAGAAAGATATTCTTAACATGGGGAGGGGGCTTGTTAACTATTCTGTTTGGTTTCACCTAAGAATTTAATAATAATAAAAAAAGCTACCATAAAAGTGTAATTTAACTTTGAAAATCTCTCTGAAATGTAACACGGTGCGCATGCGCATCCACTGCAAAAAACCCGACGGAATATTACTTCGATATTTATAATTGTTTATCTAATCAGTCAAAGAATAAAAATAAAAAAGATATTGTAAATAATTGCTGTTATCTCATATGAATAAGACACAACACAGATACTAACTTGAATGATTATTTTATTTTTAAGTTAACACTGCGAAACATTGGTAAGATACATTATGTAGCAGTTTTTATAAACGCGTGCGTACTGGACTTAGTCGCATGAACTCTCTGACTGTAGTAGTTAAAAAGGACACCCACACCTACCCTCGTCTCTCTGGACGATAGCAGGCGGTGGGGGACAAGTCAGCAAGCAGGACCACCCGGCGAGAGGAAGGCCGAAGAATCAGAATTGTCTCTTTTTCACTGTAGGGAAAGGAAGGTTTAATATAATGCAAAAGGGAATGGTAGTATTAATTTTGCTTTTGTGGCCTAAATCTTTGGTCAGTACAATATATAGGTATGGCTTCGTATATTTGAATTAATGTATAAAAGGTTTATGTAAAAATAAAGAAAAACGCGTGCATTCGGAAGTGTTAATTCGGAAGTGATTTGAAAATAATATTTGTTTGCCTAATCGATAAATGAATAATACAAAAGATATATAGGTTTGCTTTCGTATTTACAAATTCAGAACAGCGAGTAAAATTTACGTGTTATTTCATTTTTTTATACAAAGACATGGAAAAAATGGGTACTCTTCCAGAATTTAACCCGGATTCCCGGGAATTCCCATCAAGCATGGATCGAGCGCGACCGGCAATTATCGGATTAAGCCGAACGCTGTAATAGATGCAAACTAATTTCAAAACAAACAAAACCGGAAAATACAAAACAAATGCAATAAATAAAGAAAATAACAAAAACCTGCCCTAAAGTAACTGAATATAAGTTTTTTATTTTAAGATTTTATTTTTTTTTGCAAACTATTTATCAACAAAAGATTTTTCTTTTTTCTGCGGACGTTGGCGAGATTGTTCCCCTCCCCCATCCGTCTAAATTCCACATTTTCACCTTTTTTTAAAAAAACTTTTTTCCTGTTAATATCATCGATTACAGACGTAGGTTTCAGATTATAAAAAAAATTTGAACAACAAATGGGGATTTAGTTTTCAACTATAATGCTGTACTAAATTGAACACGAAATTTGTGGCCACGATGAAAAAAAATGGAAACTTTCTTATGTGACCGGAAGTTAGGTGTTCCATTTTTGGAGTAGTGGCCTTTTCAAATAGGTTTTTTTTTTTTTTTTTGTAATTTCCTTTGGTAATGTAATTTCCAAGCGAGACGGGATTCTTTCAAGCGAGAAAGGATGCTTTCAAGCGAGATGAGATTATAGATAGATAGATAGATTGATAGATAGATAGATAGATAGATAGATGAGAGAGAAGGGGGTAGATATATAGATGAAAGAGGGGGGAGGGAAGAGGAGGGTAAAGAAATTTCCACATAAAAAAGACCCTGATATCTCTGTCTCGTAGACAGGCATTGTAAAAAGGAAATCTTTCCTTTTTAACCTCTCCGTTATAACCCGTAACTTCTGGTCAGATGCTATTTTTTTCATCGTTGCCACAAATTTCCTGTTCAATTTAGTACGTTATAACAGAAAACTGAACCCCCACGTGAAAAGTTATAGATTTTGTTTACAATTTTTTTTATAATCCGAAACTTTAGTCTGTAATCGATGATATTAACAGGAAAAAAGTTAAAAAAAAAAAAATGAAATTTGTGTAATGTAAAGGGGGGGGGGAATCTCGCCCACGTTCGCCCCTTTTTCCTTCAAGAAAAGATGAATGTCTTACTTTTTTTTAACCCTAAATTGTTAGGTGTAACCCAAATTTTTGTTTCAAAACTTTTTACAGTAAAGTTTTTTCTAGGGCCAACATAATATTTTTTAATTATTGTTTTTAGAAAATATGTAAAAATTTTTTTATGAAAATCGTAATTTGTTCAATGAAAAGTACAGGAAAAAGAAACTTTTCAAGAATATTTAATTATTTTTTTTTTTACGGTTGTTCATTGCCGGTGGAAGAACTTTCTAGAAATGAGGATATTTCTTTAGAAATCTTTACTTCGGTCGACTGTTGACCGGTCATCGACAGCAAAAGAGGGAGGAGATGGGGTAGAGGAAATGGAAGGATTATTAAATCACGTGAGTAGTTATAAACGATACAATTTAATATTAAACACGCATTCTATTGCAATTTATTAATTTTCGTCGCGAATTCTCTTTCACAACAATGGCCACCACTTTTAATATAAAAAAATATCGTTTAATATTCGAAAAACTACTTATTTGCGGAAAATTTAAATGCGATATTAAAAGAAAATATTAAGGTGGAAACCAAGTAAAATTTACCGTTTAAAATAAAATGTTCGGTAGTTATATACTTTATGTACCGTGCTGAAATAATGTTATTGTTTCGAAAGCCATTCTTAACCCATGTTAAGAATGGCTTTCGAAACAATAACCTTAGGTGTTTTGTAACTATTCTGTGCTTCCACTTTAAAATTCAATAATAAAGGAAAGTTTTTATGTTTATATTGCTGACATCTTTTAAAAAATTCTGTTTAAAACAAATAAAAAGTGTTTATTCTTTTAAAATAGTTTAAAATTTTAAAAAAAAGTTACGCGTATATTGTTTAAAATAAAAGAAAAGGTGTTTAATCGTTTTTTAATTGTTTTCATATTGTCTATTTTACAAAAAGAAATTCTGATTATTTAAAACTGTTAACTTCTGAAATACCGATATCAATGTTTAAACGGTTCGAGATTATTTTGCCACCTAAACTCCTTGCCCATAATGTCAGGCACGGGAATGAATTTATGCATTTTAGAAAAAGAAATGAAAACACCGGGCAGACAATCTCATATTGTAAGAAGAAACTGTTATCAAAACAAATGAGATGCAAGAATTGTAAACACGAATGATTTCTGAATCGAAGAGCGCCAAACTCTTGAAATAAATAAATAAACAGAAAAATACCCCGCATCACTCAAATAATAATAATAATAATAATAATAATAATAATAATAATAATAATAATAATAATAATAATAAAACTTGATTTAACGTTTCAATATTTGAACAACGCTCGGCTTAAACCGATGATTGTCGATCGCGCACGATCCATGCTTGACGGGAAACGAATCACCGCGAATCTGACGCATGTGCATAAAAAAAAAAATGTCGCCTATAGGGAATAAGCATTTTACACGTAAATTTGCCGATGTCTGTACGCGATATACATATATGTAAACAAAGATATTACTCGCTATAAACCATCTCTGGTGCATAAATATAATTTCCTGAGAATTTCAGTGTTATGTGATTAGTAGTTTTAGAGTTTACCTGTTAGATATTTACACACACACACACACATACATACATGTACTGTTTTATTTATATACATGATACATCAATTAGGGGTGTAGGATAAATAAGAACTCTTTATATCATGGTATTTCGAAGCCTAATACTTCTCATCATAAGAGGAGAGAAGATGAGAGGTAACATAATAGGATACGACGTCTAGCGATAGTTACATTAAACAGAGATCACTTTATTTCCCCCACCTCCAAACAATCCCAATATTTTATCTCTCACTGCACAATTATTTCGCTCCTAATGTAACTATCGCTAGACGTCGCATTCCTATTATGTTACCTAGCATCTTTTCTCCTCTTCTGATGAGAAGCATTAGGTTTCGAAATGCCATGATATAAAGAGTTTTTACTTATCCTACACCCCTAATTTATGTATCATTCTTATTGAATAAATAAATAAATCTGTATACATCAGTATATATTTTAGATTGCCATTTTCTTGATACTCTCTCTCTCACTCACTCACTCTCTCTCTCTCTCTCTCTCTCTCTCTCTCTCTCTCTCTCTCTCTATATATATATATATATATATATATATATATATATATATATAATCTTCAGAATAAAATTATCTAGCAATCAACTGGTATGGAAACCTGTGCTTATAAGTCTTACAAAATATTATTGGCAGTAATATTCTATAAATACTATCCCATCTAATAAAAAATTGCTCGATATACAAGATAGAGCAAATAAATCAAATTTTAGTCATTCAATAAATTAAAAAATTTATGACGTGAAATGGTTAAATTTAAAATCAAAAGATTTTTTATTATTCTATGTAAGACAAAGAATACATTTGAAATATTATAACTCCTTATCCTATAGGATTTCGATGTCTACCATCTCTTCAGAGGAGAAAATATTAGCGAATAATTATAATCGTTTACATCTTATTTGCTAAAGTCAGTGAGACATGGAAAATCAGAATTAAAAGTTTTTTAAGTATTTAAATATCATAGAGTAAGGGAAGATAATGAAAAAGATATAAAAATTCACATCGAAATTGCATTGTAAAATCCGAAGTGAATGTCTTTGATAGCAGTGTGCACTGACTTTAGAAAATAAGGTGTAAACCATTATAATTATATTCTAATATTTTCTCCTCTGAAGAGATGGTAGACATCGATATCCTATAGGATAAGGATAATAAAAATCTTTTGATTTGAAATTTAACCATTTCACGTCACAAATTTTTTAATTTATTGAATGACTAAAATTATATATATATATATATATATATATATATATATATATACTTTTTATTTGTTTTACATAGGCATTAATATATCGTCACGAGCGTGTTTCAGCTAGCAAGTTACAAGTAATTAGAGACCTCTTCAGGCGATATTGTTTATACAAAACGGACTAAGCTTTTGCATAAGCAATATCGCCTTTTCATTCCCACCCACACCAAAAATACAAAAATCTACGACACTCTTAATAGACTTGGTTTTCACCTGATACAAACAACTTCCTCAACCATAAAACAGACATTAAAAACTACCAAGCACTCTCCCAAAACCCTCACATCCGATGCCGGTATATATTCCATCCCATGTAACAACTGTCAACAAGCGTACATAGGTGAAACACAACGAAAATTGAAATTAAGACTTAACGAGCACAGAAGAGATATAAGGAATGGTAACGCCCTAAATGCACTCTTTTGCCATTGTGCAGAACACGATCACTCATTTAATTTAGATCAAGCGAAAATTATTAAATACGTGATAGATAGAGCTAAAAGAAGACTTTTAGAATCAGCACTAATATTGAATACTAATACTATTACGCAAAGAAAAGGCTTCTACCATTTAACCCCTAGCATAGGGAAAATAATAATCAAAGAGCAAGGTATCAGGGTGGATCCTGGCTAGCCGTTTTTCCTTGAATGTTTCAGGAAAATGAGTAGTTTCGCAGAGGAAGAAAAAAAAATGTACATATTTATTTTAATGCATTTTTAAAAGTGTATATATAGACATCAAACAACCCAACCTTCCCATACGCACACATATTCGTCCTTTCCCGACATGGGTTGGATTTTAAAAAACTGTCTTTTTTCGCACGATCTATGAGTTTTTCTTTTATCACATTTTTATGTCAATTATCCTGAAGATGTCCTCTGAAACAAGGACGAAACGTTGATTTTTTAATAATTTCATTCGGTTTTTTCTATTTTTTCTTTAAACATATACATATATATATATATATATATATATATATATATATATATATATATATATATATATATATGTGTGTGTGTGTGTGTGTGTGTGTGTTTATTTTTTTATTATAATAATTAAATATATACAATGGTCTAAAAACAAGATTGTCTGTTCTGTTTTCTCTTCCGATTTCTACTCCACAGACGGCACAACGGCGACAAGCAAAATAGGCTTCCTTTTAATTCATGATTATCTTCCTCTCAGATAGCATGACGTCCTCTCATTTCCCCATGTTAAGAATGGCTTTCTCCACTGCTTGACCATATCTAATTATCCAACCAAATGGACAGCAGAAACCGGAAGTAAAAAGAAAAAAACACAGACAATTTGGACTCTAATTATATAATGTGTTTTTCTTTTCTAAATTAGTTGTCTGCTCAATATTCTTTTCTTCTCTTTTCAGACGGAAGGAAAGAGTGAATGGTATCCGTTTTCCATTATAATTAAGACTGGCTTCGCTAGAACATCCATCTCACTCGATAGATGAATAAAATAGACAAAAAACAAATATATAACAAATAAATGTTATCAAAGGCAAGATAAATTACTTTTCTACCAAACTGGATAAATTTTTAGTGTTTTTATTTTTATGTAAAGTGTTTATTCGGCTCGAAAAAATACAGTGTTTACCGATGTATTTGAAAAATGCAAATGGCGGCATGCTTGCTGTTGCACACGGTAAGTCTGGGAAAACGAGTTTAAACATAAAAATTATACAAAATTCTGTTAGAAACTCGCTCAATATATGTTACCGTGACATCGGCGGACATATATTCGGTGTTTGAACTCATTTTACCAAACTTACCGAGTTCAATAGCGAGCATGCCGACATTTTTCAATAGCGAGCATGCCGACATTTTTAAAAATATATCGATAACCATTTTATGATTTTCGAAGTGATTACACGTTTTAAAGTGAGTAAACCCACTAAAAACCTTTCCAGATAGGTAGAAAAGTAACTTATCTTGCCTTTGATAACATTTATTTGTTATATATTTGATTTTTGACCACTTTTTCGAATCTATGTGTACAGTAATACAAACCCAAAATTTAATTTAACTTGAAAATAATATTTAAAATACACGTGCATACACTGCATAAGCACCCTTATTATTATCATAATAATAATAGTAATAATAATAATAAAAAAACTGGTGTGGATGACATCGATTGGCGTCACACCAACTAGTTGTGAAGGGTCAGGGAGGATGGAAAGACCGAGGTGGGAGAGTACTAACCAAATCTCCACTGGAAGTGTGCAGTTCAAATCTGGTACCTTGGGGAGGCATTTTGTCACCCAAGCCCCAGGAAACACCAATGGCTGATGCCAACGAGAAATCAGTGACAACGGCTGTTGTGATAACATGCAATCATCTGCACAAGTGGTCAAGAGGTGGAGAACACTGGAAATCTGGGAAGACTTGTTGTCACTTGGTCTCCAGTGAACACCACAGGCTACTGCCAGTGAGTGATCACTGATGATGGCTTGTGAGACAACTAATACGCTACACATTTTGATGGTGAACATGGGGGAAAAATGGACATAAAAGAACAGAAAACCAAAACTTTAAATATAATTTCTGTATGTAAAGTAATAGTTATTTAAATATTTCAGCATATAATCTTGTGGGCAAAATCCAGCTTCCTAATAAGGGGCAATCTAGACAGGAACAAAAATAATCTCAGTCATGAAAGATTTCTCCTCCACTGACAGAGGACAGAAAAAGTAAAGTGTAGCATCAAAACAGATACTACACTGTGATCTTGTTCCGAAGGCCAAAAAATATTTGTGTTTAATGTTTCTTCAATTTTTTGTTCCCTAAATTCATATTTCAGTTTTATCAGTATTAAATTGTATATTGCTTTAACTAGTTAATTTTACATAGATAATATTTATATTTTATATTGAATAAAATTCAATTTTAGTATTAATCGAACTGTGTTCCTTTTTCTTTTTAAAAATGTTTTATTGCTCTTTTTCAAATGGCCCTCACATAGTACTGACAGTTTGACAAATCTTACCTACTTTGCCTGCAGCCGTTTTTCAGTTAACAGGCCTTCTTCTTACTCTCGGTGGCCGTGGCTTGACACGATATCTGAGAGAAAGATAATTATTAATCAAAACAGATCATATATTATTTGTCACCCTCGTCCAGTCTGTAAAGCACAAACCGGAAGTAAAAAAGAGCAGTCAATCTTGACTATAAACAGTCAGTTTTTCGTTTAATGAATATTTTACAAGTTTTTTCTTTATTAAATACTAGCGGGGGAGTACCCGGCATTGCCGGGGTATTTGTAAGTGTGTGTGTGTGTGTGTGTGTGTGTGTGTGTGTGTGTGTGTGTTTTTAGGGGGCGGGGTGGGTAAACCAGAACAAAAAGGAAACAACGATAGCGATTTAAAAAAAAAAAAAAAAAAGATGGGGGTTTGGTGGCACGTGGGCTCGAACCCGGAGCCTTGAGACTGAGCCTGAATACCTGCGCTACGGCGACAATATTAATGTAAGAGCCATTGAAGTGAGTCAAGTCAAGGAGGTTTGATTGACAGGTCGTCGCTTAATGAGGTCATCGCTGAAGCGTTACGATGACGGGGCAGCTTTTTGGCGTTTGTTTACTTTGTTTCACTGTGGGATCGTTTTTTCATTTACTACTGAGCAGTTTGGGTTTCCCCAAGATGATGAGGGGGGGGGGGAACTAGCTCCCCATTGAAAGGGGATTGTCCAAATTGAATAGTAATTGTCTGATATAAGGAAAACCCCACATTGATCAAAGCTGATTGCTTTTGGACGCTAGGAACGATGCGACAACCTTCGTATTAATTTCGCTTTTATTATACGAAAAAGGCGAATCTACACGCGCCGATCGAAAAATGTTGAATATTTAGCTTTTGAAAGTCGGGCAAATACACACGCGACCCCCATTCGTAACTCGTAGATATTATGTATTTATTGTGATATAAAATGCTTTAAAAATGAGCGACGGCCTCGAGAAGCCCCCGAAAAAAATCCTTTTGCGGACATACACAAAAAGCAAACATACATACATACACACGTTTTCGCTTTTATATATATATAGATTAATCTGGGTACCCGGTGTTGCCCGGTGTTATCTGGTGTTGCCCAGTGTAGCCTGGGTGTTTGGAGGTGTGTGTTGAGCAAAAAAAAAAAAAAGTTGTTGTAGGCAAGCAGGCTCGAACTCGTAATGCAAAGGAGTAAAAGAACGTGACCTCCCCCCAATAAAAACGTTACGTCTTTGCTGTTGCGCCCATCGCCAAACCGAAAATATCGGCAAAAAAAGTGACCCCTCTTTGTAGAAAAGTGCCCAGTTGAGGGTGAAGGAATTAATTTTTTCAGCCAATGTTTCCATATTTGTCGTCCGAAGGGCCGAGCTTCAAAACAATACCGATCTCATGAAAATCCTTTGCTTCTGTGGATAGTTTTAGGCATACATACATATACACACAAACATTATACATATATAGATACATACATACATTTAAACAGACAGGTGAGATTTATATTATAGACTAGTCTGGGTGCCCGACATTGCCCGGGTGTTTGGAGGTGTGTATCGAGCAAAAAAGAAAAAAGTGGTAGTGGGCAGGCTGGCTCGAACCCGTACTACGAAGGAGTAAAAGAGCGTGAAAAAACAAAGCAAAAAAAAAAAAAAAATAATAAACATAAACGTGACGTCTTTGCTGTGCGCCCATCGTAAAATTAGAAGTGGCGAAGGTTTAAATTAAGGCTAGTTAATCAAAAAGAGTGAATGACTTTCGAAAATATCGGCGATAAAAGCGACCCCTCCACGTAGAAAAATGCCCATTTGAGGGTGAAGGAATTAATGTTTCTAGCCAATTTTTCGGTATTTATTGCCCGAAGGGTCGAGCTTCAAAACGATACCGATCTCATGAAAATCCCTCGCCTCTGTCGAAAGTTTTAGACATACATACATACATACATACATACATTTAAACAGACAGGTGAGATTTATATTATAGACTAGCGGGAGCGGGGAATCTGATCTTACCGGTAGTAAAATACACTTAAATATATTTTAATTCATACAGATTTCGTATTTATTATTACAGAGCTAATTCTCTATTGAATATTATATTGTACCTAATATATCGTACTGATTTCAAAAGTAAAAAGAAAAAAATGACTACGGTGCTATCAGCTAAAATCGAAACCAACACATTTAGCGCTCCAGCTTTGTTCCCTAGCGCTTGAGCTAATACGACAGACAGATCAGAAAGTTTTAAAATTAAACATTTGAAGCTATGATTAGTTTTACGCATGCGCAAACTAATAGAAATGTGTAGGTAAGTTGAATCGAACATTTTGCATTGCAATTTGCTGACTCCTGTACGCGTTATTCATCCATCCAAGCAAAAGTCTTACTCGTTATAAACCGTCGTTGGTGTATGATTACAATTTCCTGTTAATTTCGGTGTTATGTGACCAGTAGTTTAAGAATTTATTGGTTAAATATTTATACACAGACAGACAAACACGCGCTTATACATCTATTGTTTTATTTATGTAAAAATGGCTCCTTGCTTTTTCTCCAAATTAACAGATCAAACTTCTCTGATACTTTGTCTTAACTCCTTGTGAATATTCTTATCATTCGATAAAATGATTCATTTTCGCACCTTTCATGTGTTATCTTAATGATTTTACATTTTTATGATATTTTAAAATTTGAATATCTTTTGTAATTAAAGCAGAGTTGATTGTGCGGATAAGAAAGCGATATTAGTGATGGGACATGAGTAGGCGGCGGCAAGGTCATTGGAAGATGCTGACAACAGACAAGCCCAAAACGAAATGAAAAGAAGAAGAAAAAAATGCTGTATTTATATCTTATGGATGAAAAGAAAAGAAAGAACAAAGCAAAGTAAGCAAAATGGAGGTAGAAATAAAGAAACTATGAAATAAATGCACGCAGCATGAAGGAGAGGACGCTAAAAGCAAATAGAATAAAGAGAGAAGAAGAAGAAGAAGAAGAAGAAGAAGAAGAAGAAGAAGAAGAAGAAGAAGAAGAAATAAAGAAAAATATTAGAAAGAAGAAGAATAAAAGCAATTAGAATAAAGAGAGAAGAAAAAGAAGAAGAAAGACGAAGAAGAAAAAAGAAGAAATATTAGAAAAAAGAAGAAGAATAAACAAGAATGAAATAAAGGAGAAATATAAAAAAGAGGAAGAAAAAAGAAGAATGAAATAAAGAAGACGAAGAAGAAGAAGAAGAAAATAAAGGAGAAAGATAAAAAAGAAGACGAAGAAAAAAGAAGAATGAAATAAAGGAGCAATATTAGAAAGAATAAACAAGAATGAAATAAAGGAGAAATATAAAAAAGAAGAATGAAAATAAAGCAGAAGAAGAAGAAGAAGAAGAAGAAGAAACAAGAATAAAATAAAGGAGAAATATAAGAAAGAAAAAAGCCGCAAGACGAGAAGCGGTGGCAGAAAAAGATGAATGAAATAAATATATATTAAAATTTTCAGAAGAAAAAAGGAGAATGCATGCCACATCTGTCTCTTTATCCGGATACAGTTGAAAAGAAAGCCTCAAATCAAAACTAAACAGATTTTCTCTTGTAAAAATACACATGGAATTTAATTTTTATATTAATCTTGAACAAGTGGGACTTGTGAAATTCCACAGGGGACTCATTCATATATAATATATTGATGTTGGCATTCTGTAGATGTTCAGTGTAAAACGAGACACTCTGACACTACAATAATTTGTAGCTTTTTTGTTAAAACTGCAGAAGTATTTATCTAAGTTAGCACGAACGTCCGCTAAGCTAGCACGAACGCCCGGCAAAGTCCGGTTGTAAAGCACGCTTAAATATGATATTTTAATTCTTGCAGATTTCGTATATATTATTATAGCAGATTTCGTATATATTATTATAGAGTTAATGTTCTATCGATTTTTATATATTATAAAGTTGCGATTTTAAAACTAAAAAAAAATTAAAAAAATATATATATCCACATGACTTGGGTGCATCAGCTTGAGTTCCTTCAGCTATAATAGAAACCGAAACCAAAATTTATGAAGAATTCTTGATAAAATTATTTATAAAAATAAATGGATCACTGGAGTTCCATCAGCTATAATCGAATTCTTGAAGAATTCTTGGTAAAATTATTTATTATAAGAAATGGGAATCCAAAACAATTAAACAACAGTCACTCGGATGTAATCATGACACACAGAATAAATAACACACGCGCTATCGTATTTGATTCTTCTTCTTCTGCTATAGTATTGTTAAAAGTCATAAAAACCAAGCCCTTTCCCTACTACTAACTCTAAGTACTTGTGGCAATAGGAAAAATATAGCAATTGCATGTTATTTTATGATTTTGCTGATCGGCCTTAGAATTAGTGGTAAAAATTACTTAACTGCTTAAAAAGTTATAATGTACCGAAATGGGATCTGTTTACATGACATTTATATGCACAACTGAACCCCCATTTTAAATTCTAAAATTACGTTTCAGTGTGCTCACACATAATCACCTAAAAAGTAGAATCTCATATGTTTTGGGTATTATAAAAGTAAATGAAAGTTTTTTTTTGTTTTTTTTTTTAAGTTAACAAACTTCTCCATGTTTGCTCTTCCAAAGTTTTGATAAATTTGTGAGATTTTCATCTATATTTTCATTTGTGCCAAAACCAAACTAAATATAAGGAAACATGAAATATTTCAAAAGATGTGGTGATCAGACAAAACCAGCGATAGAAAAAAAATTCCAAGCATATTAAATCTTTGATATTAAAGTGCGAAGTCTTTAATAGACATCATATGCCCATTTATCAAATAGGTGCGAAAAGCTCTTTAAAATCTGTGATATTGAATAGGCAAGTGAACTCTAGAATATTTACTTTGCTAACAATAAAAACTAATAAAAACAAATTAAATTAGATTTAGAGAGTCTACATCTGGGAATTGGTTTTCAAATATGTTTAGAATAACAATTGTTACAGCTGCAAAGGATTTCCATGTGTCCAAAGAGGTGCCATAAACTTTAATTATTTCAGAAGAAGCCAATGACAGGCACTCCAAAGTACAGCTGGCACCAACGAAATTTACCCCCCTGTCCCATCTAGAGCATTTAAAACTTTTTGATAATCGTATGAATTCCCTTGGATGAGGGCACATAGACATTTTAGCGAATAGATACAACACGATTACAAAGGCAATAGGCAAGTTATCTCTTAATGAATGACCAATAAATAAAATAATAAATGTTAAATCTGTAAATGAGATTTATAACACATTCTGTGGCCCTTTTCAGTCTTCTGTTATAAAGAAACAACTAATAATAATAATAAAAAAAAACACAATCTGTGCTTGTTTAATTTTTTATTTTAAAATTTTAAAGAATCGGTTTGGTATCGGAAATTAGACTATAATTTTTCCGATTCCGATACCTCAAAAAGTTCTGATTTTTTCGATTCCGGATTCCGATTTCAATTAATCGTCCCAATACTAATATATATATTTTTTTAATTACCGTTTTATCTGCTTACTAAGCAGATAAAACGGTAATAAAAAATATACAGTAGAGTCTAAAAGTTAAGGAGCGGTCGATCATTTTCTTTTAAATGGTTTTTAACTTTATCTATGAATGAAAAAGGGGAAAAAATATTTGGTGAATTTTCCAATGTTTAATAATGGTAGTTAAATAAAAAATATTTGGTGAATTTTCCAATGTTTAATAATGGTAGTTAAATAAAAAATATTTTTTGATTTTTGATTTTGAATACATATCACTTTTTTTTTTTTTTTTTTTTTTTTTTACTTATAAACACATTTAATTAAATTGCTGGTGCCAAAAGTTAAGGAACGTGGGGGGGGGGATTATTAATGAAAAAACAAAGAATCCTTTCAGTATTTAGTGAAAAGCCCTTGTTTTTAATCACACTATGGCATCTTTTGCAACAAGACAGAACTAATCGTCCACATGTTATAGGGGAGATATTATTCTAGGATTTTCTAATACATTCCCATAAATCATCAAGATTTTTGGGGTCTTTTTCTGTGATCTTATCACCAATAATTTTCCAAACATTTTCAATTGGCTTAAGGTCGGGTATTTAAGCTGGCCAATCCATAACGCAAATATTGAATCTATTTTGCTATTCTAAAACTATTTTTGCTTTATATATACTAGCAGAAGTGCCAGTCGTTGACTGGGTTCAAAAACAGCCTACAGAAAATGGACTGTGATTGATGAAAGTATGATAGGTTATGAAAAGTCGGGGGTTGTAAATAGATAGGTTTTGATACTCAAAAATTTTACCCTAAGCAAAATATGATGAAAGTAAAGATAATTTTCCCGGAAATATATTTTTTATATTAACTTTGTTTCCATTCGTAGCCAAAAATGATTTTTCCTTACAAAAAGAAAATGTTATATATATAATAATATAAATATACAAGAAATAAATGTTACCATAGTCAATAAAAGTTACTTTTATGGTAGAAAAGTTAATTGGTTTGTATTTTTAAGTAGTTTGTAAAAAAAAAAAATGTTTTTTTCATTCACGAACTGATTAAAAAAAAATCAAAATGGCAGCGACTTTGAAATGGAGAGCCCCGTTTTCAGTTTGAAGGAGAGGCACCTGAGCATTCTGTGTTAACAATTTAAGAGAGTTCCGTCGGCGTAAGGAATATTTATAAACATATTTTAATGTTTTCCGTTATTTTGTGCTTGAGGAATATTCGATTATGGCATGTGTAGTTTATATAAAAATTCATTTAAGTAGTTATCGCCTCAAATTTCGTTTTAATTTCGGTTCGCTGAAATTATTTCAAGTAAACAGCATTAAAAACTATTTCAAAACAAAAAAAACATGAACTGAACTTTTATTGACTATGGTAACATTTATCTCTTGTATATTTATTTTTTCGGGTAGTCGTTTGTTGGCTTTCTGCTAAACACTCTTACTAAATAATATCGACGAAATATCGAAAAACAAAGAAACAAAAACAGTTTTGAAAAATAATGAAGGTTTACTTTCTTTAGTAAAATAATCCAAAACAGCAAAATGGGATATTAAAAAAGTAAACACGTAATTACTTTAGTTTTTTAAAGCAAAGAATCGATATAAATATGAATAAGAAGAAAATGGCGCCCTTTTCAAGCAGAACAGCTTCGTTTCAGTTTTACAGTATTGAACGGTGTAGTATTGCGCCGTCGGATTCAGGGTTGTACTATTGTAATGTAAAGAACACGCAGAAAGGGTTGTAATCAACTGAATTCCTTCTCGTACACTAATAAAAAACCTTAAACAGATATATAAATAAATAAATAAAAAGGTTATGTAAATGTTTTTAAAAAGACACGTAATCTCATGAGCAGGATTTTTTCCTTCTTTTGACACGATAACAAGTAACGTTCTTATTTTTTATTATTTATCTATTTTCGAAAGAGTGCCACGTGCAAGTGGAGAAGGCAAAAAACAGTTATGCAAAATTTGTGTCGAGAATTTTTTTTTTTTTTTTTTGGCTTTCGCTTTAATAAGAATGTGAATTTATGAGGTGAATTTATTGAACACAATATGATTCAACTCAAAAAAATAAATAAAAGCTAACGTGAATTAAGATTAAAGTTAAGGTGTTATTGTGTATCCTCGCCCCTTTTAAAAAACCTTGTTAAACTTTGTGACATATTTACATTCTATGGAGGTCAGTGGCGAACGAACACCCAATAATTTTATTATACCATATTTCTTCAAACTAAAACATAATTATCAAAGTATACTTACACAAATAGATATGAAAAGTCTTTGTTAAAGTTTGTGCAATATTTCCATGGAGTACAGGCGCGAACGCAGACCCCACAATTTTATTATACCATCCCTATTTAAGTTGAAACATAGTATCAAAGTATTCTTATGTACATCTATAACAAAAACCCTTGTAAACGTTTTTTTTTTATCCTCGATACATCTATCATTATATGTAATCAGGTTTTTAAAATAGTCAACCGTATAGGAACCTATTCGTGAGCACACACACACACACACACACACACACACAGACGTTCAGCTTTATATTATATATATATATATATATATATATATATATATATATATTTATTTATTTAATCGCCTCTTCTTTCTTTTTTCTTTTTATTTCACTCTTCACCCTCTCTCCCTTAACCTTTATCTGTACCCCTTAATTTTACTCATATTCTAGTCATTATTATTATTATTATTATTATTATTATTATTATTGTTAATATTATTATTTTTTTTTATTATCGTCGTCATTGCTATTAATATCGCTACTATCATTATCTTTTTTATTGTCATCACCATTGTCGTTATTACTGTTGTTATTAATATTATTATGGTTCATAGTACAATTCCCCCTATTACTCCACCACGCCAACCATTCATATCTAAAAATCTATTTTTGTCCTGTTAGACACTTCCGAAGAACTTGCTATCCTATCTCACTATCTTTGCCTTATAAAAAAGAAAACGTAGAAATATTGCCACATATTACCTAGCATATAGTATACTTTGAAATCCAGTATTATAGCCTTAAACTACCCACCCAGACCCACATCTTTCGCCTTAAATCACCACCATAATATCCCTCCCAAAAGTATGCACTAATTCATAGTGCTGCATCTGTAAAAAAATGCCCCTCCATAGATAATAGACACCTTACACGCCGTTAAATTAGAACCACCACACATCCAGTTAAGCCCCAACTTTAACCCTAAAACATATACTACATACATTTAAGACTATGATAAAGACTCTATACACCTTTCTGCACTACATTATATATAATACGCTCCTCCTTTATTTAGAATTCGACCCCCAACATCATCTATAATTTTAATTTGTTTTGATCTATTTCGTTCCTAATGAATCCAATGCTAGATGTCGCATCCCCACTATGTTACCTAGCATCTTCTTTACTCTTCTGATGAGAAGCATTAGGCTTTGAAATGCCTTGGCATAAAAGCCCCTTCTATCCCCAAACTAATCGATTGTATTCTCTTATTGAATAAATGAACCAATCTATATCCACCAATATATAGTTCTGTGACTTCATTTCCAACTCCTATTGTTTTCATATATATATATATATATATATATATATATATATATATATATATATATATATATATATATATATAAAATACGCACCGAGTGCACTTGAAAACCAAATCACAACGTAATATCAGGAAAATAAACAAATATTTTACTTGTTTGAAATTTCAAACAAGTAAAATATTTGTTTATTTTCCTAAAATTACGTTGTGATTTGGCTTTCAAGCACACTTGATGCGTATTTTATTTTATTCAAATTAAAACAACGTTTCTATATGAACTCTCATCTTTTGACGATATATATATATTCAAAATTCAATACAAGCGACTTCATTCGCCACCAACTTTTTAAGTCGACCAAGAATCGTATTAATTGATTTCACAAAAAAATCTCTTGCGGAATAATTGTCATAAGTTCACGTATTCGCCTTTCAAGTACTTCTAAATTTCTTGGTTTGGTTCAGAAGACTTGCTCTTTCAGCCAAACCCAAAGAAAAAACGCCACAGAGCGTTAAATTAGGACTTCTGGTAGGCCATTCATGCGAACCGTGATGACCCATCCATCTTGTAGAGAATTAGGCATTCAGCCATTCATGAACAACAATAGCAAAGTGTGAAGGTATCTCACTATGTTGAAAAGTGAAGTTTGGCCAATTATTAGTGCTTTGTACAATGCTGAAGATTTGATTTTTATGCAAGACTAATATGGGTACCCAGCGTTGCCTGGGTGTGGAGAGGTGGTATAGTAAGGCTGCGAGCACAAAAAAAAATATCTGCAGTAGCCAGGCTCTAACCTGTAACGTGAAAGATGAAATGGAGGTGAAAAAAGCAAACACGATAGCTGTCTCACCCACAGCCTTCAAAATAACGTCTTTTAAACGAGCATTGAGATCGCTAGGCGTGAACAACTTGCAAAAATTTTTGACACAAAAACTGACCCCTCCTTGCAAAAACGGCCCATTGACAAGCATAGAATTAATCTTTTTGGCGAATTTTTACATATTTGTCGTTTGAGAGATCGATCTTTCTAATAACACTGATTTTGTCATGCGTCTGTCAAAAGTTTTTGGAAGACATACAAACACACACAGACGCACACACACACACACACACACACACACACACACACACACACATTTTGCCTTTTATATATTAGACTGGCATGGATACTTTGCATTGCCTGAGTGGACATGAAGTTCGGTTTGGACACAGCTTGTAACTCCATCGTTATGCCCACAGCAATTTTAAAAATAAAAGAACAGATAAAACACGAAAATGTAATCACCCAAAATATACTAAGGATATTGAGCAACCCCCATAAAAGAACAGACAACTTCCCTACCAGATATTTAGGCAGCCCGTGCACTGGAACCCCGCCACTAAAAACAAAAATTTAATGAAAAAACAACTTTTCTTTCAATCAAAATAGCAGTGGGTTCTCGTGCGACCACAAAAAAATTAGCCACATAGGTAAACTCGAACCTGAAATGCCAAAGAGGAAAAGAAGAGAAAAAGGTTACTGACAAACACTTTAGCTCATCAGACCATGATGTCTTATGACGTTATGACTACAAAGTAACGTTTTTGAACATACTTTCGATTTGCTACGCATGCATGACCTGCGAAAATGGCATCGTGAAAAGTGACCCTTCCCTTGCAAGAAATGGTTCAGTTGACCGCCACAGAATTAATCTTTACTTCTAATTTCACATATTATGTGTCTGAGGGATCGCTCTTTCAGATGGCATCAGTTTCGACCCAGTCGGATGCAGCTGACGAAAGTTTTAGCGAGACATACAAACATACACACATTCACACACACTAACAGACAGGTGAGATTTATATTATAGATGGAGCTCCTCCACATGGGTGAATACGTGAAGTTATGACTATCATTCTGCAAGAGTTTCTTGTAAAATCAGTCGGTGCTATTCCTGGTCAACTTGAAAAGCTGGTGACGAATGAAGGTACCTATATTGAAGTTTAAATAAAAGTCCATGCAGTGTACTTTATTCCCATATCCCTTAATGGTATAAATTATATCTAAAAAATAAATTATATGTACTTTAAAATAGGGAGTTTATTTCAATCACCATGTATGTAAATATTTATTGGCATACGGACGAAACCATTTAAAGTAGTGAAGAGAAGCAAGAAAGTAAATAGCAAGTCAGATAACTTCCGCAATCTGAAATGAATGTGAAATCTTTCACTGTAGATCAAAAGTCGACGGTTGGTGTTATTTTTCTTTAGGTCATCAGAAGTGATAATAATAATTTATATATGAAAAATTAAATCAATTACGTTATTCCATGATTTTATATGAATGCACTTTAAATTTGATCTTCCTCTTAGGTCATCAGAACTAGGCCTGCCTCCATCGTAATTATTCTAATAAAGCTTTTAACAAAATAGCAGGAGAGGTTGTCTTGTGGGATTCGCATAAACTAGGAGCAAACAAGTGGTTGATGAAGGTGGTTCAAGCAATGTATTAATTAGAATTAACAGCACATTTAGTGACAAATTAAATATTCATCATATTCATCATCATCATCATCATCATCATCATCATCCTATGAATCCGCAGATTCTATTGTTGGCATTGGTTTCCGCAATATTTTTCTAGTCAGAATTCTTTCTAGGAAGACATCAAGAATTACAAGAGAGACCACATGAAGGTTGCCAACATCCTAAGTGAAAGTGATTTTTGTGGAACGAACTGGATTCGAACTTGGGACACCCCAGTTGTCAGTCTGTGTCATTAATACCACTAGATCATTGTCACTTCCAAGGTTTAATATTAAAATAGGAATACATCAGGATTCAATACAGAGTCTGTTACTTTTCATTTATGTCTTAGAAGCATTGTCCAGGGAGTTCCATATGGGTTGTCCAAAAGAGATGGTATATGTTGATGATTTAGAACTTCTCTGTGAAATGGATGACATATTTATTAATTTAACAACTTGGTAAAAAGTCAAGGCATGAGAGTGAAATTTATTAAGACAAAAGTAATGATTAGTTATTGTAGTGTTAGAAAGCTACACCAAAAAAGGAAAATTATCCTTTCCTTAAAAGTAAAATAGCTTTAATAGTAGGTTTATGCTTTCTTGAGGGAAATACAAAGACTGGTAAAATTATAAACACAGGCGCCACACAGAATTTCTATATAGTTACACTTCTTGATAATACCTGACGATTATTTCCAGAAATTATCAGTCGGCTTCATTTAATTTAAGAAACTTTTACATTATTTCCTACCAATCTGACTCTCCCAAACAAGTCATACTTAGAGGAGATAGGAATATATTTCATTCAGTCAATAAAATCTACTGCTAATCCCCCATCATACACCGGGAAATAAACTTTATCATACACACTTCTCAGAAAAGCCTAACATTGTTTCATTTACTTATTCTATGTATTTACCTTGTCCTGAGGTAAATAATCACCAATCCCTTCCATTTCAACTCCTATTGTTCGAGCATTTTCATCGGTTGTTTAGAAACATTTCTATGAATAGCGAATTACATTTACAGATCTCTGACAAAATCTGGATTGGAAAATTAAACATAGTACCTGTCCTTACTCCCTTCAATAAACACAACGTCTTAATTAAACACCGAACATATTATTAACTAGTATTTAATAAATTATATATTTTCTAAGGAATACATACTTAATATAAAAAATTAAAATCTGATGTTTAGACTAAATTAATGTGCATTAGCGTTTTCTTTTTTGTTTTTTTTCTGAATGTGTGTGTCTTCTAATATGTTGGCATTAATTATATTTCTAGCAAGATTAAGTGAACAAAAATATAACCAAGGAGACCTCAAGGTCGTTACCTTAATTATCCCACCCCTTTATCTGTTCTGGGGAGTTGAAGATAGGTAACAATGGTTCTTATAGACTCCCTTTACTTGCCTTTGCACAAGGACAGAGTTAGACCCAAGGCCGGTT
Organism: Euprymna scolopes; assembly: GCF_053919585.1. Taxonomy (NCBI): domain Eukaryota; kingdom Metazoa; phylum Mollusca; class Cephalopoda; order Sepiida; family Sepiolidae; genus Euprymna; species Euprymna scolopes. The sequence goes on from NC_136491.1 coordinate 93,628,183, forward strand.
TTAATGTGAAAAAAAATCCAGCCCCCTAAAACTGAGCACTCTGGATTGTGACCAATATAAAAATCGTTTCAGTGTAGAAGTATTTCTCTTTCACTGATCAAGAAGAGAAAAGATAAATTTTCGTATCAGAACAGATACTAAATTTTGCTCCTAATCAAAAGTTGATTCCATGAACATTTGAGCTTACAGTGATCATAAAAATATATAACTATTTTTTTTTAGTTCTAGTAATAGAATAAGTTCAGGAGTCTGGGTGAGGAAAAAGGTTTGAGAGTCTATAATATATATAGGATATGTGCCCTATTTGTAGGGAACGGAAAAGAGTTCAAATCAAAGACCAAGATTAAGGTCATATAATACTTGGGACGTCATTGGCTACAAGATGGGCCAAGTAACGAGTCTCAAAATGAGCGGAACCAAATTATCGTCAAAAGTGTGACTTTCACCTTGTTCGTGACTTTGATCTTGACCTTTGGCCTAGATATCCTAAAATTAAATCACTTCTAAATTAAAACATGACAGATATTTTTACCAAATTTGGTGACGATTGATCAAGCGATGTGAATGCTACACTGTACACAAAGATATAAATAAGCTCGACTAAAAACATAACCTCTTTAATCGAGGTGAAAATCTCTCTTGTATACTCAAAGACTTTATCATTCATAAAAATATTTCACTTCTGGTAATTCGTTATATAAATTGTTGTCACATTTGATATACATTTCCTTTTTGTGTTTGTTGTTCCACTTCTGCATGCCCATTAAGTAAGTAGAATGATCAACCATAGTCAAGGGCAACCCAAAGGTTTCCGGTTCATTAATTACTGCATTTAAGTTTAAGGAAGAGCTCCATTCATTTTCCAGGATTACTACACTTACTTTTGATCGTTCACCTTATAATGTTCCTATTTACTTGCCTCCCCACGAGGGCAGAGTGAGACATAAGGTCGGTTTTTAATGCGACGAAAATCCAGCTCCCCCAAAAGGGGCACTCTGGATAGGAACAAAAATAAAAATGATCTCAATCTAGAAGCATCTCTCCTCTACGGATCGAGGTCAGGAAAAGTGATGTGTAGGATCAGAACACATACTACAGCTTATAATGTTAAATGTTTAGCAAAGGAGCATCAAGTACAATTCTTTTTTAATCTTTGGTATGATTCAACGGTAGATTGAACTCTGGTCTTTCGAACTATTAGTGAACATGCAAACCATTATACCAAGCGAGCCGGTTTAATGTATCTTTAAATACCTGCGAAGAATCCTCATAGATGACGAAGCATACAACAATTGTACTCTTTAAGATGTGCCCGTGATTAACACTCGTTTATAGAGTTTCTAATGAGTTATATTTCCCATGGATTTTTAGATTATCTTATCCAGTCATGTGAAATTACAACAGATGTTTTGCAATTTTGTTTTTGAAAAAGTTTTGTTTGTAAATTTGAGTAACCCAATGGGATCAAATTTTGTGATTTCGTGTGAAGTTGTTAATTTGCTACCAATTTTATCGAGCATTTGGCAAACATACTTTAGGTAATTTTGTATTATTCATAACAAGCTTAAAAGAATTTATTTTAATGAGTAAACACTAAAAGCAGCAGAAGAAAAAGAAAAAGGAGGAGAAAGAAGAAGAAGAAGAAGAAGAAGAAGAATCTACGTGGACAGTTTATAAGACTATCTAAATAAGAGACGCTCGAAAATATCTGGACATGATTATGAAAAAGACACAAACAAAGAAACAAAATAATTACTGACAGTCACACAAAACAACACAATTAAAACAAATTATATCAAAGTCAAACTAGACAAAACTCAGGAGCGCAGTAAATGTAGACTCTGTAGACAAAGGGAGGAAACAATAAATCATAACATAAGTGAATGCAGCAATCTAGTTTAAAAAGAATACAAAAACAAATACAACTGCATGAGAAAATCAGTTCACTAAGAACTATGCAAACGAATTCAGTTTGAACATGCAGCCAAATGATACACTCACAAACTGAACACAATATTCAAAAATGAAAAACACAAATTATGTAGAGCATAGAGGTAAAAACAGAAAATCTCATCAAAGCAAGGAGATCGAATGTGAAAATAGTCAACAAGAAGAAGGGGGAAACCTGCCAAATTCCAAATTTGACCATCCAAGTGCTTGACAGCATGAAGATCAAGGAAGCAGAAAAACGAAGCAAATTCACAGAACTTGCCAGAGAACTAAAAGAAACATGGATCGCAAAGAAATTTCTGTAAGCACTAGAAATAGTCACCTTAAAAAAAATAGAAAAAAAAAAAGGGGGCAAAGAAAAATTGGAATCAACAAGAGGATTGGGACCATATATTGGTTTTCCAAAATTTTGTGTCCGTAGTTTATCGTCTGCATGCCTCAGCAAAGTAAGATGTCTATTCTGGATTTGTACCAATAAAAGTGCAGAGGCCTCCTGAGCACTGCCGAAGTCATTCTTACCTGAATACAACTCGGTTGGGAGTGAATTTGGAGGTAAACAGCCACAACTTTTGTTATTATCATTTTATAACAGTACTTAACATGTTTTTGTTTATTATTCTATTTTAGGCTGTTAATGTGTAGCATTCGTATTAGTTAAGCCTTGTTAAACATCAAATAATAATAATAATAATAATAATAATAATAATAATAATAATAATGTATTGTTTTACATGTTAACTTCAAATATGGCAGTATCATTAACTGAGTGGGTTGAGTAGACTCAAATGCTAAAATGATTGATTCGCATTCCGATTAATTATTAATTGTTGTTGTTGTTGTTGTTGTTGTTGTTGTTATTGTTGTTGTTCTTCTTTTTCTTTTTTCTTCTACTACTTCTTCTTCCTCCTCCTCTTCATTTTGTTGTTGTTGTTGTTGTCCTCCTCCTCCTACTACTACTACTACTACTACTACTTGTTTTTTCCTTCTTCTTCTTTTTATTATTATTATTATTATTATTATTATTATTATTATTATTATTATTATTATTCCTTTATTCTTCTTTTTCCTCCATTCATTTAATGTCATTTTTCCCTTGTTCAAGTGTTGGACGTCTTCTAATATTATGCAAGCTCACTTTCCACTTCTCACGGTTCAGCAGATTATCAATCTCCAAATTCCACACTGGTGTTGTTTTGTCCAATCAGTTTTCTTTGGCCAGCCAACCTCCTAACGAGTTAGGACATTCATGCCTCTGCAACGATTTATCCAAGAGTTTATCTTTCCCTCCATCTCTATTGGCAAACTAAACAAAAACTTCCGTAAGCAAAGTTTTTTTTACCTCGAACTGCCTGTCCGTGGAACATGGCAGTGTAAGGCTGCTTCCCAGTTGACTACAATGCAGTTGTTTTCAAGACCAATGCAAACAACTTCATGTTGAATCGTCCTCTTAAATAATGGCATGTGTTTAACACCTTTTAGAAATTTAATTTCAAACTAACCTATCTTTTGCCAGGCCATTATTCATTCCTCTTTCTGTTAAATCAATCTTTATCAATTTCTTGCATATTTTCATTGGCTAATTTAACCCTGTTCTCTCAACTGTTCTACATCTACTAACCCAAGAATTCTCATTCATTCTTTCAACGTGATCAAACCATCAAAGTTTTATTGCTCTGTACACATTTCCCTATACTGCCCAGATTTAGTCTTCCTCTGAGCTCTTCTGATTTAGGCCTGTCTTGAGGATCTACAAGACACTTCCATCATATCATTCACACATGAGAATTTCTAAAAGCCGTCCAATACATGCCAACATCTGCCTTAGAGTTCATCCTTCAAACTCTTTGGCTTAACATTCACAGACAACATGAACTGAAACAAATACATTGAGGAAATTGCCAAGACTGCTACAAAGAAGGTGGGCTCCCTATACTGTGCTAGAAAATTACTCATACCAGAGAGTATCCTATATCTGTAGAAAGCCACAATTCGCTCATACATGAAGTGTTGTTGTCACACCTGGGCTGGTGCATTTATCACTAGTCTCTCAATCTTAGCCAATCTCACAATCGGCCAATCTCCAACCTCTGTCCCATCGCTGCATTGTTGCACCCTTTCCCTCTTGAGGTTCTTAGATGCCGGAAAGTCTTCTACTCTAAGAGTTTCTTCTCTCGGATTGCTAGACTTTCGAATTCTTGCCCTGTTTCTTGCTTCCCTAATTGTATTAAACTGCAGAAATTTAAATGCAATGTGAACAGACATTTAGCTAGTCTACTCCTTAAAATCACCCCATAGCTAGACATGTTCCCAAATAGTAGCCGCTTACGTTTCAAGTGGCAATATGTCCTGTTTGGGTTGAGAAAGAGTTAAAAAAAAAAAAGAAAAGAAGTACAAATGTATGTTACTCAAAGTCGTCGTCGTCGTCGTCGTCGTCGTCGTCATCATCATCATCATCATCATCATCATCATCATCATCAACAACAACAACAACAACAACAACAACAACAACAACAATTTAAGATCCGTTTTGCATACTGGCATATTTTTAACGTCTTTCAGAAATTAATTTCCAAACTAACCTACCTCTGGACAGGTCTTTATTTATCCTTTTTTCTCTCTAATTCATCTTTATCACTTCCTCAGATGTTTTCCTTGGCTCTTCCCTGCCAACCTCATATGTTCTACATCTATTAACCCAAGAACTCTCGTCTATTCTTTCAATGAGGTTAAATCATCGAAGTCTCCTGTTCTGTAGACATCTTCCTATACTGTCCAAATTTTAATCTTCCTCTGAGCTCATCAGCTCTAAGCCTGTCTTTGAGACCCTCATTGTGCATGCATCATATCATATGAGAATCTCTAAAAGCCGTCCAACACATGCCAACATGTAAAACAGACGTTAAGCCGATGATGATGATGATGATGATGATGATGATGATGATGATGACGACTTGACCTGCGAGAATGCAAATTTCCTTCTTGTCATGAGTATACAAAATATTGATTTGCTTGTTCATATTATGGAAATGGCAATTTTGGTCATTCATTTTAACAACTAGCGAGTCTCAGTGCTCATTTAATATTAACACCCGCCCTTCATGGATGCATTACTGATGACAAGAGTTGTTTGTTTTTTAAAACTATGACAGGCCAAGTGCGCCATAAATGGTAAGCGGTTTAAATTGTTGCCGTGAATAGCATAGATTAATGTTTCTCTCCGGTTTCCATTGGATGCAAGAAATCAATAGAATCCAAAATGGAAAAATCCAAGTGGAACTGAATAAACATCCCAAGCTCGATTAGTACAGACGAAGATAATTACGAAAGAAATGAAAGATTGTGTCTATCATCAAGACTCAAACACTGTTTAAAAACAAAAGTGCAAAAATGGTCTCTGCTGATGAGTCAGACACAACTCTTTTTAATTCTGTTCTATAATAGCATTCTGGAATTGCATCTAGATTAAAAAAAAAAATGTATTCCAATCATTGCAACAGAATAAACTGCTTAGCGACATTCACCATGGATGAGTTGGCTAATTCGTTTTCATCATTGTGTTGCCAATTATTTATTTTTGACACATACGGTTGAAATGTTATAACAAAGACTGTCAAATAAGCAGAGTGATAAAACATCCTTGATTACGAGTATGTCATTGATTGTGTTATGAGATCAACCATTGAAAACTAATGTCTCGACATGCAATCACACACACACACACGCGCACACACACATGTATATATATATATATATATATATATATAGTAAATTTTAAAAATATATAGGGCAATTAAGCTACACAGAATTTTCCGCATTTCATCCTTTTGAGGATTCGTTAGGCTATATTTATATTACAAGGATGAAATGCAGAAAACTTTGTGTAACTTAACTGCCATACTTAGCTCTACTTATGTATTGAGCACTGTTGAAGTAAATATTGAAAATATTTACATAAAATTTTATATAGATACATAAAATAATAATAATAAAAATAATATGTGTGCGTGTGCGTGTGCGTGTGTGTGTGTGTGTGTGTGTGTGTGTGTGTGTCCGTATCAGGATGCAGAAATTTTTAGGCTGGTATCTGGAAGCGCGTTTCATCCATTGGAAGAGATGCCCCCCCCCCCACCAGTCTTCGTTAATATGTAAAAACCTGAGGTCTACTGTCTGCTCTGTCTTTTGGCAGTCATTGCACTGACAAAGATTAGCAATTGTACCAAAAGATGTGGTCGGTTTCACACAGAGCCTTGACAACTATAAACAAATAATCTGTGTGAATTTCTGAGCAACTTAGTTGTTTTGGCAGATCTTACACATCGAAATATCATACGTTTAATTACAACGTGAAGATTTTGTAAAATAAACAAACATTTATTTGTTTAAGATTATTTATAATTTCGGTGTAATACGTCTTCTTCAGAAAATTTTCCCGCTTTATGTTGTTATTAACAGAAAGAAGTCTTGTCAGAATACATAATCGACTTTGCAATCTCATGGCGGGATAAGCCTTCTTGTCCCTGCAGCCTCTTTTAGATAGAAGAGATATTGCTAACCTTTCTGTACTGTATCATTATGCTCATGATGGGCGCTCGACTAAGCTCTAATCTCTGGTCTTCCCCATCCTGTAAAGCATTCACAGCAGGAACCCGTCTGGCTACAAACACAGCAAAAAACTTTCCTCTCCCACCTCCCCCTAACTATCTATCTATCTATTTATCTATCTATCTATCTCTGTACCAAAAACCAAAAAGAAACTTCCATAAAAAAAAACTGCCTACAGCATGGTTGTTTTCAAGTTAAATGCAAACAAATATTTGTTGAGCTGTCTTCTTGGAAGATCAGATCCTTTGAAGTAATCATCAGTCCATTCCATTCATTGTTTTCAACCCTCTCGAGATGACGACTAACGTCCAACCAGCAAAACTTTTAATCTTTATTCTCGAGTCGCCCCACGAGTCTTGATAAATAGTGGTCAAGCAGTAAAAATAAAAATGCCCATCTATATATATAAAGTAGTGGCGTTCGTGTGTGTGTGTGTTTTTGTATACAACTCTCCTACATCATGACTTCACCTGGCATGATGACAGTCTCCCATCTAAGGATGCTGCACACCATTTTCTAAGGTAAAGGTCAAGGTCATAGCTTATGTACATATACTCTTTTATAGATATATACTCTTTTACAGCCCACACCACAAGACCAATCATGACAAAATCTGGTGTGATGATGGTCACCAACCTAGAGATGGTGCACACTATTTTTCAAATATTAAGATCGAGACTTTGCTGTATGGCAAAGTCCTGCAAAAAGTGTGGGAATCTTTGCTAGTATGATGATAAGTTTATACTAAAGCAAGGGTTGCACAATCCCTAACTGTACTTCTTGTGATCAAATATTGCTTAAATCAAGTGTCAATGAGGAATCCAAGGTGATATGAAGTAATTTTATGATAAGCAGAAAAGGATTATCATTCTTTTAGAGTTTTCCTTCTCCTAGATTAGTTGCACTTTTTTTAAAATTCAATTTTCACCCCAAACAAGGCACAGTACCACTTTGAAGTAGGTGGCTACTATCGGGAACATACGTTGCAGGGGTATTATGAAGGGAGATGTGTAGCAAGATGTCTGTTCACATTACACTTGAACTTTTGTATGTCAGTACAGTTGGGAAAGCAGAATCCCAGAAAGGAGTTCCAAAGTCTAGCAGCTCTGGAAGAAACAATTAGAGTAGAAGGCTTTCTTACACCTACGGATATCTACTATTAAAGGGTGGGATTTAGCTGCTTGTCAGGTTTGTCGGGGGTATTCACATCAAGGAGATACAAGTGCTTGTAGTTCATCAGAGCATTCACCATTAAAGTACTTGTAGAACAAGCAGAGGGATGCAACATTTTGTTGATGGGACAGAGGCTGAAGCCTAGATGACAGTTCAGGAACTATCAGGTTGGTGACTCTCTTTTGAACCTTGTCTAGGAGTGAGAGACAAGTAGTAGATGCACCAGCCCAAATGTGACAACAGTACTCCATACATGGGCGAATGGTGGCCTTATAGAAGTACAGGATACTTTCAGGCGTAAGTAGTTTTCTAGCATGGTAGAGAGAGCCCACCTTCTTCGCAACAACCTTGGCAATGTTCTTAATGTATTTATTTCAGTTCATGTTCCCTGTAAACGTTAGGCTGAGAAGTTTAAACGAAGTACTTTCGGGTAATGTGTTCTTAGCCATTGCTATAGGTGGTAGAGAAGGTTTCATGTAATTATTGAAGGAAACAAGCTTAGCCTTGGCAGATTTGAATGTGACCATCCATTTTTGTCCCCATTCCACTACAGATTTGAGGTCATCCTCTACTGTTTCTGCCATTTCCTTAGATATGTGTTCATTTGTTTTCCCCTCGTACCTGTTATAAAGAGTGGTGTCATCAGATAATATACCCATCTCAAAAACAATTTTATCAGGGAGGTCATTTATGAATATCAGGAATAATAAAGGTTCAAGGATAGACTCCTGCATTTATATCATATTGTTTAGATGTAGGATCGTGGAGGACAACCTGAATTTTCTCTTACTTAAGAAGGATTTAATTTAAAAAACTTCCAGAGAGAAAGACCTTCATACTTCCCAAGAGTATAAAAGATTTTACAGTCGCTTCCACTTCAATATCTGGTGCTACCAGATCAGGCTGTCTGAATATACCGGTTTCCTGACCTAAATTGTATAAAATATTAATGTTATTGATTTTTCTTCCCTTTCTTTGGAAAATTCAATCATGTTCTGCAAAAAAAAAAAAAAAAAAAAAAAAAAAAAAAACAACAACAAAAAAAGCAAAAAAAATACAACCAATTTCCTCTATAAATAACAACAACAACAACAACAACAACAATTAAAAAAAAAAACAGTCAGTAATCTTAAGTTTCCTTGAGTGACGAAGCAAATCATGTTAGTCTTTTTGCTCTTTTACCATTTCTGAGTTCAAAGGGAAAGTGAAAAAAGACTGGGGCCGGGTTGGGCACTACACAATCTCACCCCCAAAGTCTGAGGTACAAACTAGAAAATAAACAAAATTGGCTCTCCCATGGGCAGTTTCTGAGTAAGTGACAAAGCTGAATATCACTTTCTCAAGGTCAGAATCTTTGACCTGACTGTCAAACAAGCTTAGGGGGTTCAAATTGAGTGCTTATTCTCTTTCATTTATTCCCTTAAAATTATTTTTTACTCAGGGCTACTCCATTTTAAAGTCCTTATTTACTTTCCTTCTCATGATGGCAAAGTTAGATGCAAGGTTGTTTTTTTAATGTGGGGGGAAAATTCGCCTCCCACCTCCCACCGAAAGAAAATGAGGTCATTTTGGATTGGGACAAAAGTAAAAAAAAAAAAATCCCCCTCCCCGCTTAAAAGGACCTCTTCTTCACTGACCAGGGACAAAATAGCCGAAGTGTAGTATCAGAACCGATACTACACTTTGATATCAGTAATAATCTAAATAGAACAGCTATTCTTAAGATACGTTCATTTAATCTGTGCTTTTACCAACAACGAAAATGCTATTCCAAGCTCAAACTTGGTAGACCATTGGAAATGCTATTTCATACTTAAGCATAAGAGACCAATGAAAATGCTATTTCAAACTATAGCATGAGAAATCAATGAAAATGCTATTTTAGACCTACACATAACAGAGCATTGTAAATACTAGTGTTGGGACGATTAATCGGAATCGCAAATTGGAAAAATCAGAAGATTTGGGGGTATCAGAATCAGAAAAATTGATGCCTATTTTCCGATGCCAAAACGATTCTTTTAATTGTCTTTTCTATTTGATTTTGTTTAAACCAAAATCTTCCATTGCTATTAATAATGATAAAATAATAAATATTTATTGATTTTAAAATACCAGTAAAGCTAAAATCGATAGATCACTCTCCGCAAGTGTATTTTGACGTTTGGGAAAATATCTGCATATTTAGCATGTGTTTTTACGAAAATCGGGGAAAATAGCAATTTTATAGTTGAATTTTTAGAGATTTATAAAGAATCGGAATCGGAATTGGTAATTGTATTGGAACCGGGAATTTGGCATGAATTGGTCATTGTATCAGAATCGAGAAAAATGTTGGAATCATCCCATCACTAGTAAATACTATTTTAAACTTAAGTGTGAGAGACAAACGAAAATGCTATTTCAAACTTAAGCATAAAAGAACAATAACAATTCTGTTTCAAACAAACATGACAGACTACTGAAAATGCTATTTCAAATTTAAGCATGACAGACCAATTAAAATTCTATTTAACAACTTAAGAATGAGAGACAAATGAAAATACTATTTCAACCAAGCATTATGGACCACTGAGATGCTATTACAAGCTTATGCATGACAGACCATTGAAAATACTATTTCAAAATTAAGTATTACAGACAAATAAAAATTCTATTTCAAACTAAAAATGCTATTTCATAAACATGACAGACCACTGGAATAGCTATTTCAAACTTGAACATGAAAGAGCACTGAAAATGCTATGTCAAACTTACCTGTGAAAGAGCGCTGAAAATATTATTTCAAACTTACCTGTGAAAGAGCACTGAAAATTTTATTTCAAACTGATGTATGAATTATCAATGAAAATGTCATTTCAAACTTAAGTATAATAAACCAGTGAAAATGTCTTTTCAAACTAACGCATAACAGACTAAATAATATACTATTTCAAAATGAAACATTGCAGACAGACAAACGAAAATACTATTTCAAACGTAAGCATAAGAAGCGGACGAGCAGACATAACTTTAAAATGGTAATCTGTACCAAAGAATTGATATAAAGATAGTGGCAGTTTTTTTTTTTTGTTTTTTTTTTTAACAAACATTATAAACCGATTTATTACTCATAAAGACGTATATTTATTTGTATTAGCACAGAAGGAATTACAATTAAGACTTTTTGGCTGCCCGTCATCACAAAATAAATAAATAAATTAAAGAATTTGTTTATAGTTTTTTTGGTTTTTATACAAAACATTTAAAATTACAAAAAAAAAAAAAAAAAAAAAAATGTACATTCAGCACAACTTATTGGAGTGTCTGCCTTGCTTGCTTGTCAGACCAATAACGCACCATAATTGCTGTTCAACATTTATGCAGCTCTTTGAAACATATGACAACCACAACTCTTGCAAAGAACAATTGTAAACATAAAAAAAGACAACTTCAAACAAAAAGAAACTGTGGCATAATAGCATACATGTTGCTTGGACACACGCATGGCATCGCCTCTTCGCCTTTGATAAATTTTACTTTGTACTTTATTTGCTACAGTGATGAGCAGTAAGATTGCACGTCTAAAAACAAGAGTAGGTTTAAAACAGAGTTTCTCAAACTTTTTCAAAATGGCGCACCATTGGCTTCTAGAATAGACTGCTAGCGCCCCCTACACCATATACATTTGTGAGTTTTTTTTTTTGTTTTTTTGTTTTGTTTTTTGTTTTTTTCGAAGTGAAAACAACAATGTTATAAACAAAATATGTATTTGAAAACAATGATATAGTGCACAAGCTAGGCTTCGTCGGCTTGTAAACATTTTATTTGCTCTTGACAACCTATATACTCAACTAATTTTGATCTACAGACTTAATAATCACATCAAACAATTCTTTTCGAATTGAAAATAATATTAAACACAACATTTGCTTTTCAAAAATAATAATTAATCTAATTAATCATTTTTGTCTTCATAATTACCCTTAATTTACATATGCGACTTTTTTTTTAATTGAAAACACAAAATTTGATTGTTTGCTTATTTTCTCTCTATATATGTGTGTTATATAGGGACTGCCAAAAATTCACCACAGAATTACCCCACCCTATATGCAACACGATGTAACTTTATTATAAATTAATATTATCAGTATAACTTTTATATCATTTAAAAGAAGAAGGGCAAAATAAACCAGTAATAATTAAAAAAAAAATTTTCATCAAACGAAAATAATGAAATTGCGAGATGAAAATCGTGTTTACATAATTGGTGCTTTAAAATAACGTCCCCATGTAGTAGACATTCCGAACGTGAAAACATACCCGTGTTTAATAAATCTAACAAAAAATCAACTACTGGTCAGATTTTCGTGAAATTTTCGATACTTATCCATTTTAGAATGAAATTACATAAAAAATGCAGTTTCCGTAAAATATATGAGGGGAAATATTTTTTAGTGCGTGCCCCCCTCCCATTTATTTTCTTCGAAATTCGACCAAAATATGTTTAAATCTATCAAAATTTCTATTTATTATGAAACAATAAGTTCAAATAAGTAAAAAATATTTATTTTTTAAAAGTTTAAATACACGTATTGAACAAAAATTTACCTTGAAGTTGCAATTAAAAAAAAGATGATATAAATTTAATATTATGTTTTTTTTTAAATAGCGTTTTTCCGAATTAATATATACTATAATCAGTTGAATTGCCAAGAAAAAGAAACTTCGTAAACATTAATTAATTAATTTTTAAAAGATTAAAACGATTAAAATTCCATTATTTCAAAATGTTCCATTACAACATAGATTTTTAATTAACTGTGTTTAAATTTTTTTTTTAAATATTAAGTTTTTACGTAAACATGGCTCTTGTCAGCTATTTTATTGCCAGATTAAAACAGATTTGAAAATATTATTATATTGTATATTAAGCATTTTGTAGCCCCCCCACCTCATATTTTGTTCGTCTCTTTTTACTGAACAAAATATGGAAGACCGTAGGTAACCAAAAGAACATTCAGTAAAGCTGTATTTCATATTCAATATACAAATGTTTATCATATTATTAATCATTAAACTGTGTAAATCTTAAAACCTAACAAAATTATAACAAAGATTAATTATTAATTGCAGTTTGAAGAAGATAAATAAAGGTTTTCAAAAATCATTAAGTTGCTTCTGCTTTTCCATAGTTCGTATAGTTAACACAAGTCTGACGTCACGGGAACATGCACTCCGTTTTTCACATTGTTTGGGGAATACCTAGTGTTATATATATGTGTATATATTTTTAGTTACCATCCTCTTTTACTGCCGCTTTTCGTGTTACTGCCCCCCCCCCCGATATCAAAGCACCGCCTCTTCGAGGTGGGGTGGGGTGGGGGTCGTTACCACCCGCTTTGGAAAACATTGGTTTAAGGCTTCCAAAATTCATACTAGAATTGTCTGCAATGACTTGTGGCATCACGAATCAAGTATTTCCTACGAATGCTAAAAAGCAAAGGCCTGTGATTGCTTTTCTTCTCCGCTTGCTTTGTTTGAGTGGGGTTTAATCAGATAGGCACATATGGCGGCATTTAAAATTAAAGAAAATACAGAAATGTCTGTATAATGTACGTACCAGTCACGGGACGAGGATGAAATATTTAAAAAATCACGTAATTTGATCAAGTATTTTTTTTTTATTCAAGAAAATAAAAATTTTCCTTTTTCGATGAGGATGAAAAAAATGAAATCAACGAATTGGTAGACAAAGGCAGACAACCGTAATGCACGTCGAACTGTGAAAATAATCACTGATTACCTCCCCTTATCATGTTCTCTACAGAAACATGGCCTTGTCTGTCACTTATCGGTAAAAAAACAGCAAATTTGTATTTTGCAAAACAAAAACAAAAAAAAAAAAACTACTTGATCAATTTTTGTGATCTTTTGGCATATACACTCTTCATTCCGTTACAATTGGGTAGAATATAACAGTCTTTCTTCATTTTTGATTATCGTGATAAGTAGTATTCTGAATAAGCACCATTTGAGTTGCTTTCCTCTTCACTTCCTAAAGTTAACAAAATTTAACACGAAGGTATTAAAGCAAAGTAATCTCAGGCAATTGAAATTTTCCCAAGCTCCAGAAAATAACACCTATACGTGAAAATGATAAGCCAGTGCAAGGATGGAAACTTCTTTAAAATGAGGAAACAAACAGCCAAAACTATTCAAATTTTACAAGCCACACTAGTACAAGGAACATGAAGATCTACTCAACACTCCACCTCGCCCTTTGTTTCCTCATCCCGGGTGACAAGACTGAAGAACAGCACGACTCATGTATCCAGCCTTTATCAGCTTGCACACATATACACACGAACTACAATAACGCACACGCACGCAATGCCACGCTGCCAAACACTCGAATATGCACAGATTCACACAATTAATATTTTGACATAACTTGTATTAATTCAAGCTCTTTACCTAACCACATTTTGAACAATGAACAATTTCGTTACTGAAAAGTAACAATTTTTATTTTATTTTACTTGTAAGAAATGTTTTGTTATCAAATTTCGTTTTTTCTATTTCTCTTTTATAAAACTCTGTTTATGTTTTAGGTAGCATCTGTTACCTAGTGACTCTGCTATTATTTCAATATATTATTTTATTTTCATTTTATTATACATGCCTATATATATATATATATATATATATATATATATATATATATATATATATATATATATATATATATATATATATGTATATATATATATATATAAGAGCAAATAATTAATAATAATGATAATATATATATATATATATATATATATATATATATATATATATATATATATATATATATATAAGGAACTTTTTGTGTATGTGCGTGTACGTGTGTATGAGATTTTGTTCCCTATGAGCTTGGAAACGGCTGATTTAGATTTCACATGAAGGCACTTGACGTGTCTGAGAGTGTTCTTATGTAGGTTTTGTATTGGAATGCATCGGATAAGTATTAAAAATCGATAATCGAAAAAAATCTTATTAAAGAACAAATTCAGATTTTGACCAAAGTTAACACTTCCATGCAACCTAATATCAGAAGTGCATCTGAAAAGTTTTATCACTACACGAGCAGAACGGCCCAGTCTTTGAAATCAACTGTAGATTCTTCTATAAGACAGGAGCACGTTCGAAATGAATGTTAATTTTTAGAGCACAAGTGAACCACAATACTTGACTTTTGTACGTTTAACTTTAAATCAAGTGATTATGTAAAATAATTTCATAAAAATCAGCAGATGGTTCTTTGAAAAGACAGGGGCGCGTTCCAAATGAATGTTTCTGTTTAGAGCCCAAATGAACCATAATACTTGACTTTTGTATTTTAAACTTTAAGTGAAGCCATTATTTACAGATAATTTTATGGAATCAACAGTAGGGTTCTTTACAATGTATTGTGGACTAAGTCACTGTGTGTGGGGGGGAGGGGGAAGCATCTGAAGCTTCTTCCCGGTATACTGCGAGGGGAGGGGGGTAGCGTCCCTAGCTAGAACATACAATCAGTGGACTTGATTAAAAAATGGGCGATTTCACCGATTTTGATGACAATAAAAGTATTTGAAGCGTAAAACAGTTGTTGATCCTTATCCAATCCCACAGCACTTAAATAAACAATACCTATCCAAAAAGAACCACTGGTCATCAAAAAGGGTAAAGACAGTTATCTTCTCATTTAATCTAAGACTAGCAGAGGAGGGGGGGCAGTCTTGCCCGGTCGTAAAATACGCTTAAATATATTTTAATTCATGCAGATTTCACATTTATTATTACAGAGCCGATTCTCTATCATATATATATATATATATATATATATATATATATATATATATATATATATATGTGTGTGTGTGTGTGTGTGTGTGTGTGTGTGTGTGTGTGTGTGTGATTACTTAATTTAATCACATAAATTAAAATACGAAAGTATAAATTTATGCATAAACTTTAAATATTTACTTCAACAGTGCTCAATATGTGGGTAGAGTTAGGTAGTAAGTTATAAAATATATATATGGCAATTAAGCTACACAGAATATTCCGCGTTTAGTCCAAGCTAGGATTCATCAGGCTTATTATGGAACGCGGAATATTCTGTGTAGCTTAATTGACATATATATTTTATAATTTACTATATATATATATAAATATATATATATATTTATATTTAGTGGAGATGGTAATTAATAAAAACTGAAGAAAGTGCTCAATACTGTTGTAGAGCAAATATGCGTTTTATTTTTTATTACCATATCTTTCTGTTAAGTTACATTTTTGGTGTGGCTGAGGGCGTGTATGTATCTGTATTTAATTTCAGGTAGCAAGATAAGTTTGAGGTGGTTGTCTGACTTGTTATTCGTTTTCTAGTTTCCCCTCACCACTTGTAATGGCTTTTTTTCGAGGGCTAGAAAAAAAGCATGTATTTTACTTACTAACTTTTATATGATGAGATGGAAGTACATATATTTATTTCTTCATATATAAGTATATAAATAAATACACATTGTGTTTTGGAATGTCTTTTTTTTAGATAAAGATTGATAATTTGTTTTATTTGGACTATTGGGTGTTATTTTATTTACCTTCTTTCTTGGAAGTTAGACACAAAGTCAAATGTGAGTTTGATCATCGTCATATCGGATGGATCCGAGGATTCTATTATTGGCACTGGTTTTCCTGATATTTTTCTAGTCAGTA
Source organism: Euprymna scolopes (assembly GCF_053919585.1). NCBI lineage: Eukaryota > Metazoa > Mollusca > Cephalopoda > Sepiida > Sepiolidae > Euprymna > Euprymna scolopes. The sequence goes on from NC_136491.1 coordinate 93,644,644, forward strand.
TTTTTTCCAGAAAGACATCAGGAATTACGGGAGGAACCGCGTGAAGGTTGCCAAATCCTAAAGTAAAAGTAATATTTTGTGGAATGAGCTGGATTCGAACATGGGACACTCAGGTCGTCAGTTTGTGCCGTTAAACACTAGACCAAATGATGAAAGTGTTCATGTGGAATTAACTGAATTCCAACATGGCATACACAGGTTTTCAGTCCGTATCGTTAAACACTTAGCCACCATTACCCCCCCTTCCGTCCCAGACTACTAGATGCTATTCTCACAATGTTTCGTTGAGGTCAGAGATTATATCAGTAGAACCGTTGTAAGAATAACATTCAAAATAAGAACAGTAGTCCGAATAATTCAAATAATACAAATGCACATTGGTCTTTATTATAGAGTGGAGAATTTCTTCAGAGATTCTAAAAATGTCAATTTCATCCTTTTACTATTATTTCTAAATGCATTCTGTTTACTCTTCAAATTGTCTACATATTTTTTTAAGTTGATGGAGTAATTTGTTCCAACAAAAATGTTACTCAATTAGAATCAAAATTTGTGGTAAATTTACTTTTTAAAAATCTTTTTTGGCAATAAATTTCCAGTGTGAATTAAGATTTTAAAAAATTAGATGGAAACTGTATCCCTTCGCAATGCTGTCTTGTACACTCCTAACATCCTATCATTTTTTTTCTTTTCTTTTCTTTTTGTTTGGATAGGACTTTTTTTTTTCTGTATCCGATTTTAATAGCTCTTCCTCTAAATCTAGAACTAATTTGATGATTTCCCTTGTGGCGTGAAACCTTTATCATGCAAAGATACTTAAAATACTCTCTCTCTCTCTCTCTCTCTCTCTCCCTCTCTCTCTCAGCTCATTTTCAGTTTTTTTATTAGTGAGTGTCTACTACCGAATATTCTTTCATAATTTTAATATATATTTCATTAAATATTGCAGACAACTTGCGTGTGCAAATTATTTCTTTTACCCTTTCTAAATTTCTCATGAATTTTCAACTTTTTTGGGCTAGAATTAGCCGATGAATTTGTCAGATGAATTATTTTATGTTAATCTGAATACTGTTCTCATCTTGACTCTCATCTTGACTGTTATTTTCATAACGTTTCAACAGATGTAACCTCCAACCTTCTTTGGGTGTCTCTTATAGAATTAGGGAATATTTCTGTCAAACTCGGGAATCGTTCTGTCAAACTCGAGAATCCTCCTGTTGAACTCGGGAATCTGCATGAAATTTCAAACAGAACACTTTATGCTCTCATTCCGTCAGCCATAACTCTTAAATCTTAAATAATTCATAATTTTATTCTGATTATGGCCTGCACTGAGTATTTAACCTTCAACCTGCAGAAAAGTGCCTTCTAAAATAGTAAGATTGTACATCTAAAAACAAGAATAATTTTACCTAGTACTGTGGTGTAGTCGCTGGCTTTGGTAGAGGCCATTTGAGGGCGTCTTAGAATACAGCCAAAATCTACACAAACATTTCATATGAATTAGGGTAAAAAAGCATTGTTTTAACAAAGGAAAAAAATGAACGTATATATATATATATATATATATATATATATATATATATATATATATATATATATATAGGATTAAAAAGCAAGCAAGACATTTCATGCAAATGTAATATGCACAAACTGCAGCGTCCTGAACTATCATCCAAGCTTTAGCCTCTGTCCCATCGACGCAATGTAGCATCCCTCTGCCTGTTCTACAAGTACTTTAACGGTGTATGTTCCAACGAGCTGCAAGCACTTGTACCCCCTCTACGTAAATACCCCCGACAAACCTGACAAGCAGTACAATCCCACCCCTTCACAGTAGAGATCCCTAGATGTAAGAGAGCCTTCTACTCCAGTAGTTTCTTCCCCAGAACCGCTAGACTTTGGGACTCCCTGCCAGGTCCCTGCTTCCCCCACTGTACTGACATGCAGAAGTTCAAGTGTAACTTGAACCGACATCTTGCTACCCAACTCCCCACCTAGTACCCCTGTAGCCTGTGTCCCTAATAGTAGCCCCTACATCAAAGTGGCAATGTGCCTTGTTTGGGGTGAAAATGTAATAAAAAAAAGAAAAACATTATCTAAGGTGTGCTATAGGCCTATTACCTCTACACTTCCTCGATAATCGTACATTCCTATTTTTTTTCTGTTGAGAGTTCACTGCCAAAATCGGTTAGAATCGATGGAAGTTGTAAAATCTTTTCTCTCTATTAAATTACTCCTTTCCCCGCTCCCCATTTACACCGCTGCTTGATCATTCATGAGGGACTGTTACGAACGCACACCGATTTCAGGTTTACCAGTGTATATATATATATATATATATATATATATATATATATATATAGCGTATCAGGAGGTGATGAAATAAATCCAATAAAGTGCTCAATCGTGGATGTGAGAGCTGAAGATACAATATTTATTACAACACTATATATACATATTTCAAGGTCATACAAGCGGTTTCATTGTGCTGAATCAATTGTAAGAGGTTGGAAAGAGTCAGCGCAAATTCATCAGTGACATTGAAAAACTAAAACAATGCAAAGTGAACAAACAGTTGCATTGGAGGCAGTGCTTTTATATCGGGGGGGGGGGGTAGTAACACGAAAAGCGGCAGTAAGGGGTGGTAACTAAAAATATGCACACATGTATAGATGTAAGAGAATGGATTGAAAAAGAGAGGGAGGTGTGTAAATTATATTGTAGACACGTTTACAAGAAGTGAGGATCAGCTGATCGGATGCGTGTGAGTCACGTGATCAGGTTAGCTGAATCGAGGAGATTGGTTTTAGACATAGAAGGCGACGGACGCCTTAGCAGTCATTCCCTCCACTTCACTGAGGGGGGAGGGGATGCTGACGTGTACCATGCAAGCCAGAGATTCACTTCCATCCTTCTGCGGTCGACATCTGGAAGGTGAATGAAAAACTATAAAACCAATTCATCATTTGGAGTGAATAAATCTTCGTCCTAAAACAGGTACCAGTCTCCCTCCAAGACACGAGATGAATTCAGGTGGACCAACATCGATGACGCATGAAGGTATGTCTCAAAAATACATGTACCACACACACACACACACACACACACACACACACACACACACACACACACACACACACACACACACACACACACAACGGCATATGAACAAATAGACTGGGCCACTAGACGATCACACGACGTTCCCCCTTATTAGATAAATATACAGCAAATACAATTTTGGTGCTCGTGTACCAGTCCACCCATATAAGGGTGGGTGTGGAAAAAACATCGACCCCAGAGGTTACCATAGTGAAAAAAAAATAAAGACACAACGGGAAAAAAATATTGTACACTACACAACGGAAAAAAAAGAAAGAATGGAATGAATCTGAAGAAAAATAGACACATTAAAATGATATATAGATAGATTTATAGGCTAAATTAAGAAAAAAAAAGAAAAGAAAAGAAAAAAGAACGTTCTGTGTAGAAAAAATAAATAGAAGAAATAAGAAAAAACAGCTCGATCGACATATAGATAACGAATTGTTGATTTTGAATATGAAAATTGAAAACACAAAAGAAAGAAAAAATATTAATACAGCCAATGTGTAAAACAGAAAGAAAGGAAAAAAAGAAATAGAAAAATGAACATAGTTACAGTGTGGTTGAGAATAAAAGTGAAACACGTCAATCAAAAAGTTTATTATGGAATTCGAATGTTACACAATCACACACATTTAAAGTGTTACAAATTGTAAACAGTAAAACCCAGTGTACTTTTAGTGAAAAACAATGTGTACTTTTACTGAAAAACAATGGACAGGTTCTGCCAATGTGATATTTTTTTTCTCTAATTGTACGGTTTGTTTCTTAGGAATTTTTTTTCTGGTGTGGAAAAAAATGTTGTTTATTGATGTAAATGCTTTTAATTGGTATAATGTAATTTTAAATCTATGTTTTTTAGATAAAGAAAAAAAACACGAGTATTGTTTATTGGGTGATGGGATTTTCGTTGATTTCGAGTAGGATCAACATGGAAAAATTCATGTTTAGAAGTCCCGATATTTTTCGCTAAGCTCTATGCCTTGAAAGGCAGTCGCCAGTACCGACCTGGAAAAAAAGTTTTTTCTAATATAGCAGAGAGAAATATATTCCTGTCCAGCGTCAGGGAGCAAATGGAATGCTCCTGACATAGCATAAAGGGAAGAAGAGGAAATGGCAAGAGGCCATAAAATAATCACTCGGATAAGTAAAATGTGATTTTTTTTCTTTAAAAAAACCCAGAGTTGGATAACGTGGGCAATTTTAGTCCAATCCATCTGTTGTTGAACTTTTGTTTGATGAAGGATTGTCTGGAAGTTTATAAGTAAGTCGTTTTATTTATTTATTTATTTATTTTGGAAACGACTATGTATTTTAATTGTAAATGTCTATGTATTTTTTATAAACGACTGTGATTTTTTATTTATTTTATTTATTTTTGATGATATTCTGTGAAAGGTGATGCAACCGACCTCAGAATTTGATGACGTGGACAAAATTGGGTTTCCACGAAACTGTGTTTTGTTATTTGGAATTTTATTCTTGGTGAGATGAGAGTTTGTGAATGCTTATATTTTTCTTGTTCTTTGACATGTATTTTTTTTGCAGAATGGAGAAGTGAATCTTTGCCTTATGGGGTTTATTGAAATAATGATTAATTTAAACGTAAGAACATGTTGTTAATTAATTAATTAATTAATTAATTAATTAATAATAATAATAATAATAATAATAATAATAATAATAATACTAATCATAACATCAATAATAATAATGATAATAAAATAGGGAAAAAAGAGAAAGAAATAAGATTCAAGCAGTGTAAGAAATAGAAAAAAAAGACACTACGGGTTATGAATAAGGGGTCAACTAGTTCTTAAGTTTTAGAAGAGTCAAAAGTTCAGTCGGTATTTATTCTAATTTTCGAAATCGTTGTGGAAAATTTTTTTTTTGTTTCGTTTTTTTACGTGGGATTTTTCTCCGAATGCGTAATTCGGCTGGAGACATAGGAAAATGCTCTTGTAATGTTATAAGAAAAATCTTTTATCTCGTAGGAGTCATGTACTTATGGAAACGCGTTATAGCGTGACGAGAGATATTGTGATCTCTGCATGATCCTAAGATGCGAGATGGGGGCCATGGAGTCACAGGGAGGTTGACCTTCGAGGGCGCAAGGATTCGAGCCACATGGTATTATTTGTGGATGTTATTTTGTTTATAAGATGTTATGATTTATTGGATAATGGCATGACAGTTCCTTTGCCAGTGGGGAGAGCTTAGGACTCCCTTAGTAAATGTGGGTAGTAGAAAATTTATGTCTTCGCCATACATTTTGATAAATGATGGGGGAAGGAATGTTAGAGAATGGATCGAGAAAGAGAGGGAGGTGTGTAAATTATATTGTAGACACGTTTGCATGAAGTGAGGATCAGCTGATCGGATGCGTGTGAGTCAGGTGATCAGGGTAGCTGAATCGAGGAGATTGAGTGTAGACATAGAAGGCGACGGACGGCTTAACAGTCATTCCCTCCACTTAACTGGGAGGGGAGGGGACGCTGACGTGTACCATGCAAGCCAGAGATTCACTTCCATCCTTCTACGGTCGACATCTGGAAGGTGAATGAAAAACTATAAAACCAATTCATCATTTGGAGTGAATAAATCTTCGTCCCAAAACAGGTACCAGTCTCCCCCCAAGACACGAGATGAATTCAGGTGGACCAACATCGATGACACATGAAGGTATGTCTCAAAAATACATGTACGGCACGCACACACACACACACACACACACAATGGCATATGAACAAATAGGCTGGACGATCACACGACGTTCCCCTTATTAGATAAATATACAACATAGAGAGAGAAAAAAGGCAAACAATCAAATTTTGTGTTTTCAGTTAAAAAAAAGTCGCATATGTAAATTAAGCGTAATTGTGAAGATAAAATGATTAATTAGATTAATAAATATTATATATATATATATATATATATATATATATATATATATATATATATATATATACTTCAATGTTTGATCTTATTTTCATTTTATTATGCCCGCCTCTCTCTCTCTCTCTCTCTCTCTCTCTCTCTCTCTCTCGCTCTCTCGCTCTCTCTGTCTCTAAAGGTTAAAAACTTTCCAAGACTATTCATTGATTTAGTCTTTTATTAGTAGAATATATTATAGCATTATTCCGTTCTGTTCTTATACATGAAGCATTTTTTAGCTGTTCACCGATTTAGTTTTAGCCAAGTCGTTTAGTCAGATTTGCAGTTTTCCTTACACACACACACACACACACACACACACACACACACACACACACACACACACACACACACACACATATATATATGAGTAGTACATGTGCACCCTGAACTGCAAGGTTATTGAAACAATAGGTTTTACTTGTACAATTACTCATCTCTTAAATCTTGAGTAAAAAAGAAATGAGTAGGTAAAATTTCTAATAGACATAATGCAAGATAAGTATTTTCCTTATTCATGAATAAGTGTTTATGTGGCTATGTGCATATATTAATGAATACTAGCGGGACCTGTGGAAATTCAACAGGGGACTCATCCATATGTAATATATTGATGTTGGCATTCTGTAGATGTTCAGCGTAAATGGAGACGTTCTGATATTATTGTTACTCTTTTATAAAACTGCAAAAGTATTTATCTAAGCTAGCAGGGACGCCTGGCATAGCCCGGTCATAAAGTACGCTTAAATATGATATTTTAATTCTTGCAGATTTCGTATATATTATTATAGAGTTAATGTTTTATTGATATTTTTTTATATTATCAAGTTGCGATTTCAAAAATTAAAATGTATATCCATATGACTCGGATGTATTAGCTTGAATCGAAACCAAAACCAAAACTTATGTGATATCTATCTATCTATCTATCTATCTATCTATCTATCTATATATATATATATATATATATATATATATATATATATATATATATATATATATATATATATAACTTGAGTTCTTTTAGCTATAATGGAAACTGAAATCAAAACTTATGAAAAATTCTTGGTGAAATTATTTATTATAAGAAATAGAAGTCCATAACAATTCAACGACAGTCACTCGGATGTAAACGTAACCCCCAAAATAAATAACACACATGGTATCCTATTAATATACGGATACTTGTATTATTTGATATATTTATAAGGGAAAAATGCACAATATTGGTAATAGAGTATATATAGATTTATGCTTGGTGTCAACCAGGTTTAATAGTATCAGTGTTTCACTGTGAGTTCTTCAGAAATGGTAGAATAATTGATAAATCACTAGGATCATGGTTTCAAATCTGGCTGTTTCTAGTTACATTGATAAGGTGACGAAACACTTGTCATTGTATATATATATATATATATATATATATATATATATATATATATATATATATATATATATATATATATATAAAAGGAGAGTGGACTTGTAAATTCACCCTTGTTCATTCGTCAGTTCGTCTGTCCGCACTTTTCTCAATAACTACGCCTTGGAATTTTTGAAATTTTACACATGATATTAGTAAAAACTCCCCTAGGAGTGCCTTTCGGGTTAAAATAGTTAAAATTGACACTTTTGTGCTTATTAAAAAAAAATTGATGCCTTGGATTTTTATAAAACTTTCTGAAAAATTGAAACTTACTGATTTCTATATAATTTTGTTTGTCTATATTTCTGCGATAACTCTTGGGTATGCCCCAGGGGCTCTTTAAAGGTTAATAAAAACACTCCATTTTTGAGACTATTTTACCATATTTGTCCAAATTTTTCTGTGTATGTACCGTTTGTCATTTTCACCAGGATTTGACGTCCCCTGTGGACTTTTGGGGCTAAACGGGGTGTGAGGGGGGGGCAAATGCTGAACTTAGTCATTTTTTTATGCCTCGCTCACGGGGGACCATGCATACTTCACTTGTTCTCCACAGAATTGTTTGTAGAGTTTGATACATTCAAAAATACAGCGATAACATATTTTTACTGATTGTTGAAGATTGCTTACGAAACAGATCTGTAACATATACTCTTATGAGAAAATAAAAGAACATGTGTTTTCTAAAGTTATGAATTGAACTTTTAAAAATGCACACACACACACACATATATATATATATATATATATATATATATATATATATATATATATATAGTAATTATATATATATATATATATATATATATATATATAGTAATTATATATATATATATATATATATATATATATAGTAATTATATATATATATATATATATATATATATATATATATATATATATATATATATATATATATATATAGTAATGTGTGGCTACATATAGCTTCCTGGTTAGCCACGCATTTTTAATCTCAGACTATATATGTTGTTTTGAAAAAAGAAAAACCGAATTAATTTATAAAATGATCAAGGTTTCGTCCCTATTGCAGGGGACATCTTCAGGACATTAAAAGGAAAACCGCAGAAGAAGAAAACGATCATAGACCATACGTAAATGTAAAGGAAACAGTGTTAGAATCCATACCCATATCGGGAAGGAAACTATTTGTGTGTATGGGAAGGTTGGGTTGTTCAATGTCTATATATATACACTTTTAAAAAATGCGTTAAATAAATATGTACACTTTTTTTTCTTTTTTCTCTCTCTATAATCTTATTCATTTTGTTTAAATTATTTGAGGAAAAACGGTTTGGGATAATAGTATGAATTAACCAGGATCTGTCTTTATATTTTGTTCTTTGATTATTATTTTCCCAATACTAGGGGCCAAAAGGTAGAAGCCCTTTCTTTGCGTAATAATATTAGTGTTTAATATTAGTGCTGACTCTAAAAGTCTTCTTTTGGCTCTAACTGTCGCGTATTTTATAATTTTCGCATGATCTAAATTAAATGAATGATCGTGTTCTGCACAATGGCAAAAGAGTGTATTTAGGGCGTTACCATTCCTTATATCTCTTCTATGAATGAAAAAAGAAAAACCGAATGAATTTATAAATTCATCCGGTTTTTCTTTTTTAAAAACAGCATAACGTCAACCATCGCTGGTATTTTTAAAATTTTTATTCATATATATATATATATATATATATATATATATATATATATATATATATATATATATATATATATATATATATATAAGGTAAAATTAAAAGCCAAGAACAATGCGAGATTTTTTTTTTATATAGAGTAAAATTAAATGAAAACAAAAGAAATAAATTTCTTTTTTTTTTCTTTTTCACACAAATTTTAACTCTAAACAACAGTAAATTTTTTTTCCTGTTGTATTCAATGGTGTTATAAATCTCAATATATTTCAGAACTATTAGTCCTTTTTCAACAGGAAAAAAAAATTTACTGTTGTTTAGAGTTAAAATTTGTGTGAAAAAGAAAAAACAAACAACAAAAAAAAAAAGAAATTTATTTCTTTTGTTTTCATTTAATTTTACTCTATATATATAAAAAAAAATCTCGCATTGTTCTTGGCTTTTAATTTTACCTTATAATTTTCTTCAACAATGCTTCAAGCAAACTACAATCTACTTATATATATATATATATATATATATATATATATATATATATATATATATATATATATATATATATATATATAAAGTGATGGGTGTGCAGTTCTAATGACAGAAAAAATGTATATTTAAAAGAGTGTAGCCATCAACAATTGTAGGTTTTTCAGACTTTTATCATTTTTTAATATTTTAAAATATTTTTAAAAAGTGTTTCAAGCCTTGTTCAGCTCTCTTCAGATATTTTTATATAAAGGTTTTTTTAAGCTAATGTCTTTTTGGAAAACATTTTTCTCTGGCAAAACTGACTGTTTTTTTTTTTCAGAAATATACATTTAATTTTTATTTCTATTTTAAAAAAATAAATCATATATATTTATCATACGTTAGCAATATTAGTCAAAGGAAGGTTCATTTGAGTCAGAATATCTGTTTACCCCTAGTTTATCTGAATGTCCAAATTATCTGTAATTAATTTATCCGCGTGTTGTGTTCCTATCACATCGATAAATATCAATAAGAACGACTGTTAAAATTCGTTTGAACATTTTTGTATTTGTTTGCTTTTTAAGCCCTTTTTCTTTTTTTTTTTTTCGTGGGCTTATTTTTATTTATATCTGTACTTCCTTTCTGTTTTCATTGCAGAAAATACACGTCTAATTACGGAAGTCTCTGCTAAGCCTTCTTAAACTTTACCAACAATGTTAATCTCCATTTGTATAACAGTTTTTTTTTCTTTATCACATGCTCTTAACCAAAGTGCTAACTCCACGTTTTTATATTCATATGTTCTCTTATAGTATTATTTTGTCTTGATTTTTTTTTAAGTTAACGTCGTTGTATTCATATATTTTGTTAGTTAGAATGAATAATAGTATATATATATATATATATATATATATATATATATATATATATATATATATATATACACTTGTGCCCGATATTATTCATACCCCTCGGATCTTTGAGATTTCTATAAGAATATTGCTCAAACCAGAAGATAGACAATATTAAAGGGATTTCAAACAATAAATCAAGCATAAGCATTTAATTTAAACTCAACAAATAAATAAATTATGCAAGTTTGAAGCATTATACAAAGAAAAACAATAATGGCACTAGTTCAAAATTATTCATACCTCTCTTACTAATAGTCAATAGCATGCCCTTTATTCTTAATAACTGCCTGTAACCGTTTTGGATATTTATCAACAAGGTTTTTACAAGCATCAACACTGATTTTTGACCATTCTTCAATGCAGTAGTTCTCTTAATCCCTCAAATTTCTAGGTTTCCGCTTTTTAACCTCAGTTTTCAATATGTGCCAGAGGTTTTCGATAGGGTTCAGGTCAGGACTCTGGCTAGGCCATTCCAAAACATTAATGTGATTATCCTCAAACCATTTCTTGACTATTTTGGCAGTATGTTTTGGATCATTATCCTGTTGAAGGACCCAGTTTGGTCCTAAATGGAGCTTCTCCGCATCCTGTCTAATGTTTTTCTGGAGTATCTCCAAATATTGCTCCTTCTTCATGGTTCCATCTATCTTGACCAAACTACCTGGACCACTAGCCGAAAAGGAGCCCCAAAACATTAGGCTACCACCACCATGTTTCACTGTGGGTATGGTGTTCTTTGGGTTGTAAGCTTCTCCTTTCTTCCTCCAAACGTAAGAAGCATCCATATGGCCAAACAATTCAATTTTTGTTTCGTCAGTCCACAAAATACTTGAGAAAACGGACTCTGGAGAATTCACATGGGTCCTAGCAAACTTTAGACGTGCTGCAAGGTGTTTTCCGGTGTGCAATGGAGTCCTTCTTGGTCTTCTTCCTTTCAGACCATTTTCATGCAGAGTCCTTTGCAATGTTTGCCTTGATATTTTTATGCCAGAAGACTCCAGATTTTCTAAAATGTCCTTAGTAGTGGTGGTTGGATTTGCATTAACACTTCTTACAATATTCCTGGTGGCTCTAGCAGACAGTTTCCTTTTCCTTCCTCTACCAATCAAGTTGTTTGTTGTGTGGTGGCTCTGGAATTTTTTGATGATGCTCTGTACTGTTGCTGTAGGGACCTCAAATTTCTTGGAAATTGACTTGTAACCTAAACCATCCTTATGTGAATTCACAATTTTAGTCCTAAGATCATTACTAAGCTCTTTTTTCTTCCCCATTCTAATAATTTTTATTCTTTTTTTTGGTTTTCAGTTGATATCATTTTAATTTCTGAAAAATGCAAAAAAACGAAATGAAATTAATCAAAGGTTGTATAAAAGCATTCAAAATAAGAATCAAACAGGAAACAAACAGTCAGAAACTCGATTAATACTGAAAAAATAAGGGGGTATGATTATTTTTGAACATTGCAGATTTTATAAATAGCTGTATATTTCTTTTATTACAAGTATCCCGAGATTTTAAAATGACGAAAATGATCAGAAGAGGTTTATTAAGAATATGTATCAATATGGACGTAAACAATAAATTCTTACAAAATTACACCTAATAAACTCAATTTTCAAGAGGGGGTATGAATAATATCGGGCACAAGTGTATATTAAATTGTAATTCAATGAATTTCAAAAAACTCTCATTGAAATGAATTTCATATAAAAGAATTTTTATTATTCTAAGCAAGACAAAGAATGCTTTAGAAAGTTAATCTCCTTAACCTATAGGGTTTCGATGTCTACCATCTCATCAGAGGAGAGAAAATATTAGCAAATATTTATAAGGTATGCACCCTATTTGCTAAAGTCAGTGAGACATGGAAAGTCAAAGTCTTAAGGTTTATTATTTTGACTTTGACTTTCCATGTCTCACTGACTTTAGCAAACAGGGTGCATACCTTATAAATATTTGCTAATATTTTCTCTCCTCTGATGAGATGGTAGACATCGAAACCCTATAGGTTAAGGAGATTAACTTTCTAAAGCATTCTTTGTCTTGCTTAGAATAATAAAAATTCTTTTATATGAAATTCATTTCAATGAGAGTTTTTTGAAATTCATTGAATTACAATTTATTTTATTTGCTCTATCTTGCATATCGAGCAATTCTTGCTTAGATGGGATAACTTCTAGAATATTACTGCCAGTAATATTTTGTAAACCTTACAATCTCACGTTTCCATAACAACTGATTGTTAAATAAAAACTATTCTGAAGAGTATATATATATATATATATATATATATATATATATATATATATATATATATATATATATATATATATATATATATATATATATATATATTAGTCAGGTCATGTCATATACTACTGGTACCATGTAACCCAGTACTACCTGCTCATGGTCGGGACACCGGCCGGCGACTAAACTGGTTCCCCCACCAGACTTGTTTGGTGAGGAGGGCGGCTAGTCTCCCTGAAGGATTAAAAACAAGACTTTTCAAAGGGCGAATGAACCCTTTTTCGGGGTCAACGGCCAACTAGCACCGTGTGTGTTTGTGTGTATGTATGTGTGTGCTGGGGTGGAGAGGGCTCTTGTAAGCCGTGGTGAAGGCAACCTTTCTAGGAGAAGCAAATCTCTGATTTAAAAAACCATAAAGCGGGAGACCAGTATCCACATTAAGCTGGTCTGCAGTTTAACTTGTTGCTGGCTGGCTGGATCTCAACATTTTGAACCGAGAGAGAGACTTAGCTGTTGTACATAGCTAAGACTCTGTAACATCATTTGTGTATAGATACTCCCTCAGGCATTTGTCTATAAAAATGGTCCTGTAGCGATGGAAGTCATTTTTGGGCTCATAGACTTTAAGTGTCTGAGGGAGTGGCACTCGTCTGACAAGACGTTGCGATCATCATATATATATATATATATATATATATATATATATATATATATATATATAAACTGCGTCAATCGCTTTATTACAGATTAGTATAATATCAATATTTCACTAAAAGTACGTCACAAAAAAATGAAAATTGTATCATCAAATGACTGTTTCAAGGTTAGTTATTTCCCAAAATTTTACTCAAATCCATACGAAATTCACGAAGTTATGAGATTTTATTTATTATCAAGTAATTTATACTATCCGTCGCTTTATTTCAGGTCTTTTAAAATGCCAAAAAAAGGGGCGATTAATGTTATCAAAAAGGAAAGGATTGTTGCTGTACTCGCAGAACAATTGTTCATCAAAGATTTAGTTATGGAGCTGGAAACGGATCCAAGAACTTTGGCTTCATTCGTGAACAATCCCAACACCAAATCCAGAAAGGATAAAGGCATCAGGAGAAACCTTTTTCATCGTGATATTTGGAAAATTCGTAGGGAAGTCAACCGAAACCCAAACAGCACCAGTGCTTCCATTTTTGTAAGAGCTGGAATCGCTCCAACATCCAGGCAGGCCCGATGTAATGTGTTGAATGAGATAGTAAGAAACATCAAAATTATTCCAAGGCCTTCATTGAGCAAACAACATAGGGAAAAACGAATGGCTTGGGCACAGAATTGTATGAAAATGGATTTCCAACGTGTCCTATTTACAGATGAGACCCATGCTACTCTTGACAATCCTGATGGATAGGCCAAAGTTTGGAACTCGAACGGAACTCTAACTCCTTATAGAGTTCATCGTCAACAAGGAGGTGGAGGCATTATGTTTTGGGCGGGAATCATTGGAGATAAGTTGGTTGGACCATTCCGAGTTCCAGAGAGTGTAAAACTTACCAGCAATGCATACACAGCCTTTTTGGATAAACATTTGTCACCATGGCTAGATGACCTACCATTGTCACGTTGCTTCCAGATGATTTTTATGTATGACAATACACCACCCCATTTTGCTCGGGCGATTGCAGCTTTCCTTGAATCTATGGGCTTCTTTGGAGAAACCCTCATGAGCTGGCCACTGTGTTCTCTGGATCTTAACCCCATTGAACATCTCTGGTCAATATTGAACAGAGGTGTTTATGAGGGAGGAAAGCAATTTACTTCAAAGGATGCCCTGTGGAGGAAAGTAGTTGATGTCGCCAGAACCATAACTCCTTTTCAGATCAAACAATTGACTTCTTCAGAAGACAAAAGGTTGTTTAAAGTTCTTTAAAAACTGCTGGATATGGCGATAAATAATTTATTTATTTGAGGCTTAACACCTAGGATGTGCTTTTGTTTATTATTCTTTAACAGAAAAGTATAATAAAAAGTAAAGTTTTCATGATTAGGCATTGTATTTTTGCCCTAATACAACATTTTAATAATGCGATGGACAGTGGAAATTCCTTGAAAAAGAATGAAATATCATAACTTTGTGAATATCGCATAAATTTGACTAAAATTTTGGGAAATAATTAACCTTGAAGCAGTTATTTGATTATACAATTTTTTTTTTGTGACATATATTTAGTGAAATATCGATATTATACTAATCTGCCTTAAAGCGATTGACGCAGTTTGTATATATATATATATATATATATATATATATATATATATATATATATATATATATATATATATATATAGATAGATAGATAGATAGATAGATAGATAGATAGATAGCTGTAGATATATATTAAGATTCAGATTTCTATTGTCAATCATTTGTAATTTGCTTTTCTATTTTTTCTCCTTTTATAGTTCTACTTTTTAATTCTAATTTTAATTTTCATTTGTTTTTCTCGTAGGATAATTTTAGTAAGCATTGTAAAAAAGAGATATTTTGGTCTAGAGAAAATTAATGAGAACATCTTTTCTAATATAATTTATTAAGTTTATTCCACATCTTCGTTTAACAAACAAAAATTAGTACAGAAGTTACTAAATGTACATAGTCTTGACAGAGAAAGTAGAAGTTTAAAAATCAAGACAAAGAAACTTATAATTCTAGACTAAGAAAAGGTTAATATAACTGTGCGTACACAGGTTGGACTAGGAAGTTCCTGAAATGTATTAGGTTTGTATTATTATTAGGAAATAAGTTCATGTGTAGCGATGTTGCTATCTTAGGAAATTAAGTTTGGGCTGATGATGCCAGCAGCCAGAGGCTATAGAGGATTTCGTTTGTGCACCAAGAAGTTAGTATTGTTTATATTGATAAGGATTTGTTTAGCAAGCTGGCCTTCCTGCTGCATCTATGTGTGGAAAACATGATTTTTTTTTACGACCAGGTTCCTTTAGTAGGGAAGAAAAAAGAGTTCATGTATGAGAATGTTTGTGTACAGTATACAGGTCTTGAAGTCAGGTCCATGTAGGTATGTGTGTGTATTATATTATATTATATTGTATTAAATCCATGTAGGTCGTCATGATGCATTTTTGTGTTTTCTTGTTCAAATCTAACCCATGGTAAGAAGTCTGGTGAGTTTCTGTTGCGCCCCAGAGAGCAGCGAGCTTAGAAATTACGCATATATTAAAAATCGTAATGTTGGCTGCCACTGCTGCTACTTATAGAACGACTGGTACATATTCTGGGCTTCTGAAGCATGCTTTGTCGTACGAGCATCATTCCGCTCCTATTTTTTTTACTCAAAAAGTGGATGAGCTATGAAGACAGGGATGGTACTATGACTCAACCAGCCATGGTAAACTCCGGAAGGAGGGGTTATGTAGAGCTAAATTAGAGCTATGGTTGAAAATTACCCAAAAAAGGAACTTGCAAACAGCATTTTATTTCTTTTATTTTTGATGAGCGGGACCTGTGGAAATTCCACAGGAGACTCATTCATATGTAATATATTGATGTTGGCATTCTGTAGATGTTCAATGTAAATGGAGATGCTCTGATATTATTGTAGCTATTTCGTTAAAACTACAAAAGTATTTATCTAAGGTAGCAGGGACGCCTGGCATAGCCTGGTCATAAAGTATGCTTAAATATGATATTTTAATTCTTGCAGATTTCGTATATATTATTATAGAGTTAATGTTCTATCGATTTTTATATTTTATAAAGTTGCGATTTAAAAAAAAAATATATATGATATGACATGGGTTCATCAGCTTGAATCGAAACCGAATCTCAAACTTATGAATATATATATATATATATATATATATATATATATATATATATATGAACAAATGATTAATGAAACATGTTAAAAAAACATCTTGAAAAAGAGTTAAAAGCATATTTAATTTTAAAAAGGAAGCACCAGATAAGTGGATAGTCCTTAATCCGCAGAGTTTCGAAGAAATACTCTCCTTCTCATCAGAGGGCAGGAATTAGTAAAATGCGGGATCGGATTTTGCATGTAAAAGTATTTAATGAAACCACAAGTAAGTCACAGATCTTACTTGGTTAAAAAAAAGGGTGAGGTAAGGGGAATAGGAGGTAAAAGAAAAAATGATAAAAAGATTTCACATGAATGGATAGTCCGGTGAAGGGTAAAAATTCAAGAATGGTAAAATCCAAACATGGTCGAATTAAAAACTTCCAATCCAACAGGTAAGTTCCAAATGGTCCAAAATTATCCAAAAGGCAGAATTCCTTGGATGTTGTGTATAACGCTAAGCAAGCGTTCAACAACCACCTGTTTTAGTTGGTGTCGGTTTATAAATATGAGCTATCTGCCATATGTAAATTATACTTAATTTACATATCACTACATCTCCCTATAATGGAGGGGCTTTATGCCGCTAGTACTTCTTGCACTTCTTCTCGTGCCCTCCTGAACATCTTCCTTTATCTCTCTCCTTTTCCTTGGAGATCTGGATCTATCACCTCTTTTCCTATAGTCGCAGTGTTCCTCCTGCATATTCCTGTCTGCCTCTTCTGCCTTGTCCCATTCTACTTCTTCCTCTTCTACCTCGATGGACCCTGTGGTAAAATATTTAAAATTGCATTTTCTTTTTATATCATCTAAAAGATTGGGTTCTTAAACAATAGACATCCGGCAACTGAAAAAGGATAAATTAAATAGTCAAACGTTTCTATATTTTTGAAGATGAAGACTGATTATTCCATGTTATTTGGATTCTTCAGATCACCCTTCTCATCTTGAGTGTTATTTTATTTTATTTATTTATTTTATTTTTTACATGGGGGATCACCACTTATCAAGGCCCGGAAGCCACTCGGGGATAAGGGTTATTGTGTGTACAATAATCAATGGGATAATATCGTAGTAATAGTTCGTATTGGTTAAGTGTCTTACTTAAGGGGGTGATTAATCAGGAATTTGTTTATGTTGGACTTGAAGACATCCAAGTTGTAATCAGGTGGGAGACAGGCAAACGGTTTCGATGGATGTAAACTCCGACCTTCTTCAAGTGTATCTTGTCGAACTCGAGAATCTTTCTGTCGCGCTCGGGGATCTTTCTGTCTTTAAAATTTTTATCATAAGAATGATAAAAATATTGAAAGGGAAAGAATGTGTTGTATATGTAAAACATTTGATGTATGTTATGAATCGGATCATCGCAGAAAGTCGTGTAGTAGCGTCTCATTGTTGACTGAGAAACCTCATCGGGTCAGGACGTAGTGTAATCACTTTTTTTTATGAATAGCTACCGAGTTAATACATAGCTACCGAGTTCCTAAAAATTCCTTTTTCGACAACAAAGTTTATTTCTTCCCAGGAAATACATGTGGACTTAGTTGACTATATAGCAGCCAGTCGCATGGATTGCTGAAAGTATATACTCTTGTTATTTATCGCCTGCTGTTTAATTAATGTCCTTAAAAGAGAATATAGGTTAATAAGCCAAACGTCCTCTTTCTCCTGTCGTCCTGACCCTTAATTCCTCCTTATGTGTGTATTCGCTTGATAACATTTACAAATGAAACACATTTGTCAATGTACTTATGCTTCAACAAAAAAAAATGTACAGGGTGGGGCATAAAAATCCGTTGCTATTGGAGTGGGAAGTATATAGGTTGTGATTGTATCATAGCATGTACCCGCGCATGCAGATGCATGTAAAATGACGTCACTTGTAGAGAAAATAAAGACTTTTAAAAAGAGATCACGTGAGAGACATGCACACGTTCAAGATCACGTTAAAGGCGTGGATGATGTTTGAGAGAACGTTCAAGATCACGTGGGTGACGACACGGCCGTAACAATGAGGAAATAAATTTTGTTACAAAGAAAAAAGCAAGTTGATGTTCTTTCCTATTCTTTGTCTGCTTTGCGACTGAGAACTACAACGTGTTGGTTCCCGGACAACATTACAAAATTACAATATTTTATCCGGTATTTATTTGTAAAAGTGTGTACATAATAATTCAATGTGTGTTTATCATAGTTACACAGAGGCGAGAAACACACATGGACACAAAAATAGGGACAATAAAATACAGAGTGGAACGATGAAATTGTCGCCCTAGAAAAGACATGATTTCATTTCGATGTGATGAAAAGCAGTTTTCTTTTTTTGTTGTAGACCATCTACTAGTTGGTTTTAAGTGAGAGCCACATCATGCCACCTCAAATCTTCGAAGTCCACTTGAAACTCAACACCAAAGTGTATCTGGATGTGCTGAAGAGTGTGGTGATCCCCTGGTGTAATCAGGTGGCCGCTAGCTGACTCTGGGTGTAGTAGCAGGAATTGGTGCAAGCCCACAAGTCCAGAGACCTAGGCTTGGCTTCAGAAAGAGTGGTAGGATTTTTTTCACCGGCTCCTCCTCTCCCCTCGAGCTGAACCCCACTGGACTATTTCGTTTAGTCATACATCAAGAATATCACCAACATGACCTCCCACATTGCTAAAGGCAGCCTAATTGCTGCCATCCGCCGAGTATTCGCTGACCTTGTGGAAAAGGCATGCTCCCAGTCCCAGACCCATATCGAGGCATTGATTGAGGCTGAAGGTGGCTACATTTAATAGATATCAGCTCTACTACGTAATCAAGATATTATAAAAAGGTTGACTGGGAAGCCATCAGGGAACTAATCAGAGATGCCCCATGGTGAAATATTTTTTCTCTCCCTGCTGAACAATGTGCAAACGAGACCACTGACTGGTTCAAAACTGCAATCGAAGCGCATGTTCCCATGCGGAAATTTTATAGTAAGCCCCACTCTCCCCAATGGTTTACGTCGACTTGTGCAACTGCGATTGCTCAAAAGCAGCATGCATACAGTAGGTTTAACCGACATAAGTCCAGTTCAAACTGACTGAAGTATATAGAAGCTAGAAATAACGTTAAGAAAGAAATAGCGACAGCTAAGAGAGAATTTATGGAAACCACTAAAAAGCGCATCGAAGCACAAAAACTAGGAATTCGAGACTTCTGGAAAATCTACAACAGTGTAGTAAATAATGGGCAATCAACAATTCCCCCACTAACCAACAATCACGAGGTTGTCTCCTCAGCAACCGACAAGGCTAACATGCTTGCCAGTCGGTTTGCCTCAAACTCCACACTGGACGCTTCCAACCACCCCTACCTGACTTTCCTATGCGGACAGACGCCACGCTAGAAGATCTGAAAACCACCCCTGCTCAGGTGCATGCTATCATAAAAAACCTTGGCACTTCAAAAGCATGTAGATCCGATCTTATCCCAGCTGTGCTATTAAAAAAGTGCTCAGCTGAAGTAGCTCCACTTCTCTCCAAACTCTACAACAAATGCCTTAATGAAGCTTGCTTTCCGGGCTGTTGGAAAACTGCTTCTGTTGTACCAGTGTTCAAGAATTCTGATGAAAGAACTGACCCATCAAATTATTGCCCCATTAGCCTCCTCCCACTTTTTGCCAAAATATTTGAGACCTTAATTAACCATGCTCTAGTCCATTATCTTACAGATGCTAAACTTCTGACTGACAAACAATATGGATTTAGACAAGCCTGTTCCACAGCAGACATCCTAACTGTAATCTCTGAACGTATATACCATTCACTGGACAAAGCGGGGAAGGGCAGAGCGGTAGCTCTAGATATATCTAAGGCTTTTGACAGGGTATGGCATAAGGGTCTCCTCAGGAAAATTAGATCATACGGTATCACTGGTAGAATACTTAACATAATTAGATCCTTCTTAGATAAGAGAAAAATCCAGGTTGTCCTCGATGATCGTACATCTAAACAATATGATATAAATGCGGGAGTGCCCCAGGGTTCTATTCTTGGACCTCTATTGTTCCTGATATTCATAAATGACCTCCCCGACAAAATTGCCTCTGAGATGGGTATATATGCTGATGACACTACACTCTATGGCAGGCACGACGGGAGGAGGAATGAACACATTTCTAAAAAAATGGCTGAAACACTAGAGGAAGACCTCCAATCTATGGTGGAATGGGGACAAAAGTGGTTGGTCGCGTTCAATGCTGCTAAGACTAAACTAGTTTCATTCAATAATTACAAGAAACCCTCTCTACCACCTATAGCAATGGCCAACGACTCTTTATCTGAGAGTACATCTTTCAAACTGCTTGGCCTAACGTTCACAGGAAACATGAGTTGGAAAAATTACATTGAGGGCATTGCCAGGGCCGCTGCAAGAAAGATGGGCTCTCTCTACTGTGCTAGAAAACTACTAACACCCGAAAGTATCCTGTACCTCTATAAGGCCACCATTCGTCCATGTATGGAGTATTGCTGTCACATCTGGGCTCGTGCATCTGCTACTAGTCTCTCGCTCCTTGACAAGGTTCAAAAGAGAGTCGCAAACCTGATAGGCCCTGAACTGGCATCTAAGCTTCAGCCTCTGTCCCATCGACGAAATGTTGCATCCCTCTGCTTTTTAGTGGTGAATGCTCTGACGAACTGCAATCACTTGTGCCCCCACGACGTGAGCACCCTCGACAAACCCGACAGGCTGCTAGATCCCACCCCCACACTGTAGAGATCTCTAGATGTAAAAGATCTTTTTACTCCAATAGTTTCTTCCCCAGAACCGCTAGACTCTGGAATTCCATTCCAGGTCCCTGCTTCCCCAACAGTACTGACGTGCAGAAGTTCAAGTGTAACGTGAACCGACATCTTGCTGCCCAAATCCCTACATAGTACCCCAGTAGTTGTTGCCCCTGATAGTAGCCCCCTACACCAAAGTGGCAATTTGCCTTGTTTGGGGTGAAAATGTAATAAAAAAAAAAAAGTTACCTGAATTTATTTTTTCGATAAAAGTTTTAAAATAAAGCTGTAGTGTCGTTGTTTTTTTGTTTTTTTTTAGGGTGACACTTTTACTGTTCCATCCTGTAATAAATAATTTATGTGACTAAAATGGGACAAAAGACCAGAAGGATTTCTCCTCCCCGATGAGGATAGAGCAAACCTTAAAGGAATCTCTTATTAGAAAAAGAAAATGGAAAATAAAAAATCGCAGATTGAAAATAATTTGAGTGAGGGGGGGGGCGGTACGGTGGAAAGATGGTATTTATTTGCTCCCCCACTGAGCAAATTAGGCACAAGGCCGTTTTTAATGTGAGGTAAAAACCAGCTCCCCTAAAAGTAGGCAAAAAGGGGGCACTCTGGTTACCAAAAATAATAATTGCCCCAGTATAGAGGGTTTCCCCTCCATTGACTGGTACAAATTATTTTAAGTGTAGTATCTGCCGGAACAGATACTACACACGGTACGGTGGAAAGATACTCATACATTTACTGTCCATCCGTCGGTATTTCTTAAGGAGTTTCAATATCTTCCACTAACAATATCTATTTAGAGATATTTATTCTAGGAAGAGATGCACTATAGATTTAGAGATAAATCGATACATATGCTTATTACAATAACTTTACAGAAAAATAATTGCTTGGAGGAGGATATGAGAGCAAAGTGGAGGAATGGATTGATGTGGAAATGTTCTAACGTGAACGGCATCATCACACTGAAGAGCTGAGAGCAACAAGATTAGTGTCCCATGAAAAGCAGCCATACATAAAATTGCCAAACGATAACGTATGCCTGAATTATGATAGGATATGTGGATCCTGAATTGGACTGTCTTTTCATATGAGAAGCCGCGAATGAAACCCTTGGGAATCCGTATACTCATCTCGAATGACGGCCATAATAATAATAATTCTTAGTTGTCCGTGAGTGAAAACATAGCAGGAATAAATATTAGTATGTGAGTAAAATGGCTGCAACCATCTCTGTAAAAGGCTGTATTGAGAGAAACAGCTTACTCTGAAAAAAAAAAAAAATGTAGGAAATTCTGAAAGGAAACGCATCAGAAACTGGCCCAAGTGGCTGGTAAAGCAGACTAGCATATGAAGCTTTTGCCTCGAAATCTATAATGTCTTGCATGTGTAGAACTAAACGGAAGCATTTCCGATGCTGCGTTTGTCATGGAAGACATTATGACGAAGATGATCTAGTGAAACTGAAGGTATAGAAAACAACGTTTATTACTAAGAAAATCTTGCACGAGAAAAGTCGTCTGTAACTAAATTTGTGTTACAGTCGTGTAAGAAATTGATGAATAGAAACCGACGACGATTACCGATGAATCCCGGGTATTTAGCATATGCGAATGTCACAATGTTTATTTGTTTTGTATCGTTTATTAGTAAGTACAGCAATATGAAAAGTAAAAATTATATAAAACCATTTAAATTATGATTGAGGGGAAGAAATATTTTTTTTTAAAGTAATATACACTTACATAACAATGGACGATGATCTAAGTTCCTACGATAATAACTCTCTTAGGGGTAGTACTTTCTTGTGCTGTAATCACATTTGATACAATTTCGTAGTAAACAGATATATTTGAATGCTCCGTTCACACCATTTGATACTATTAAAGATTATTTTATAACTGGCAGATGGACTCCCGACTATGCCGGTCGTAAAATACGCTTAATATATTTTAATTCGTGCAGATGTATTTATTATTACTGAGCCAATAATATATATATATAATAGTATTGATTTCAAAAGTTTAAAAACATTACTTGATTACTGTCAACTAGAATTGAAACCAAAACATTTATCGCTCTAGCCGCGTTCGCTACCGTTTGAGCTAACACGACAGATAGATGAAAAAGTTATAAAATTGAACCAGTTTTAGCTATGGTTAGTTTATGCATACGCAAACTAATAGAAATGTCGGCAAGTTGAAATAAACATTTTTGCATTTCAACTTGCCGACTTCCCTACGCATTATTCATCCATACAAACGAAGATTCCGTCAAATGTTTACACACAAACAAACACACATACATACACCTATTGTTTTATTTCTATAAATTACTAACATGTTATAATTCTAAATGAATAAGTTTGTAAAGTTTTTGATTATAGTACATCACTCTATGTATGTTTCTCTATATGACAGCTACAAAGGCGATTGTAATTACTCTGGAAACCGAATCACTCCTGTTTAGGACACTAAAATGAAAAATAGTGCGTAAGCTTTATAAAGTTTTAGTAAAAAAAAAAAAAGAAAACAGAAGAAGAAGAAGAAGAAGAAGAAGAAGAAGAAGACATATAGGGCCAGTTTTGTCATGTCATTGTCTAAGAATAATCTTGGAAATAAGTTGTTATTTTAATTTTCGCATTTTGTTTCATTTTACTTCAGTCGAAATTCTAACAAATCAAGGGGTTCCTTTCCTGGAACTAACGCGTAATCTCTATGTGAGATACATAGGTATTCCGTTAAAGGTCTTCCTTTACATCTCAAACACTGAGTTAGTAAAGAGGTTGAGAACATATTTTCCCTCTCTTCAACTGACCATTTTAATATGTTATAGTATATATTTATTGTGGTCTCTTGGTATTAGAATTTATCTAGTCAGGTGAAGTATCAAACTTCATGCTATTACTTGAAGTAACACCACCTGGAAAAAGTGCACCATTTCCACATAGAAGCTAGTGCAGATAAGCCATACCATGGAGATCTTATTTGAGCCACAAATACTATGTGATTTTGAATGTTTAGTCAGAGTTTACGTGTAGGAAAAGTATCCTCATGCCAGGTTGTCTTGACAAAGTTCTGTGCAGAGAGACTTTAGACACTCAAGAATAGTATCTAGTAGGCATTCAATAAGAAATGTTATACGTTCTTTTATTAGCGGTCCATTTGCTACTTGGCATAGTAATTAATAATGCTAGGACAACAGCATATTCTTTTCATTGTTTTGACTCTCGAGTTTGTATACGTTGATATCTTATATGCTTTTATATAGAGTGATATGGTTCTCGGTTGATTAACTGCATCTAAGTGCCGGATATATACTCGAGAGTCAAAACAATGAAAAGAATATGCTGTTGTCAGAGCCCGAGTAATTTATATAGAGTTATCTGATACATGGTGTAATACGGCCTAATTAGATTTATTCTCTAGGATGATGAGGACTTGTTATTGAGTGGGGATAGTCACTCTTACTCTTAAGCTAAAATCATTAAGTAAAGAGAAAGGGAATAAAATATAAAAGCAAACTGAATGAAATAAACTCATAACTTCTGAAAACATGCATCAATAATCGGAGTGAAATGTAGATGAAGTAGAATCCTATTTTATATTCAAATTTTGTTTATAAAGCTATGCCAGTTCAAAAAAATAATAGAAATCCTTAGATTTATGTGTGTGTGTGTGTGTGTGTGTGTGTGTGTGTGTGTGTTCGTGTCGTTTTTTTTTTTTATTATAGCCTAGCGAGGGAGATGATACTTGGCCTTGCCCAGTCGTAAAATATGCTTAAATATATTTAAATTCATGCAAATTTTGTATTTATTACAGAGACAATTCTCTATTGAATAATATATTTTACCTAATATAGAGTAATGATTTCAAAAGTTGAAAAAATGACTTGGGTGCCATCGGGTAAAATCAAAACTAAAACATTTAGCGATCCAGCTGTATCTCCGGATGTAGTTATCAAGAGATAGGTAAGAAAGATTGAATATTAAACGAGTTGAAGAAATTAATTTAATTTGGGCATGCGCAGAAAGAAGTACTGATTTCAAAAGTTAAAAAAAAAAAAAATGACTTGGGTACGATCAGCTAAAATTGAAACCAAAACATTTAGTGCTCTAGCCATGTTCTCTACCGTTTGAGGTATCACGAAATAGATAAGAAAGATTTTAAATTATATTTTTGTGTGCATTATCCATCAAAACAAAGATTTTACTTGTTATAAGCCATCTTTGGTGTATGATCATTAGATTGAGACGAAAGTTCTTGTGGAATTTTTGATTTTTGATTTCAAATGATGTATTTTCAAATAAGTTTTCGTTATAATACCTTTACTTTATATATTATTTTAAAGAGCGTTTTTCGCTCTAACTGTTTAAATTACAATCGTTTTAAAACAATTATGTCTTCTTTTCAGAAGGATAAATACAAGAGGGGAAAAAGCAAATTCACACAATTTTCTAAGCTAGACTGAAAAGCTGCCGAAACAACTTGCGATATCAATGGAGCGTTTGGTCCCCAAACCACTACTGAACGCACAGCACAATGGTGGTTTAAGAAATTTTGTGGCGGCAATGAGAGCATTGAAGATGATGAGCGTAGTGGTCGGCCATCGGATGTTGACAGCGATCAAACAAGAGCCTTAGTTGAAGCCAATCCACACGCAACTGTTCAAGAATTTACTTCTGAATTAGGCACAATGTTTACGGTGATTTCCAACTACTTGAGAGAGATTGGAAAGACAAAAAAAAATTGATAAATGGGTGTGTCACAAATTAAATGACAACCAAAAGAAACGCAGTTCTGTAGTGTCAGCTCCCCCCTCTTTTACACAACAAGACCTATTTTCGATAGGGTTATGATTTGCAATGAGAAGTGGGTTCTTTACGACAACTGGCAATGCTCAGCTCAGTGGTTAGATGCCGACGAAGCTCCACAACACTTCCTGAAGCCAGAGTTGCACTAAAATAAGGCCATGCTGACTGTTTGGTGGTCTGCGACCAGACTCATCCATTACAGTAATTATGTAATTATTAATGTAGGCGAAATCATTACGATGGAGAAGTCTTATCAACAAATAAATGAAATGCATCAGAAACTTCAAGAACAACACCCAGCATTAGTTAACAGAAAAGGCCCAATTCTCTTCCATGACAATATCCGGCCGTATATTGCTAAACCGACCCTGTAGAAGCTGAACGAACTGGGCTACGCAACTCTTTCTCATCTGCCATACTCACCAGATTTCTCACCTACGAACTACCACTTTTTCAAGCATCTCAACAACTTTCTGCATGAAAAATGCTTAAACAACTTAAGCGATATAAAAAAATGCCTTCAGTGACTTCATCGCCACCAGAACACAAGATTTTACGTTACTGGTATAAATACACTTGTATTGCGTTGGCAAAAGTGTGTTGATTCTGATGGTAATTATTTTTATCAATAATTTTTTGTTTCAACCGAGATATGTTAACCTGAATTTAAAAGTTAAAAACCGCAAGAACTTTCTTGTCAATCTGATACTGTTTCCTGTTAATTTCAGTGATATGTGACCAGTAGTTTAAGAGTTTATCGGTTAAATATTTACACACAGACAGACACATACATATATCTACTATTTTATCTACATAGAACACAAGATAAGTTCTATATGTGAATAAAATACCCATTTTATCTAATGAAAGGAACTTTTTATATATACAAAAGAGAAAATGTGCAGACAAGCTATGGTGTCAGTTCCCTGTATCAAATAAAACAGCATCACGCACACACTTATATATATATATATATATATATATATATATATGCATATATATATATGCATATATATATATATGCATATATATATGCATATATATATACATATATATATACATATATATATACATATATATATATACATATATACATATATATATATATATATAAGTATATATATACATATATGTACATATATATACATATATATATAAGTATATATATATACATATATATATACATATATGTATATAAGTATATATATATACATATATATATACATATATGTATATAAGTATATATATATACATATATATATACATATATGTATATAAGTATATATATACATATATATACATATATATATACATATACATATATATACATATATATATATACATATATATACACATATATATATACATATATATATACATATATATACACATATATATATACATATATATACACATATATATACACATATATATACACATATATATATACATATATATACACATATATATACATATACATATACATATATATACATATATATATACATATATATACATACATATATATATACATATATATATGCATATATACATATATATACATATATATACATATATATACATATATACATATACATATATATATACATACACACACACACACACACATATATATATAGTATGTATATATCTTTGACACTAAGAGTAACGTTATCCGATTCTACATACGTCAGTAAATACATTATAACACAGCATTGCCTTCCTCCTAATTTATATAAACAAACATTGAAACTCTATAAGACCGACCCCCCCCAAATTTATTATCCAATCAGAATGTGGTTATCAGTAGTGGCGACTGACCAAAGTGTCAGCTTGCCAGATGGCATGTCGACCCCTCGTGATGTGGGCCCCCTTTTATAAAATAAAATGCAACTGATAAACAAACACAGACAAGTTGTTTAGCAATAAAAAGAAATAAGCAATAAATAAATAAAAAGAGAACAGCGAATGAGTCAGGAGAAAAGGAGTTAAATGGCGAGAATGTATTTGAGGGATGTTGATGGGAGGGGGGAGATGTGCGTATAATTAAGGAGATTTTATGTTTTAAGGAAAACGATACGAATTTATAGAATTCAAGTGGCTAGTACTAAATGGGTGACCATCTGAGCATACTAAGCGCTGTATGCATTCAGGTAAGACCCTGCAATGCATAGTTAGGTCCAGTAAACCTTTGGCAAGGTAAAGCACCTATTAGCCTCCCTCTGATATTTTGTAGGATTATCATACAAGAATTAGATGAAGTTCTTCAGTTGTAGTGAACGCAATACATTTAGGAAAAGAGGGGAGAGCTCTGTTAAAAAACGAACCCGGATAGAGGGAGTCAGTTGACCCCGTGCAGCAATATTCTAGTGATGGTGACATAAACAAAAACATCAGCTTCCAATTTGTTATGAGTAGGGCTATGTCAAGAGAATATTCTTACCACTGTTTTGACTCTCGAGTATATATCCGACATAGTTAGACTCAGTTAATCAATCGAGAATCACATCACGCTATCTAAAAACATATAAGATATTAATTGATATATACTCGAGAGTAAAAATAATGAAAAGAATATTCTCTTTTCATAACCCTAGTTATTAGCCACCTCGGAAGTAGTAAGTAGGCTTCAGAAAACTGCCATGGGAATTCTCATGTCAGTGCGCAATCTCCTTTAAACAGAGATAACGAAATATTATTAAATATGTACAGTAAAAAAAAAAAAAATTAAAAAATAGTTGGATCATTCTACTGCTCTTGAAAATACCTGACTCCTGACACAATCTCCTATCTATAGAAGAATTAGATACGTCTTAATACAGAGTAATACTGCCACATATGGGAAGGTGCCATCCAGAGCGATTTTTACAAAATACAAAATCGACTTAACAATCTAGTGGAGGATGATCTGTTTTCTTCTCTGCATTTCCGTTCTCACAAAAGAGACGTTACTAAGCTTTCTCTATTCTGTCGCTATTTCCACGAATGCACCCGACTGGATTTCAATTTTAGGTTCCTCTTGAAAGATATTCACTGCAAGAATTGTCTTTTACCACACCAAAAGAACTCTCCTTTAATCATCTGTGTGCCTAGCTTCAAGCAGAATTCTCATGTGTAACACATTACTACAGAATTACTTATTTAATTTATTGGAATTCTTATTGAGAGGAGTAATGTGTATTATTTATCCATTTATTGATGACTATTATCAATAGCAATAAATAAAAGGATAAATAATGCAAATTACTCATCTCAATAAGAATTCCAATTAAAAGTAATATATACACCATTCGGTACGGACCCGACAATGGAAGATCAGATAACAAATAAACGTGTATTTATAAGACCAAAAAACTCCAACGTTAATCGCTCTTCGTGACGCAGTGGATAGAAACGTTGAATCTCTACGGTTCCAGGTGAGCATTGTCTGAAGATAGACAACAACAACTATGAAAGGCAGTAATTGCTGAGGATGCAGTTAGGAGATTCAGTGTTCCTATCCTGTCGCAGTAAACCACCTGACGAAGGCCAGAGGAATAGTTGGTCGAAACGTCGTGAAACAACATAATATGCCCGCAATGATTAAATAGAAAAATAATACCGAATTGCTTCTTCGTATTCAAACCTAATATGTCAGCGAATACTGTTCATGAACTAGATGCGCGCCATTTAATTATGTATGGCTAAAGAAGTTTCCGATCTCAAAATGACTTTATTTTATATATATTTTATGCGACGGGGGATGGGTGTGTTAATCCGTATTTTCCTGAATTTTCAATGTTATCATCCAGAAATGACTTCTCGGTGGTGGTGGATTAAAAGAAGCATTATGGTTTTTTTAAAGCTGGTTTATCCTAACTGTTTTGTGAGTTTCCGATTACTTTTTGATTATGTTTGAAAGATTAAAGCCTGGAGTTAATCGCTAAAATCTCTTTTAAATAAAAGTAAAAGTGTATTTTAAGTGTAAAAAAACGTCAATTAAAATCACTGATTACACCGATAATTTATTCCATGAAAAATAGAATACTGCGTGTGGGAGGCAACCCCTGTCTGTTTTTGTTTTTAATACAGTGTTGCCCATCCGTATGTGTCAAAATTAATGGTTATTAAAAATACCATATTTTAAATTATTTTTCTTTTAGTGATCTTAGACTCAAGTTTTTTCAATTCTATTTTTATTTTTAAGATTGTAAAAAAATTCTTACATTGATGTTTACACCATCATGCATGCAAGGAAAATATAATATTGCATTTGAAATTTTCACAAGAATTGTTATCATTAAAATCACAGTAAATATTTTTTGCAATTATATTATTATTTTTTAAGGGGGGTGGAATATTGAATAAACGATGCTTAATTTAGTGATAATATTTGAGAAGCTTGAGAAATTAATTTTTCTTCGAGTTATATTGATTTCATTAACACGGATTTAGGGACTTTTTTCGCAATATTTTTAAAAATGATTAACATCTACGATGCTTATTTTCATTAACAAAAGCAGACATAATTTCATGCATGCTTCAAACTTTAACTTTAGCAAAGGTGTTCTTGTTTACACAAAGGAATACATTTTCACTAAGATTTTACAAAATAATGGGTTCATTATATTTTGTTATCGTTAATTAATTAATTTTACTGGACGAATGCTTAACATAATTAGATCCTTCTTAAATGAGAAACCAATCCAGGTTATCCTCGTATGTCCAAAAAATTTTATATAAATGCAGGTGTGCCACAGGGATCGATTCTTGGACCTTTGTTATTTCTGATATTCATAAATGACTTGTCTGATAAAATTGTCTCTGAGATGGGTATATTTGCCGACAACACCACGCTCTATAGCAGGCACGTGGGGGAAAACTAATGATCACATATCCAAGGTAATGGCCAAAACACTAGAGGAAGAAGATCTTCAGTCTGTAGTGAAATAGGGTAAAAAATGGATGGTAATGTTCAACGCTGCCAAGACAAAGCTCATTTCTTTTAATAATTACATGAAACCTTACCAGCCACAAATAGCTATGGCTAGAGATACTTTACCTGAGAGCACTTCGTTCAAGCTCCTTGGCTTAACGTTCACAGGAAACATGAGTTGGAATAGATACATCAAGATTATTGCTAAGGCTGCTGCAAAGAAGGTTGGCTCTATCTCTATCGTGCTAAAAAGTTACTTATGCCTGAAAGTATCCTGTACCTCTACAAAGCCACCATTCGTCCATGTATGGAGTACTGCTGTCACATTTGGGATGATGTATCTGCTACTAGTCTCTCGCTCCTGGACAGATCCAAAAGAGAGTCGCCAGCCTAATAGGTCCCGAACTGTCATCTAAACTTCAGCCCCTGTCCCACCGACGAAATGTTGCATCCCTCTGCCTGTTTTACAAATATTTTAATGGTGAATGCTCTGATGAACTACAAGCCCTTGTACCCCCTCGACGAAAATACCCCTGACAAAAATGGCGCCACTTCAACTTTAATAAAAATTAAAATATCTAACCACATTTCTTCCTTTAAAATGAAATCACTGATAACAACCAGGAAACTTCCTTAACAACTTTAATTATAAAAACTTAAATAAAAAACACACCTTTCTCTATTAATTGGGTGATTCTTAAAAAGTCAAAGTCTTATACCCTAGGTTCTAAGTCTTATTGCTTTTGCATATCTGAAGCTATAAGTATAATTACTTCCCCCAAGTGTCAACATAATCAATTCAAAAAGCGAACTTATTTCCCAATGTAAACATAAGAAAAATTCAAATATAACCAGTTCGAAATTATTTAGATTACTTCTTAAACCTTAGGCTATAAATTTACTTAATATAAAAGATTTCTTTTATTCCTTTTTTATCAATATTTTGTGAAACTAAAGGAGCTGTTATATACTAGCCCATGCGATATATCTGCGTATAAGGATGTTTTTGTTTGTATATGTACATGTGTGAGTGTATGTATGCATATATATGTGTATATATGCATCTATGTCTGTGTATCTGTGTATAATTAAATGTGTGCGCCTATTGGGTGTGACTGAGTAGTCTCCTTTAGTCTCACTTCTTATCCTATATTATTTTATTTTGTATATATGTGTATATGCATTTATACATTTGTATATAGATATATGTGTATACGGACAATTATACATTAAATTATTAAATCATTACTTATGATCTATAAACTTTTCTACTCATTTAAACTTCCCGCCCAATTTTAATTGAATAAATTTGAATTATCATTTCCACATAATTATCTTCCTGTCTGGGTCAAATGACTTCACCTGACCTATAGTTATCTGTTCTAAAAATAGGTTGATAACGATGGTTTTATTTGCCTCTCCCTCCTTCATTTTTTTCCTTTTCTCTCAACTATATCCAGCTTTCTTTCTCCCACCTTTTTTCGGCTTCTTACTATTCTTTCTTCCTCTTTTCTTTCTTTTTCATTTTTTCTTTCTTTTTTTACTCCCCCTTTCTCAATTTCAATTTCAATCTTTATTGCTATTCCCTTGAATCTTCACTTCAACAATTCCATTTGCTAAAATGGCTTTGCTAGTTGCTATTTCCATATTGCCTTATCCGTTATTTAACAAAATGTTTTTGTTTTTTTAAGAAAACTTGAATATTACTTCTCTATGACCTGAGGGTTGTTTTCTGGAAGCATTGATATAACCTGGACATTTGTAATTCTGTTTTTCTGTTCTTATGGATTACTAATGTGTTATCAATGGACTTATTTTGGATTTATCCTGTTTCTTCTAGGATTTTACCTTCTTACTCCACGGATTTTTACCATACGCTTTTTTCCCTTTTCTTTGTTTCTGCTATCATAATCATGAATCCTTATAAACTTTCACTAACTATTTGCAAATTTTTGGATACAAATATGATTCATTTCATATTTGTAGTTTCTTTCAATGCATTAACCTGAAAAATTTATTGTATATTTTACAAACCTCTTTCCTTTGATGAGAAGAATTGCATTTTTCAAAACTTTGCAGAATAGGGTCTTCAAGTTTATTTGTACTCTTTATCGGATAATTAAAAATTTTGTAAACCTTCTTTACACGTTTATAATGATTTTTTTTAATTTGAATCAATTTTCAATAATAAGATTTTTCTCATATATATATATATATATATATATATATATATATATATATATAGATGTTTTTATTTGTTTTTGTTAGCGATACTCTTTGAACGAATTCAATTATTTATACGAAAGTGCATTTTTACCTAAATGCGAATTGGGAATAATTTTCCCTTTGACCAATTTGGTACCCCCTAAATGGGGAGCGGCATATATATATTATTTTTAAAATATAATTATCCACTGACACGTATTTCGTCGTCTACGACTCATCAGAGTGGCTGAATATATATATATATATATATATATATATATATATATATATATATATATATATATAAGTAAATTCTTGGTACAGCAAAATGGAAGGAGAAATTTCAGAGGAAACATAATTTAATTTAAATACCAAAGAAACAACAAAAAAAAAAAACGGGCAGGTGGAATTATTAAAATTTCCTTAAGGCCTTATCGTCTGACCCTCTAAGAGGAAACGTCAGAATGATAAATTAAAAGCTAAGAATCGAATGAGGAAAGAGGGGAATTTGGTTTCAGTTGGAAGACCAGTGAGAAAAAAAAAAAAAAATTATAATCTCACTGTTCAGGTGGTTTTAAATCAGTAAATATTTCCAGCTGATGTTTCAAAATCTTTTGTCTACACAGGCTAGGTCGAGAGTTATTAATGACTAACGCCTCAATGATATTGAGATGATAGTTCGACCTAGCACTGTATAAAACAGAAAACCACCCATCGGAATATTGGTCAGAACACCCATTTATACTAATCAGGTGATTACCGATGGCGGACTCATGAGCTTGGGAGTGCCCGGATGTTCTCGAAACCTGGTGTAATCGAATAACCTACATTTACAGGGCTCTATCTTAATTGGTTTTCCTTTGCCCCTCAGTCTAGAAAAATAAACCTCATTAGCGCTCTTACACATCGTGCACTTATGATTTGTTCACCAAACCGTCTTGATGCGGAACTTGGTGAAATCACAAATATTTTTCTTAGCAATGGATATCCCATAAATATAATAAAAACTACTATTGAACGTAAAATTGCTACATTTAATAGTGTTAAACGTATTGGTCCATCACGTTGTCCCATTTATTTAAAATTACCATGGTTGGGTCCTGTTGGCCTTCATATTGTTGAAAGGATTCCTTCTGCTACTCAACGTTGTTTTCCAGCTACTATGCTTAGAGTAGTTTACACAACTCGAACCGTTTTCTCTTCTTTTCGTAAAGATGTTTTGCCAACCATTCAAAAGAATTCTGTTGTTTATAAATTTGTTTGTCAGTGTGGAACTGACTACGTTGGCAAAACATCCCAAAGATTAGAAATGAGAATATCCCAACACATCCCTCGGGATATTCGATTACACCAGGTTTCGAGAACATCCGGGCACTCCCAAGCTCATGAGTCCGCCATCGGTAATCACCTGATTAGTATAAATGGGTGTTCTGACCAATATTCCAATGGGTGGTTTTCTGTTTTATACAGTGCTAGGTCGAACTATCATCTCAATATCATTGAGGTGTTAGTCATTAATAACTCTCGACCTAGCCTGTGTAGACAAAAGATTTGGAAACATCAGTTGGAAATATTTACTGATTTAACACCACCTGAACAGTGAGATTATAATTTTTTTTTTTTTTCTCACTGGTCTTTCAACTGAAACCAAATTCCCCTCTTTCCTCATTCGATTCTTAGCTTTTAATTTATCATTCTGACGTTTCCTCTTAGAGGGTCAGACGATAAGGCCTTAAGGAAATTTTAATAATTCCACCTGCCCGTTTTTTTTTGTTGTTTCTTTGGTATTTAAATTAAATTATGTTTCCTCTGAAATATATATATATATATATATAAGAGGTTGTTTGAAGGCTATGACAATACAGTGTATATATATATATATATATATATATATATATATATATATATATATATATATATATATATATATATATATATATGTATAAAATAAAAATTACATTTACCAGAATGACCCAAGATGGTAAAACTAAAGTATATCATAAATATTAAAGAATTAATATTTATAAAGTAATCTCAACCAGATGTAAAAGCTCGATAAAACCAAATAGGAGATAGAGTTTATCTTCGTACATATTTGTGAATTATTCCATGGATTTCGGCCTTTTGGATTATTTTGGACCATCTTACGCGATTTCCTTGGATTTTAATTATGCGAATGGAAATTTAATTAACCTTCTTGGATTTTACCTTCATTGGATACTTTACCTTTCACCAGACTATCCATTCATGTGAAGTCACCTTTTTCTTTCCCATATTCCCTCTGCTTCACTTTTTGTTATCTTTGACTTACTTGCAGTTTCATCAAATACTTTTGTATGCAAAATCCGATCCCATATTTTGCTAATTCCTACCCTCTGATGAGAAGAAAAGTATTTCTTCGAAACTGTGCATATTAAGGACTATCCACTTATTAAGTGTTTCTTTTTCAGATTAAATATGTTTTTAACTCTTTTTCAAAGTATTCTTTAGCATGTTTTATTAACTATTTGCTATTATATATATATATATATATATATATATATATATATATATATATATATATATATATATATATATATATATATATTGTTGCTATTTTTATACAAAATGTGAGTTAATCAACGTTTGCTTATCTAAGTTTCTTTTGCCTAATCATACAAAATACATGAAAAATAGACATTAGTTCTGGGATTGTGTTATGTTTGAAAAAATGTATTTTAATTGTTATAATTAATCGATGAAGTGAACAAATGACACATCTATGTATTTCTCTCGCCTCCTATTACCATCTGTTGATTCATGCACTCTTTAATATTTCTTAATTTCTCTGCTATCTTTAGAGAAAGAGTGACTCTCTTTTTTACAGGGGACAAACTATCTAATTTTACACACACACACACACACACACACACACACACACACACACACACACACACACACACACACACACACACACACACACATATGAATTAATAACGGTATAGCTATATTCCACGTTCCAAATATTTATTTTTCTTACTAAACAACTCTTACTGCATTTTAAAACGGCATATTATTTACAGATCTGTTTCATTATGCAGAAACAATTAATTATTAATATGCCAATATTGACCTTTTGTGTGTATACTCAATGGAATATATATATATAATATGTACATACACACACACACACACACACACACACACACACACACATATATATATATATATATATATATATTATTTGTTATAGGAAATCAAACTTTGAAGTAAGACATTTTAAAATAACTTCCTAATATGGATCCATAATCGCTCCAGATAATATCTCACTCTTGACGTAATCCTCTACCAAAATATCTTCCCCAAAATATGTCCTTATATGGAGTACTGTTGCTACACTTGGGGAGGAGCTGACTGCAGCAACCATTCCTGTCTTGACAAGGCACAAAACCAGCTTCAAAATCTAGTGGACAATGTTTGTTTTTGTCCTTCCTACTATCTTTTTCTCACATAAGAGCTGTTGCAAGTTCTTTCCTGCTCTTTTTTTACCGCCGCCCTCTTTAAAACATCCGTAAAAATATTTGTTTAGCTACAAGCATTGTCAACAAGCTTCCTTTCTCTGCATCTGTGCCTAAAACTAAATGAAAATTCTATGAGCAAAGTTTCTTTCCTAGAACTACCCGTCTCTGGAACACAATATTGATGGGCTGCTTCCGGGCTGACTATAACATCGTCGTTTTCAAGCTCAATGTAAACAAGTTTTTATCGAGTCCTCTTAAATAATAAAATCTTGCACAATTTCCACTAGTATCAATCATCATGGTATTTTCGCGCCTGACACTTACATTAACCCTTATCCTCAAGTGGCTTTTAGGCCTTGATAAGTGATGACTCACTAGTAAAAAGAAGGAATTAAAAAAGAAAAACGAAAGTAAGAAATACATGATAAAAAAAATCGCCCCAAACTTTCAAGTTTTAAGTTATTGTTTCCGGGTAAAGCCATGTTTGTTAAATAACTAAAAATAAAAATGTAGTAATAAATAGACAATACATGTATTTTACAGTAATGCGCATTACTAACAAGATATTCTAGTACATATAGTATTCAATATTAGTCATACATATTACAGATCTTATATTACTGATTTCCCATCCGACAAGGTGGAAACAGCATTTTGGAAGGATGCCCACATGAGAAATCTTATCTCTTGAAATTTTTTTGCCAGATCTAAATTAAAACGCTTACACATTCTCTGCCTACATTGCGACAATACTTTTTCTCTGGTGGTTTATCGGTGCCAGGAAATTTTAGGCAAGGGAAAATTAAGCATTGCAAAATTTTGGTAAAGTAGGAAAATTAAGAAACTATGGAATAAATGCTGATTAAAAATATATTTTAGGACCGTCCTTGTGGGAGACATAGTTTATAAAAATGCTATCTCTCCATCAAATTATATTAAAAGTATTGTTGTTTTAAAGCAAATAAAATCGATTTTTTCTAAGTGTGCTAAGAACATATTGTTGTATTATTTTTATCGATTATTATATTAAAAAAAGCAACTCCAGTAATCATGTATCTTATTACGAGTTTAAAAACAAGAGCAAATAGTTTAAGATATATATATATATTATTTTAGAGAGGGTGGCTTATCGTTTTTAAAACTATCTCCACCTCACAATCGATATTTATTTTATAGTTTCTTAATTTCCCTACAGTGCAAAAATTGCCTCATTTTCCATTTCCTAATTTTAAAAAAATTGGTTTATTTATTTATTTTACCAAGGTCTTATAACCAAAAAGAGCAAATCATTCTCAGAATTTTGTTATTTGTGTATTAAAATTATCCATGATAATTTTTCATGAGAAGGCAATAGGACTGATGAGGTTTATACTAGTGCTAGGACGATTACTTAGAAATGAATTGGGGGGTATTGGAATCTGAAAAATTTGTGCCTATTGCCAAAAACGATCCTCTTGATTATTGGTTTCTCTTTGATTTTGTTTAAAACAAAATCTTCCACTGTTTGTAGTAATAATAAAATAATAAATATTCATTGGTTTTAAACTTCCAGTAAGACTAAAATCTATAGATTACCCACCCACAAGTGTGTGTTTTTACGTTTGAGAAAACGTGCATATCTAACATATGTTTTTACGGTAATCAGGGAAAATAACAACTTTAAAGTTAACTATTTAGAAATTTATGAAAAAATCGGAATCGAAATCGGTAATTGTACTGGAATCGGGAATTTAGTACAGATTCGGTAATTGTATCGGAATCAGAAAAAAAAATCCCGAAATCGTCTCCTCAATAGTTTATACTAACTTAATTCCCTAAAAAGATGTTTTTTCATTGTATTCTCTCATCACTTATAAGAAAGTGTTGTTTTAATAGTATTTTTTCTCATCCCATTTGATATATTTTTGCTTATTTTATTCTATATATTGAAGATGGGGGAAAGTTACATCTAAATTGATTTTAAAGTTTGGAGAGTTCAACTTGTCTTAACAATCGGTTTGTGCTTTACTTCAAGCCTCTTAGATAAAAAAAAGTTTTTTTTTATAGAAAATAATAATAAGACTAGCATAAATTCTTGTAAGCAAATTGATGCAGTGACTGCAAGAAAGTAATTGGCTTACAAGTAAAACAGTTATCCAATTTTGGATTAACAGCGGCTTTTCAAATAGTGTGTGTGTGTTTTACAGAAGATCAGGAAAACATCGGTACTGTCGGTTTCAAATCCAACACAAGAGGGGACCAGTCTCTGATTCCTATCCTGGATTTTCTTCAGCCTCCGAGAAAATTAATAAATATTACGCTCTTATACTGATTTTTCTTTATAATCGAGTACTTTACTATAGTTCTCTCCCCCATACCTTAAACACACACACAGACATACACATACATACACACACATATATATATATATGAGGTAGAGGCTCAGCAAATGGAGCAAAAGGTGGATTTGTGGTTGGGGTCGAATCTCATGACTGACAGGAATTGTTACTTACACGGATGAATGCGTAAGTATTAAACACTAGTATCTGTAGGTATAAATGAATAATTATTATTTAATACTTTAGATCTATCTACATATCTACAAAATTGAAATTGTGTGTGTGTGTGTGTGTGTGTGTGTGTGTGTGCATTTCCCTACCAAACTACTCTGTTAATTTTCAGTCTACAGACTCGAGATTTGACATAAGGGGGTACTGAGATTTGGGAAAATATTTTTAATCGGTTTTCGGCCAGAAATTTGGCTGTCAAAGGGTCAAAAGTCACTGATTTGACCTTTGAAAACTCTATCAAACTCCTCCGCCAATTTTGGGTTTAAACACTTGAAATTTTAGATGTAGGTTACTGGGTCATAGATCAAACTTTTTAATCTGATTTGAACCCAAAACAATAAATGCTTATGGGTCAAAATTGGGTTCAAAGTTAAAATAAATTTGACCTCTGAGGTCGCCACCAAATTACTCAGCCAATTTTTGCTCTAAAAATTTGAAATTTTA
Organism: Euprymna scolopes; assembly: GCF_053919585.1. Lineage (NCBI taxonomy): Eukaryota > Metazoa > Mollusca > Cephalopoda > Sepiida > Sepiolidae > Euprymna > Euprymna scolopes. The sequence goes on from NC_136491.1 coordinate 93,684,477, forward strand.
CATAAAGTGTATTCAGACAAATGGGCCAGCTTTCTATTCAGTTTTTAGCCGAAAATTTGGCTGCCAAGATTTGACCGTTGCAGTCTCTAGCGAACTATTTAGCCAATTTTGGGTTTAAACAAAGAGTATTCAGACATGCAGCAAGCTTTGAAATCAGTTTGTGGGCGAAAATTTGGCGGTCAAGAGGTCAAAGTTGAAAGGGTTGACCTTTGCAGATTCTATCAAACTCCTCTGCCAATTTTGGGTCTTGAAATTTTAGATGTAGGTTACTTGGACAGGAAATATATTTTATATTTTATATTTTTATTTTCATATAAACTGCTTGGTCACATCCAACCTCACTCATCTATTTAACCACCGGCCCCTTTCTTTCTCTTTTAATAACTTACACTTCTCCCGTTTTTCTCTCCTCTTTCTCTCCCCCTCTTTTTGTCCTTCTCTATCTCTGGTTCCATGATTTAACTCTCTACCTCTTTTTAGCTTTGTTATCTGTCGAGTCTTTTTTGTGATTTTACAGTTGGCTGCTACTGATTATAATTTGACTTTTGTACTTTTTATACCTACTTCCCTATAATATTTCTTCAGTCTGCCAAGTTTGAAGAAACTATCCGGTCGTTAAGTCGATTCTGGTAGTGGAAGCATATGTAACTAAGCAGACAAAAAAAAAACGGTAATGAAAACATATTTTCCTCTACAGTACTATTGAAAACTAAAAAAAAATTTTTTTTTACCATTTACCCAGTATATATATATATATATATATATATATATATATATATATATATATATATATATATATATGTACATGAGTAAAAATAAAATAAAAATACAAGCGATGGTTGACGTTATGTTATTTGAGAAGGAAAACCGATAATTAATAAAATAGTAATCAATGTTTCGTCCCTATTTCAGGGGACATTATCAGGATTTTGTAGGAAAAACGTAGAAGAAAAACGATCACAGACCACATGCGAGTGAAAAAGGAAAAAATCCTAGAGTCCTTCCCATTCTGGGCTGAAAACTATAAATGTGCGGCATTTCCTTCTCAAATAACATATATGTACATATATATTTTATAACTTATTATATATACTAGCAAAAGTACCCGTCGTTCACTGGGTTCAAAAACAGCCTACAGAAAATGGACTCTGATTTATGAAAGTATGATAGGTTATGAAAAGGAAGGGTTGTAAATTTGGGTTGAATTTGGGGGTATCAAAACCAAAGCAAAATATGAGGAAAGTAAAAATAAAATATAATAAAATATAAATATAAATATAATTTATTATACCATACCTGTTCATACTGAAACACTTATCACAATACCATATTTCTTCAAACTGAAACATAATTATCAAAGTATACTTACACAGATAGATATGAAAAGTCTTTATTAAAGTTTGTGCCTATTTCCATTTTATGGAGGCCAGGCGCGAACGTGGACCCCACAATTTTATTATACCATCTCTATTTAAGTTAAAACATACTTATCAATGTATTCTTATGTACATCTATATCAAAAACACTTGTAAACGTTTTTTTGTTAATTTTTAAATTTTTTATTTCCATACTTTGTGGACCATGCGCGAACGCAGACCCCACAATTTTAATGAACCACCGTTCTGCCAGATCAAACATACCCATTCCTGTGTCTCGATACATATTCTATCATTATATGTAATCAGTTTTTTTAAAATAGTCAACCATATAGGAGCCTATTCGTGACCACACACACACACACACACACACATTCAGCTTTATATATATATATATATATATATATATATATATATATATATATATATATATGCACATATATATATATATATTCGATATAGCATCTAATATGAAGGTCAATAATAAATATAAGAAATATTTAATTAAATTGAAAGAATTATATATATATATATATATATATATATATATATATATATATATATATATACACGACGTGCTTCAACTAGTATCTAAAATGTTGGAATGAAAAAACTAAGTGAAAATATTGTAGATTCACTCCATATTTTCACAGCTTTTATAAGATTCTATCTAAAAGGCAAGCCTATGCACATCACAGTTGTGCTACGAAGACAAGTATTTAAAATGAAATAAAAACCTATGACTTTGTTGGCTTTGACATTTATTAGCCTTTGATTTTACTGGGAGGTCAATGTAACTAATGATTTTTAGGGTAGGTGGGAGAAGAATCAAAATCATGTTTTATTGTTGGAACAGCATTAACCTCTAAATTTTACTTCGGGCCAAAATCACAGTGTAGCATCTGTTCTGATGCTACATTTCATATTCTCTGTCCTCGGTCAGTGAAGATGAAATCCTTCATAGAGGAGAAATCCTTCATAACTGAGACAATGTTTATCTTTGTTCCTATCCAGAGTGTCCTTCTTTGAAGAGCTGGATTTTCTCCACATTAAAAACCGACCTTGTGTCTAACTCTGCCCTCGTGGGGAGGCAAGTAAGTTGGTACATTAACCTCTAAATCAGTTTTATACCTCTAAAATATGAATTGCATAAAAACAATTGAAAATTATATATATATATATATATATATATATATATAAGCCTAGGAAGATGGCCAGGGACTTTACAAAGAACAATTTGAAAGTTCTGCAAATCAACGTGGGAAGAACTTACTCTGCCAAAGCCGAAGTAGCTTATACGTGAAAGTTGCGATACTCTAGAGAAAAGAAAAGAGGCAATCTGAAGTGAGAGCTTTGCAAAGGTTTAATTGATGGTCATCAAGGTAAAAGTCTTAATCCACACTAATGCTTTTCTAACAAGCCTCCCCACAAAACTGCTTACACTGCATGCCTCTAAATCACTTTGAGGAGTGTAACTATTCATTAGATATATAACCTCTACAAAATAACCCTGTAATGTTAACTAACCACGCAGGGTCGCAGAAATACCTGGATTAGGACCCAGGCGTGGAGCAAACCCTCTCAGGGCTGATGGACCCAGTAGATCTTCCCAGATCACCCGTCTAGGAGAAGGAAAACTCTGAAACTAAACCAAAGGGGAGGGAGGCCTCTCCAGTCTTGGTTGACAACCTTCCTAGAGCTGGTGACTCAAACAAATTGCCGGTCTGCAAACCTAAATTGCTTAAGGAGTAGATAGGCTCTGTCTATCGCCGGCTTCCATACTCCTTCTTTGCCTATTAGTCAGGCACAGAGACACTATCACAAGTGAATCGACAAAACACTTAGTGGTAGATCTTGTTTCTTGTCTAGGGCAATGAATGCCGTTTCTCCACTCCCGACACATCCCACCCCTCAAAACTGGGCACTTGTGAGTGCTTGAGTACCACACATGCCTGTGCAATTAGATTGGGGTGATCTTCTTCTGATGGGCTGAGGGTACCCGATTGACAGTTCCTGGCTGCTGTTTCCAACTGGTAGTACAGTGGCTCTAACTCTTTGGTAGCGCTTAGAGCGGCTGCTCCATCAACAGTTGTATAATATCGGGATGTTTGTAGTGCCATGTCGCACATGGAAAGGGACCCTGCACTCATACCCGATGGGCTTTCCTGAGGCCACAGTCCTAGTTGAAGAAAGGTGAGCTAATGGTCTACTTGTGTTGCATGTCTGATACCCTGCATAACCTCTTGTTCAGCTCCCCCTCACCTAACTGAAACTCTTTAAAACATGATGACAGTACAATCAAAAAATAAGCTTAAACCAGGCCTAGGGACAAACAAATCCAACTTGCCTCCTCCCTTGAAGCTTGCATTCACTAACATCCGTGGGCTTAGAACTAATTTAGCTGATGTTGAAGCATTTCTCCTAACAAATACCCTGGATATCTTAGCACTAAGCGAGACTAACCTATACTCCTCCATCCCCTCTAACTACTTTAACATGCCTGGCTATCTCCCACTCTGCCGTAAGGACTCTGACATACATATGCACGGACTTGGAGTCTACATTCGTAACACCCTCCATCTGACTAGAGAAACAAACCTAGAAACGGATGATCAAGCCTTTATGTGCTTTAGACTAAACATACAACATAACATTAGCTACTTTTATTTTCTCTACCGCTCTCCCTCGACCCAGGACTGCACCATAATAAACAAAGTCTCTGACAGCATAGACACAGCACTCTCCCTCGACACTAGCGCACAAGTACATGTATTTGGTGACTTTAATGTTCACCACAAAAACTGGCTTGGATTCTCTACTCACACAGATGCAGCAGGCAGCTCAACACATAGTTTCGCTATATCTCACTCCCTATCACAAATGGTTACGTTTCCAACCCGTTTCCCTGACCAGCAAGAACAACAGACATCACTTCTAGATCTGTGTCTGACTACAGTTTCCAAGGATTGTATAACAAATGCTGACAGCCCACTCGGGAACGCTGACCATGCAGTGATAATGCTAGAAATCGCCTTAAATTCTAGACCCAAAACTGAAGAGCCAGTGCTCAAAACAACGAGATATTATAAAAAGGCTGACTGGGAAGCCATCAGAGATCTTATCAGAGATGCCCCATGGGGAAATATTTTTTCTCTTCCTGCTGAACAGTGCGCAAATGACACCACTGAATGGTTCAAAACTGCAATTGAAGCACATGTTCCCATGCGGAAATTTTATAGCAAGCCCCACTCTCCCCAATGGTTTACTTCGACTTGCGCAATTGCCATTGCTCAAAGGCAGCATGCATACCGCAGATTTAACCGACATAAGTCCAGTTCAAACAAACAGAAGTATATAGAAGCTAGAAGTAACGTTAAGAAAGAAATAGCGACAGCTAAGAGAGAATTTACTGAAACCACTAAAAAACGCATCGAAGCACAGAAAGTAGGAACTCGCGGGTTCTGGAAAATCTACAACAGTGTAGTAAATAATGGGCAATCGACAATTCCCCCACTAACCAACAATCACGAGGTTGTTTACTCAGCAACCGACAAGGCTAATATGCTTGCCAGCCGGTTTGCCTCAAACTCCACACTGGACTCTTTCAACCACCCCCTGCCTGACTTTCCTTTGTGGACAGAGGCCACGCTAGACGATCTAAAAATCACCTCTGCTCAGGTACACACTATCATAAAAAACCTTGACACTTCAAAAGCATGTGGACCTGATCTCATCCCAACTGTGTTCTTAAAAAAGTGCTCAGCTGAAGTAGCTCCAGTTCTCTCCAAACTCTACAATAAATACCTTAATGAATCTTGCTTTCCGGGCTGTTGGAAAACTGCTTCTGTGGTACCAGTATTCAAGAATTCTGGCGAAAGAACTGACCCATCAAATTATCGCCCCATTAGCCTCCTCCCACTTTTTGCCAAAATATTTGAGACCATAATTAACCATGCTCTAGTCCGGCACCTTACAGATGCTAAACTTCTGACTGACAAACAATATGGATTTAGACAAGCCCGTTCCACAGCTGACATCCTCACTGTAATCTCTGAACATATATACCATTCACTGGACAAAGCGGGGGAGGGCAGAGCGGTAGCTCTAGATATACCAGGGTATGGCATGAGGGTCTTCTCAGGAAAATTAAATCATACGGTATCACTAGTAGAATACTTAACATAATTAGATCCTTCTTAGATAAGAGAAAAATCCAGGTTGTCCTCGACAGTCGTACATCTAAACAGTGTGATATAAATGCGGGAGTGCCTCAGGGGTCTATCCTTGGACCTCTATTGTTCCTGATATTCATAAATGACCTCCCCGACAAAACTGCCTCTGAGATGGGTATATATGCTGATGACACCACACTCTATAACAGGCATGACAGGAAAACAAATGAACACATAACTAAAGAAATGGCAAAAAAAACTAAAGGATGACCTCCAATCTGTAGTGGAATGGGGATATAAATGGATGGTCACATTCAATGCTGCCAAGACTAAACTGGTTTCCTTCAATAATTACAAGAAACCTTCTCTGCCACCAATAGCAATGGCCAGTGACTCCCTGTCTGAGAGTACATCTTTCAAACGGCTTCGCCTAACGTTCACAGGAAACATGAGTTGGAACAATAATTTGAAAACATTGCCAGGGCCGCTGCAAAAAAGGTAGGCTCTCTTTACTGTGCTAGAAAACTACTGACACCTGAAAGTATCCTGTACCTCTATAAGGCCACCATTCGCCCATGTATGGAGTATTGTTGTCACATTTGGGCTGGTGCATCTGCTGCTAGTCTCTCGCTCCTAGACAAGGTTCAAAAGAGAGTCGCCAATCTGATAGGCCCTGAACTGGCATCTAAGCTTCAGCCTCTGTCCCTTCGACGAAACGTTGCATCCCCCTGCCTGTTCTACAAGTATTTTAATGGTGAATGCTCTGACGAACTGCAGACACTTGTGCCCCCACGACGTAGACACCCTCGACAAACCCGACAGGCAGCTAGATCCCACCCCCACACAGTAGAAATCCCTAGATGTAAAAGATCTTTATATTCCAGTAGTTTCTTCCCCAGAACCGCTAGACTCTGGAATTCCATTCCAGGTCCCTGCTTCCCTAACTGTACTGACATGCAGAAGTTCAAGTGTAACGTGAACCGACATCTTACTGCCCAACTCCCTACATAGTACCCCAGTAGCTTATGTCCCTAATAGTAGCCCCCTACACCAATGTGGCAATGTGCCTTGTTTGGGGTGAAAATGTAATAAAAAAAAAACAATACATAGAGCTGGAAATGTAGCACTTGTGAACGAGTGCTTCTGTCAAAAGCTTGTATCATCAACCACCTTATGTCACACAAAACTCCTGTTCAGGTCAACTTTGTGCCTATTAGTCCGAACCAAACGATCTGTTTGATATGGAGCAGAGTTTGCAAGTCTACTGCTGGTTTGAGAAGACATGATTGTTCACAGGAATATCCTTCAACCTCCAGAGGAAGTTAACTCGGTTGAAATTGCTCAATTTGTATGTCACATCTGTGTCAAGATGTGCAAATCTGCAGCAGGGCTGCAAAGTTATCTAAGATGGCATGGACGACGAGATGGGGAGAACTCAATATGATGGCGATCATCTGGAAAGAGGCAGCAATCATCATATTTATATATATATATATATATATATATATATATATATATATATATATCGATAGATAGAGAGATAGATAGATAGATACACACACACGCGCATATATATATATATTAATATATATATATATATTAATATATATATTAATATATATATATATATTAATATATATATATATATATTAATATATATATATATATTAATATATATATATATTAATATATATATATATAAATATATATATATTATTATATATATATATATATTAATATATATATATATATATATAAATATATATATATTAATATATATATATATATTAATATATATATATATATATATTAATATATATATATATATATTAATATATATATATATATATATTAATATATATATATATATAGTAATATATATATATTAATATATATATATATATATTAATATATATATATATATATTAATATATATATATATATTAATATATATATATATATATTAATATATATATATATATTAATATATATATATATATATTAATATATTAATATATACATATATATATATTAATATATACATATATATATTAATATATATATATATTAATATATATATATATATATATTAATATATACATATATATATATTAATATATATATATTAATATATATATATATATATTAATATATATATATATTAATGTATATATATATATTAATATATATATATATTAATATATATATATATATTAATATATATATATTAATATATATATATATATTAATATATATATATATTAATATATATATATATTAATATATATATATTAATATATATATATATATTAATATATATATATATATTAATATATATATATATATATATATATATATATATATATATATATATATATATATATATATATATATACAGTTTCATAGCTCTTTTGTGTACCTACAAAAGCAAATACCTCACGCCATGATCGAAACTTAACTGTCGAGCTGACAGTCAGTGCTTCTAATCCTTACACTATCAACCAGCATCTGCTGAAAATTAACGAAATCTCGATGTTAACTCATGTAAACATTGTCATTTTTGGCAAAGCTTTAATTAGTTTACCTAAGGAGCAATGTGTTAAAAGATCGCTATGTTGTATTAGACTTATTCAGTGTGGCTAGACAAGCAAGTGCTTCAAGCAAGAATTGAAAATCGACACCTTGGATTTCAGATTCTTCCTTTGGATCTACTGAGTACAATTCATTAATTAATTGATTAATAATTTCATCCTTTTAAATTGACCTTTTTATTCCACTGAAAAATGTTTTTATACATTTCAAAATTTATGATAAGCAGTATGTTATTCATTCTTTGTTTGTCATATGATTCCAGATTGACTGATTCGCTTTGCACTATCAACTGATCCTATGAGTTGTTGCTTTCACTTGCTCTGTTACATGAAAGGGCTGTCCCCTTCTCATGTAATTAAAAGACACACTAGATAAGTGAAAATGATATTAGGATAAGGCTAGAATCGAACCCTGTAGGCAAATGTTAAAAATAATAATGGAAAATGGAATGTTAGAAATTAAGTCCGTTGTTAATTCTATTAGAATAGCTAACTATTAATTATGTTGGAAAAAGAATCGATTGTCCATTCTTTTAGAAATCTGGGTATTAAATATGTCAGTTAAAAGAATGGACAATATGAATTAAAAAATATTGTTTAAAAAATAGGTTAGATATTAAACAATTAGAATTGAGAATTCTTTGTTTGCCAAAAGTGTGTTTGGACAGACATGTAAATCCATGTGAAAGTAGTCATGTTGAAAACCACACTTGTGACGTCATAAACAAAGGAGATTTTTAGATATATTGAATCTGTGGGTTCGAAGTTAGGAAGTTGATGAGAGAGAGTCAGTTAGAGAGAATCAGGAGAGATCGAGAGGAGAGCACCTTAGAATCAAAGGGAGGAGAGTAGACTATCTAGTCGAAAAAGCTTGAGTTCCTAACGTCACCAATCGGCCGATTGAAGAATAAAAAAAACAACTATGTTTGTAACTGTTGTGTCGTGTCGTCATTCCTTACAACAAAAAGGTAAATATCTTGTAAGGAATTTTGTACAACTTCCCACCAGCAACAATAGTCTATCCTCTCCCTCTATATGTGTTAACAAGAATCATCCTAGTCTGTTATAAATGTGTTCCCCTCAGAATTGTCATCACTATCGTAATCCCTGTAGTATATGTACTCGTTATATGTGTCTCTCCCAATATGAACTCCTGTCATCTTTAAATATGTATCCACTGCACAACAGCTCTTCACGCATTCCACATGCTTTTATATGGTGCTGTGAACAGGATCACCTGGTAAGCTTACCAATTCAGCTTCATGGATTGAATTCTTTGATAAGGCAAGTATTCCTCAAATTGAAAATTCTCACTATGCAAAGATTTTCCTCAAGAACCACATCATGGAGAATACTATTGCTAACATCACAGAGGAACATGTAAAATCTATGGGTATCACAACCATTGTTGATATTCTTGCAACTACATAGTATGCAATGCAGTATTCGAAGGCTCTACCAACACTTCCATTCTTGCAGACCACTCCTGTTCCAACTTATCAGGCTCCTACGACCTCGACTCATCTTCCAAGGATCACTGTAGACATGACACTGCAGCAATTTCGAAAGCTGTGTATGGACTGAGATGTCCATAAGCAACTTATGAACTACCCCCCATCACAGATCGTCACTCAGTTGTACAGTGCTTGAGATGAGAATGTACAAAATTCTTCAAATTGGATGAGGTAGCTTTGTTCGACGTTTTGGGATCACTCTTACCAAGCATGCCAACCCTGTGGTATGCAGAATGACGTTCAGCAACCTATATCAGCACAATAATGAAACCCTCCAACATTGCATCACTCGTCTTTATGATGCCACTGTCGATTGTGCGTTTTCATGTCCAAATTACTAGACTGACAATATCAATGAAAATATCAACAATCGATTTATATGGGGTATCTCAAATCAGCTGCTGCAAACTGACATCGTTGCCAAAGCCAATCAGTTGAATTGTGAACGATGCTGAAGCTTTTGAATCTGCCTTTCATGATCAAGCCAAATTGTGCACATCATCCGAAAGCTATGCTACCCACAGTTCCAAATACCGCAGACAAAGCAAGCAGCCCACAAAGTTTTGTATGGGCTGTGACAATTCATTTAATGATATACCAGACAATGCCAATTGTCCACCACGCAATGCCAATTGTCCAGGATAGGACCAAACATGCATAAATTATCACAAGCTTAATCACAATACTGACATTTGCTACCACACCAGTAGGGCAAGTAGCCTCATTTCCCACTTCAAGTTCTCCAAGAAGCACATATAGTTCATGTCAACCTTACCCAATGTCAATGAACTTACCACGATGCTTATACCAAACTTAGATGGCAAAGAACCAGTGCAACATTTCATTATTCTGGATAAGTGTGCTAATATTTGTCTTGCTGGGCTGCAGCATATTTCTGCTCTGATGATCCAACTATCACAGTTCCGCCCATGCTATAAGAAAATCACAGCAGTTGGTGGAGGCACTCTTGTCAGTTAGGAGTGGCTGCCGATCATTTTTGCTGTCAAGAATCAGTCCACAACCCAACCACTCTACGTTGCTGACAATCTTGCAAAATTGTTCTTTAGCAAACAAGGCTGTATGGACTTGAAAATAATACCACAGTGCTACTCAAAACCTACCACTTCAGACAACACAGCGTAAAGTCCACCATCAAAGTGGACAGAAAAACTACCGTTTGCTCCAACTGAAGACAACATTCCTAAAATGGAAAACTATATCAAAGAAAAGATTTCCCAGAGTACATTCAATACGTCTGCTCCATTCCCAGCCCTTTTTATGCCGCCACCTTTAAGATGATGCTGTAACCAAAGGCCACACACATTCCAATCCCAGTCATGAATCATTGGAAGAAAGAAGTGAAAGAAGAGCTGGACAGTTCTCATTGGCACTCCTGTGATTTGGTGCAGCCTAATGGTCATGATAACAAAACTGGATGGGTCACCTCAAGGCACCTTGTATTTCTGCCATCTCAATACTCAGCTGTTGAAGGAAACACTCCACACCTCATCCTCATTTCATGTTGCATCTCAAGTGTCAGCAAACACAAGAAAAACTGTAGTCAACGCCATCGACAGGAACCATTCTGTGCTTCTTACACCCACCAATACAAAGAATTATTATCCAAAATATCGTCGATGATGTTTTGCTTTATGATGAAGATCATTTTTATCGTGTTTGAGATTTTCTCACATTTTTATATAAGAATGGTATCGCTGCCAACATCCAGAAATTTTAATTTCGATGCTGCATGGTCGATTTTGCTGGTTTTCACAGCAAAAATATTGTCTGCAATTGCAAATTTCCAAACACCAACCAACATCACTGGGGCTCGATTTTGGTTTGGTTTGATTACCCGAGTGGCCTAGGCGTTCTCTGTCAGTGACATTTTGCAACCGTTTTATGATTTCATATGAAGAGTTCGATTGATACAACAACCTTTCGCAATCATTTGAAAAGTCAAAGTACAAAATTATTCAACTTGTTAAAGAAGGCGTACGTTTGTTCGATGTTTCATGAAAAACGTATCCAATCGGATTGGAGCAAGACTGGGATCGGATATGTGTTGCTGCAGAAATGCTGCACATGCGAATGCGTATCTCCTGTTTACTGCAATGACAGCTGGAAGATTGTTTTTGCTGGATCACGCTTTACCAATTCCACTGAGTCATATTATGTTACAACAGAAGGCGATCATTGATCCTTTCTTGGAGCCTTTCACACTCCAGAATGAGTGCGAGGAATTAACAACTAATGTTGACCACAAACCGCTACTCAGAAGTTTAAACAACAGAGAACGTTTGAGCATATTAAACTTACAACTTCAATCATTAAAGGAGTCAACCCTTCCATGGAGTTTTAATTTGATATATTTCCCCGGTAAATGGAATAGCACACCAAATGCACTTTCTCGTTTTCCTTCCAAAAATTCCACGGTGTCATCAATCTTCACAGAACAATCAAGAAATCAACACATTAGAATGTTTGTAAACCTTGGCAAAGTTCATGATAATTATAATGGCTATCAAGAATCCACCACACATCATCGTAGAACAAGTTAGTATTGCGGTGCAAAGTCTTTATGGACATTATTCAGCAGGGTTTTCTCAGGAAACGGACATTAGTTGAACCTTCTCACTTTTGTTCGTGATAAATTGTTTATTGTAGATGACTATGTGATTGTTCCTTGTGCTCTTCACAACTGAGTTTTGGCAAATCTTCATCCAGCAAATCAGGGAGCCAGTCCCGTATAGAATGATGCAAAAACCTTTGTTTATTGATCAGGAATCACCAAAAATATTCAGCATCATAGTGACTGTTGCAGAAGACACGCCCTCCTCAATTGCCAGAAAAGCTTTCTCTCTATGATCCTCCTATCTTCTCATTTGAGAAAATTTGCAAGGATTATTTTGAAATCGGAGACTTCAGTTACCTCGTTGTTGTGGATAGATTCAGTTGCTGGCCCTGCATCTAGCATTGCAGAAAATCAGAAATGAATTCGGCTCTTCTCCAAAATTTCAGAGAGCTTTTCATAGGCTATGGTGCTGCAAAAGAACTCAGTACTGACAGGGGACCACAATTTCAGTCTACTATTTTTGATGATTTCTTGCTGTTGTGGAGCGTTCAACATAAAATATCGTCCCCCTCATACCTACAGTAAAACAGACGTACTAAATTGGCAGTCAAAGACATGAAACACATCATCCACAACAATATATTAGTCAACGGCAGTCTCAACAATGACAAGGTGGCTTGTGCAATCATCCAATATAGGAACACACCCATACTGGAGCTGGGATTAAGTCCTGCACAGATTGTTTCATCGAAAATTGTGAGACAATATCCCCTCAATCTCCCCCAACATTACCAGGTCCATCGTGATTGGATGATTTTCGCTGAACAACACATAGAAAAATTTACCGTCTGTTATCATATCTTGAGAAATCGATACAATATCAATGTACGATCTTGGACGCCCTAGTTAGTTGGATCCCCCGTTTAGGTTCGAGAGTGCAAGAACAACATCAAGTGGCTTAAATCAGGCACTATCAGACTGACAATATCGCGTTTGAATGTCCCACTCTGGAAGAATATCTTTGCAGAATAGGTGATGTTTAAGAAAAATGTTTGATTCAGATATAATTCCTACTAGAAGCCAACACCTAGTCATGAATGACAATTCCTCGCCATAAAACCTGCATGTTACCGGTCTGACAAGCACATCAGTAACGAGCTCACCAACAGACAACAATGTTTCTGACACAGCTGATGTACCCATTGTCAAGCCCAAGGTGAATGTTTAGCAGCTACCATAGGAATTGAAAATTTTACAGCCATTCCACAGACTTGGCTTAAAAGCACTTGAACACCAGGAGGAGATGTTAGTCATTCTTTTATGTTCTTTGATTCCAGATTGACTGATTGGCTTTTTTTTTCATCATAAATTTTTATATGCACACACAGAGAAAAAGTGAGAGGGAGAAACCCAGATGTGTGAAAATATGTTTTTGCATATACTGCCTTCTCTCTCTCTCTCTCTCTCTCTCTCTCTCTCTCTCTCTCTCTCTCTCTCTCTCTCTCTCTCTCAACCATTTACAGTGAAAGCTCGATGGTTATTAGCATATAACAACAAAGCATATATGAAAATGAACAATATTCTAAGGACCAAAGATTGTCTTTGACTTACAAATAAATTTTTCCAAATAAAGAAAAAAACGCAGTACAATTATGACACCATTTTGTTCACAGAAGAACAGCTAATATTTGTATGTTAATTCCGGATCTTTTCTCCATGGATCCATCAAACAACCAAAAAATCCTTCTTCAGAAAAATACAACAGATTTAGGTCGAAAGAATATATTGTGCAAGAAAGTCAATACAAAGAAAAGTTGTCGGTATTTCACGTTAGATCGTGAATTGCCATAAATATATTTTCATACTTTACTGCTAAGCTCTGCTCATGTCGAAGTAAATATTGAAAATCTATAAGAAGTATATCATATCACCTGATATGTGTATACTACTACTACTACTACTACTACTACTACTACTACTACTACTAATAATAATAATAATAATAATAATAACATTAATAATAATAATAATAATAAATTACTAATGTACATGGACGATCTGAAACTCTTCGCAAGGACCAAATATCAATTAGAGACATTAATAAATACCACCAGGATCTTCAGCCAGAATGTCCAAACAGAGTTTGGTTATGGAAAAGTACGCACTACTAGTTATAAGAAAGAGAGAACTAGAGACGACAGAAGCATGGAATTACCTAACCAAATCGAGACGAAGGCATTAGGGGAACAAGACGCCTATAAATACCTAGGAGTACTGAAAGAAGACACCATCAAACCAACAGAAATGAAAGAGAGAATTAGAAAGGAATACCTTAGAAGAACAAGAAAGCTTCTCGAAACCAAATTATATAGCAGAAACCTAATAAAAGGCATAAATACATGGGCAGTATCACTAGTAAGATACTCCGGACCGTCCATAAGGTGGACCAAAGAAGAACTGAGACAACTCAATCAGAAGACCAGGAAACTCATGACCATATACAATGTACTACATCCAAAGGACGATGTTGACCGACTATGTAAAAAGGAAAGACGGCGGAAGGAGACTGGTTAATATAGAAGACTGTATGAATGACAGCAAAAAAGAACTAGAAAAATAATACAAAACACTGAAAGAATAACCATAGCAGCGAGAGACATAGGAAAAATCAATAAAACAGAAAACAGAGAGACAAAGGATAAGACAAGAAAAGAAAAGTGGGAAGAGAAACAACTACATGGAAGATTCATAAGGATGACAAAAGATGAAAATAACGAAAACACTTGGACATGGATGCGAAAAGGACACATAAGCTGAGAAACTGAATCCCTAATAACTGCAGCACAAGACAACTCGATAAAAACCACATCAAAGCAAAGATCGACAAATCACAAGAAAACAGCAAATGCAGACTCTGTTGACAAAGAGACGAGATGATAAACCATATAATAAGTGAATGCAGCAAACTGGCCCAAAAGGAATACAAGAACAAACACGACTAAGTGGGAAGGGTAGTACACTAGGAATTATGCAAACAACTGCATCTCGAACACACAGACAAGTGGTACAAACATAAGCCGGCAACAGAACTTGAAAATGAGAATCACAAAGTCCTATGGGACATGGACATACAAACTGATAAACTCATGCAACCAAGAAGACCGGATGTCGTAATAATTAACAAGAAAGAAAAATCCTGTCAGATCATAGACTTTGCTGTTCCAGCTGACCACAGGGTGAATATCAAAGAAAAAGAGAAATGGAGCAAATACACAGAGCTAGCCAGACAGCTGAAAGGGATATGGAAGATGAAGAAAATCAAAATAATACCTATAATAGTAGGAGCACTAGGAATAATCCCGAAAAACTATGAAAAAAGAATGGGAGAAATTGGAATCAAAGGAATGACTGAAAAAATACAATGACCAACAATTATGAAAACAGCTGAAATATTAAGAAAAACCCTTGAATGTGGAAACTAACAAACAGGACCAACAAGTCTGGACCAGGCAAAATGCTGCAAAGGCAAAAGATGAAACACTACATGGAACAAAGAACACTGAAACCGCATATCTATATGTTCTCTAACCCAGCCCTACCCCCATTGCCACATCACGACCCCCACCCCCAAAAGATCGAGACCAAAAAAAAACAAGTAGAGTCAAGGTAGAAGGAAAGACTGTTGAACTGACCAGACCTCAGCCGAATAAGTGCGAAGAGAACTGGGACCTTGGGGAGGCTTATTGCCACTCAAATCCCAGCAAAGACGAATAGCTGCTGCCAACGAGAAATCAATGGCAAGTAGCCGATGCGATGATGCAAATTTATTTTCAAATGTTATCGAAAGAAGTGGAAAGAACTGGAAACCTGGGGAGACTTGTTGTCACTCAGCTTCCAGGGAACACCACAGGCTATTTTCAGGGAAAGATCTCTGAAGACCTGTGTGAAAGCTCCTTGTGAGCCAATAATAATAACAACAACACCCAATGATGACTGACTCTACTTGAAAAGGAAAGATGGAGAAAGGGTCTGATTTGCATAGAAGACTGTAAATGACGCAAAAGAAAAATAAATAAATAAATGCATAACGCAGAACACAGAAAAAAAAAAATTACTGTAGCAAGAGACACTGTAAAAATTAACAAGACAGATAACAGTGAGGCAGGGGATAAGACGAAAAAAAAAAAGAAAAAAGAAACAACTACATGGATGATTAATAAGAATGAAAAAAAATGAGACTCATGAAAACACTTGGAGATGGTTATGAAAAGGACGCCTAAACAAAGAAACTTAATCCCTAATAACAGCTGCACAAGATAACACAATTAGAACCTACTACATCAAAACAAAGATCGAAAAGGAAACAGCAAATGCAAACTTTGTGGATAAAGAGATGAAACGATAAAACACATAAGTGAATACAGCAAACTAGCCCCCAAACATTACAAGAATAGACACGATCAAGTGGAGAGGCAGTACACTGGGAATTATGCAAACAACTGCATCTTGAACACCGACAACTGATACAAGCACAAATTGACAACAGGGCTTGAAAACAAAAATCATAAAATCCTATAGGATATGGGTGTATAAACAGATAAACCCATTCAAGCAATAAGACTGGATGTCATAATAATTAACAAGCAGGAAAAGTTCTGCCAGATTGTAGATTTCGCCGTTCCTGCAGACCACAGAGTGAGTATCAAGGAGACGAAGAAGTGGAGCAAATACATGAAACTGCCCAGAGAGCTGAAAGGGATATAGAAGATGAAGAAAGTAAAGATAACACCAATAATAGTAGGAGCACTAGGAAAAAATACGAAAAAAGAATGGGAGAAATTGGAATCAGGAGGATGGCTGAGAAAATACCACAAATAACAATAATGAAAATGGCTGATATATTAAAGAAAACCCTTGAATGAGCTATAAACTTTAGTCGGACATATAGAAACTGCAACAAAAGTAAAACTAAAACATGAAGAAACACCATATGGAATCAATAAAACTAAAATCGTATAATTGTAAATTACTCCTCCCCTCATAAAGATCCGATTAAAGAAGGAACAAGCCGATTTTGACCAAAATTAACCCCCTTATACAGCCTAACATCACAAGTGCATTTGAGAAGTTTTATCATCGCACAAGCTAAAGGGTCCAGTGTATAAAATCAACAGTAGGCTATTTGATAAGACAAAGGTGCGTTCAAAATGAATGTTTCTGTTTAGAGCACACCGACATCTTGCTGCCCAAATCTCAACATAGTGCCCCCGTAGTTGCTGCCCCTGATAATAGCCCCCCCCCCTACACCAAAGTGGCAATGTGCTTTGTTTGGGGTGAAAATGTGAAAAAAAAAAAAATACTTGACTTTTGCATTTTAACTTTCAATTCTTGCCATTATATGAAAATAATTTTATAAAATCAGCAGTAAGTTCTCTACAATGCAATGTAAACTAATGTATTGTGAACTAAATCACTGCAGGGAGGCATGAAAAGCTTCTTCCCGATGCATCACGTTCGGTGCTGCTGCACTAGAGCAGGCAATCAATCGATTTGATTGAAAAATGGGCGATATCAACAATTTCGATGATAATAAAAGTATTAGAAATCTGGAACATTCGTTGATCATTATTCAATTGTGTGCAACTTCGGGTCTCTCTGCTCGCGTGTGTATATATATATATATATATATATATATATATATATATATATATATAATATATATATATATATATATAAAAGCGATAAAATATATATATATATATATATATATATATATATATATATATATATATATATATATATATATATATATATATATATATATATAAAAGCGATATAATATATATATATATATAAAAGCGATAAAAATAAACAGTATAATTAATCTAGGGAATATGGCCTAACGGTTAAGGCACCGGGCTGTAGTAAACATGGTCTGAGGTTCGATCCCTAGAAACAGTTGAACTACGCGTACGAGAGGTAATGATCTCGAAACACGCGTGTACGTAGATTACTGTTTTAAAAATAATAAATAAATAAAAATGTTATATACGTCCAAACAAATTAAAAAGGGCGACTTTCTTCGAGGCGGAGCCAATATTAACCATATGTGTGCAACTTCGGGTCTCTCTGCATATTAACCATATGTATCGCTTGAAAAAACAACCATAACAAAATATATATATATATATATATATATATATATATATATATATATATATATATATATAATATGAATATAATATTAATATGAATGAAAAAGATCGGCTAAACATCAGATACTTGAACTTCGCAATATAAGATTTGGGAGATAGGGTAAAACTAGTATTTATTGATTTATTTATTCCCAGAAGATCAATGCTTTTTCTTTTGGATTAATTAACCCATATTTCAGCTGTCCTTACATGAGGTCATTCAGTTAATAACTATTTATATCTCTTTTCTTTTTTTCATTTACATTTTTTTTATGACCACATGGTATGGATTTTATTTATATGACTTGTTACTTCTATCAAGCAAGACGTCATGTTTTTCTGTTGGCTATTTGTAATTATGTTTGTTTATTTGTTTGTGTGCTTGCTTGTTTGTGTGTTTGTTTGGTTGCGTGTTTGTTCGTTTGTGTACATCCACATGGTTTGTCTAAATACCAGTCCTGGTTTAACTTTGAACTGATTTAATTTTGGGATATCAAATGTCAAGGTTACTGAAACTAATTATCTGGCCCATATTGTAGCCAATGAAATCCCGGATCTTTTGCAATCTTGATAAGTATGACTTTTTGGTCTAGTGGTTTCTATTAATTTACTGTTTTGGTGATATCGCATTGGA